>NC_137272.1:2522500-2883259 GCF_053477335.1 Acartia tonsa
TAGTAAGATCTTTAATTTGACACCATACTTTTTAAATTCTGTTGAGTAATTATTGTAAAAATCTATTTTGTTGAACCCCGTTTAATCAAAACATTAAAATTTGGAGCTTGTCACAAATGGGCTAAAAAAATAACAAAAGTTAGGACACGTTCTTTAAGATTATATCAATTACAGGTATACTTATTGATTTCACTGCTTGGAAGCTTTTGTTGTGTGAAAGGGGATTCTCTATCATGTGAAGATTGTCAAGTTATTGGCTCAAATTTATCTCAACTATTTACATCTCAAGGTAAATAGTTATGTGGATCAATTTTTAAAAGTGAAGCTTTTCTATAATTAGGGTCGGTCCGTACGTTCGTCCGTTTGGAACGGATAGCTTTTTTCGTTAATTTAGTCATGTTAGAATTGTCATATCGATTTCAAACTTTGTATGGTGATTCCTATAGTAGTTTCTATGTGATCTAATTATCCGACTGATCTGATTTTTTGTATTCTGATTCCTGGTACAACAAAGTACAATGTTACTAACAAAGCAACTCTATAAAGAAGTCCTAAAAATGTAAGTATGTCATTGTCCATAAACATTATAATGTATCAAGCAGTTTTTCAACAAATTTACATACAATTTTGCTTCGACTCTTATACATTTATATTCTGATTATTCAGTTCTGACACTATACAAGTGTTAATGGTCGATTGTCCTACCGTTTCAGAGCTTCGCTTTTATGGATGTTGCCATCCTTGTTAGTTTGTAGCTTAAAATCTCGCTAATTGCTGGACGATATGGTTCTCCATTATAGTGAGGCTGTATGAAGGTACAGAGAAGGTACCTATTTCCTCCCAAGAGAAATCGCCTAAGTAACCCCCCCCCCCCATAAATTTTTTTTTAAAATTTCTTTAGAAATCTAAAATTTAAAGTGGAGGGTCGACTAACCTTCATCCAGGTGCCCCTATAGGCCTCTAATGGCGTATCCGCGAGCACCTAATTATAGTTAAATAAAAAAATATATATTTTAAAAGTTTTGTATTGGTTCTTATTTACAATTTATTCTGCTCAAATATGCAAATAGAGGGAAACATCCAAATTTTCATTCAGCCGGACTAGAGCTGGAATTTGAAATGGTTGAGGGGCCAATTTGTGCAGCTGTATCAGAACTTCCCTGGCTGTGTAGTGTCCATCTGCCTACTTTCTATCAAGATTTTGCTAAGGTATTTCCCATTCACTTAAAAATATTATTTCTTGTATTCATTCGAATCCGGTGGACAGAAACCGGTTCTCATCCATACGAAAAAACTATGTCTAGCATCGTATTATATCCAGCTTTCTACGAATATAGAAATGTACAATCATAAGATTAAAACCAGTTTTTTAGCCGGTGCCTTCGGCACCTCGGGGCTAAAAAAACTAGTTTTAATCTCATAATTGTACATTCTATATCCGCGGAAAGCCGTTTATAATACGATGCGAGAAATAACTATTCTAGATTCCAGGGATCTTAAGGGATAAGACAATGGATGATAAATTGATGTACATCCTTGACACTTCTAGTTTTGAACCAACCAATCAAAATACGGTAAAAGTGCCTAAAGTTTTTGAGCCAACAAATCAGATAATGTAATTCGGATACCAATGTGATTTACAGACCAAAGTCTCCTCGACTCCCTTAGTAGAGGCAGGGAAAAGGGAATGTGATTCTGACAAACAATTCTAAGTGAAAATTTCCCCTCAACCCCCTTCCCTTTTTCACCCCCTTCTTACTCATTTCCTTTTCAGTTACTCCAAAAACACGTTTTACTCCAACTTTACTCCAACAAAATAATTAATTTTTGGCAATTTCTAATGGAATTAATTGGCTGAATATCAGCCCATGAGAAGAGGAAGCATATAAGACTTGTCGAGTATTTCTGCATAAACAACAAAAAATATTAACAATAACTGTTTTATTTCATTGTTTACATGAATTTAGTTTGAATTCTATGAACTAAAAGATTTTCATAAAATTAATGGCATCTTTTAAATGAAAAAGATAAAATATTTGGTAGATTTAGTTTTTGTTGTACTTGAATGTAATAAAATATTAATGAAATTTACAAAGATTTGATGTAAGCATTCACAGCTTCTCCACAAGCTCCATCAAAAACAGATTTTCCTTGAGACTCTAGAATATTCCAAGCAGACCTGAATCCTTTGGTGGCAGCATTGAGAGCATCATCATGACTACCTCCAGCAGCAGCCGAACTGAAATAAGCTTGTCCTGCCTGGCCACACGGATCATCACTTCTGGCAGCTGCAGAGTTGGCAATGTAAGCTGTGGCAGCTGCACCAACAGGTTCCTGGCCAGTGGAAACAGCATTCAAGTAAGCTGCCTCGGCAGCCTTGCAGGCAGCACTGCTGGTAAATCCAGGTGTACGGTACAGTGCTTGGTATTTCTGGGCAGCAGCTGCATTAGCATCACCTCCATCAATAAGAGTGCTCAGATAAACTTGAGCAACACTGGCACAGCTGTCATCTGACTTGGTGGCCTTCATGTATGCAAGGGCTGCAGTGGCCATCTTAGTGTTGACAGCAGGAGAAGCTACGGGAGCAAGAGTGTTGTAGGGAGTGTAGTAAGATTGCTGGGTGTAAGGAGTATAGGCGTAGCGCTGCACAGGATACTGATAAACAGGATATCGTTGATAGAATAGGAGGCATAGTTGTAGTAAGATTTGCTTGCTACAACTGACACAATACAGGCGAAAACCTAAAGACAGAATAATTTTATACAATCTATAATACCAAGTAGAACGATGTCTGTCTGTCTGTTTGTTTGTCTGCTTGTTTGTAGCGAAGGATCTTGCTAACCGATGAACCAATCAGGTTCAACTTTACAGGGTAGCTTCTCATAGGTCCCGGGAAGATTTATAACTATTTTCTGGGGGGATTTGAACACCACTAACCCCCCCCCCACCAAAAAAAAATTAACAATACTCCCACCAAAATTATTTTTTTCTTTTTAAAACTAAAATTAAAATAGTGGGGCCGACTTACTGTTTTATATTTATAAGGAATCCAGTCAAATCACCCCACAAAGACTGAGAGAAGGCTTCCCGAGCAAAATCAAAGTTTAGTAATTTAAAAATATATATTAATGTAAATTCACGCAACCTATTTTCTTCATCATAGAGCAAAATATGTATCGGAAATAATGTTTATTTATTTACAAAACTTAAAATTATATTAAATTGTAATTGTTTAATGCAAAAGCCATTTTTTATTTTAAAAATATTTCTGGCAAAGAATATTTAATTTTGTACAAATATATGAAATATTGTCCAATCTATATGTATAATTAGTCTATGACGCGGGAGCGTTCAAATCTCCACATTCGTGGTACCAGTCTATTGGCAGCCATCTTAGTAAAAGCAAGGAAAAATTGTCTACGTAAAAGTTTAAAGAAAATTGTTATTTTTTAGTACAAAATATGTATTTAAGTCAATTCAAAGCATTTATAAACTTAATTTGAGCTTTTCACTTCCAATTTTAATAGTTTTTAGCAACTTATTTTGTTTCTTTTAAGCAAAAATTCATTTAAATAGCTATCGATAAAATGTATTATGTATATTTATATGTAAAGTGACAGAAACCTATATCTACATCAAATTAATATGGGCTAATCCATTTCAGAAAGTGCTACCGAGTGATAAAAAGTTCTCAAAATGTAATATAAAGCTGTCTCTACTGAGATATCAAGGTAAAACAAATATTAAAATAGTCAATTCATTCATCCAGTGAAGCCGCATATGCAAAGATTTTATTTAAACCAAAGTTGAAGATATGCATCCATTGAATACACTGTTCCTTTTTTGATTGTAAAAGACCAATAAATGAGTACCGTTAACGGCCTCCAAGTTAAAATTTAAAAAGCATTTAGTCCATTAAAAGTTTGGGCTTAATATGATATTATTAAGGCCTGGGATTAGCTGAGCCTGTGGAGAGTGGATCTGCCCTCTTTATCTCTCGTGACGGATCAGAGGGAAAGCTTTAGCGCGAAGAACCATAGGAAAAATGTTGTTGATTTTAATAACTACCTAATGAAATTTGGAATCAAAGTTATAGTGTGGATTGCCGCCTATCCAAATATCATCTAATTATGGTTTTTCGTTACAGGATTCACCAAGTGGGACGAAGAACTTGGAAACCATTAGCAAAAAAGGAGATCCTTCGCTAAAAATAAGGTACAATGCCTCAATGTCAAAGCTAAAACACAGAGTTACCCTTGAGTATTCAATAAATGGAGCTCCTTCTGACATAAAATATATGATTGATGTTTTTAGACTGACTTCTGCCACTGTAACACCGATTCATCTGGATTTATCCCCAAATCTGGCCTGTGGTCTGAAGCCTTAAGTCCTTGATTGCCGTGGAATTGTTCTGTGTTGAGTACTGCCGTGGATATTTGCTGTTGTATATGTTGATGAGCTGAACTGATAAGCCTGTAGTTCTGGAAAATATTGAGTGGAAAGAGCTGGATTCGAGAAGTAAGTTTTATATTCTTTGACTAATGAACCATTGGATTGTTTTAATGAAATGCACTATTCTGAAAAGCCCGAAATCTAAAAAAGACTTTATAAAGAAACTAACAAAGCAATGCAAATTTTAGTATTTTAATTCTGTATTATACTTTATTGTTTTATTTGTAGTTCATTTATAACAACCTAATTCTGTGATTTTATTTTAGGTTGTTTTAAAACCGCTGTAGTTCTACCTGAATAAACAAGTATTGAAAGCTTCTTTGATTGTTTTACTGGCAGCTGTTCATTCGGGGACACCTGCCTCAACTGCTACATCTCTAACTAGTGGGGTGTAGTACACTTACCCTCCCCCCCCCCCTCAAAAAAAGATTCCACCCCCCCCCCCCAAAACAAATGAATAAAACATAACATTTTAGGAGAAATATGAATATTAGATGTATAGTTATATATCTTATTTTTGCAATATTTATTATGCTGGAATGGGTATTTTAAATATTCTGGAAGTGTGTGATTACATGGTAAAACTGTTATGACAGAACAATTTGGAAATAAAAATTAGGGTTGAGCCGGATATCCGGCCGGATATTAAAAATATAATCTTTAATATTATTCTACAAAAATCCCTATTTTATTGATTGATTAGCCATAGTTTCTTAGGATTTGGACCTAAGTAGTCATGGAGTAGGTTGAGACACTTTTGTATAGCCACTAGGGCTATCAAGCTCCACGTTCAAGCACATTATGACTTGACTCGCTATCTCATGAGAGTTACTCATTATTACCTCACCCTCGCCGAGTATGGCAGGTGTCCCAAATTAAGTCACAGTAATAAATGACGCTCTCCGCAAAGGAGCTTGGGATAAGTGTAGTACTGATATTATGTACGTGACTATTGATTATCCAAACTTACTTAATAATCCCCTTCTTACACAATCAGGGGAAGTTGTGTAATTATTATTGCGAAGAGAAATCCGAGTCAACACTTGAAGAATTGAACTCGAACTCTCACCACCTTAGCACAGTGTGATACCACTGAGCCACGACGCCCCTTATATTTTAAGATGCTGTAATTTTCTTATTTTTAAAGTTAGATGAAATTTTTTCTTAGAAAAATATTTATTTATATGAAAATTTTATATTAGAAATTTTAAAATAAGACTTTTGGCTGAGGCAGCTGCACTTTGCAGCTGCCAGCTGCCGAAGTCAGCAGCTAAACAGCATCCAATTTTTATTAGGAATTTTTTAAAATCTGGTTTTAATCTTATGATTGTACATTTCTATATTCGTAGAAAACTGGATATAATACGATGCTATACATAGTTTTTTCGTATGGATGAGAACCGGTTCCAATCCACCGGATTCGAATGAATATGAGAAAAAAATTCTAATGGAGTATCTCTTTAACAAAACAGTAAAGCAATTAAATGACAATATCAGTGTGATTGATTGATTAAACGTCTAAATTATAGTGGGACATAAAGTGTGTTACCTTTTTTTATGTTTTATTATTATCTGGCCACAACTTGGTCAAAAATGCTCAAAAATCAGACCTTTTTCGACCTAAGATGCTCAAATGGTTCCTTTACAAGCCCAATCAATCAGTTTTAAGATATCTTTATATTTCAAGGAAAATTGATAAAAATACTAAAAAAACGGCAGATTTGGGTGTTACCTTTTATATGCACAGATACCATAAAATCAAAATACTTATTTTTACTTTTCTGTCATTTTTAAAGTTTAATTCTGTTAAATTGGATATTCTTGAAGGGATTTATGCATTGATTATACTGAAACATAATATTAGACAGAAATTAATGTATTTCAAAGAAAGAAATTTTGGAAAATATGAAATTCGACCTCTATCACTTCAGAGGACAGCTGCCAACCTCCAGTTGACAGGATGTAGTTAAATACATGTTAGCAATAATAATTAGTCCAAAAAGTAAAACAAAATTTTTTTAATATGGTAAAAAAATGATAATCTAAATCTTAATTTTGGGGATGATGATCTTAAAGACGCTCTTGCTGTTGGTGATGATGACCCAGATGGTATCCAAATACATGAGCATTATGACAACTAATCTATTAAACTATGGTCCGATTTTTATATTTTTAGCATTCTCCAATCAAGAGAAATCCCAAAACATACAATCATGGTTTTTAAATTCTCCAATTCATATGGTAAATATAGTAGTTTTTAAAAGATGGCTATATTTCTTGTTACAACTTTTAATTGGAGGCTGCTACAAATACAAAAAAATGGACCATAGTTCAATAGATGAGTTGTCATAATGCTCATGTACTTGGATACGAAAAGGTCATCATCACCACCAGTAAGAGCGTCCTTCAAATCATCATCCCCAAAATTAAGATTTAGATTATCATTTTTTTACCATATTAAAAAAATTTTTGTTTTACTTTTTGGGCTAATTATTATTGCTAACAAGGTTTAAACTATATCCTGTCAACTGGAGGTTGGCAGCTGTCCTCTGAAGTGATAGAGGTCAAATTTCTTATTTTAAAAATTTTCTTTCTTTGAAATACATTAATTTCTGCCCAATATTATGTTTCAGTATATTTCAATACATAAATCCCTTCAAGAATAGCCAATTTAACAGAATCAAACTTTAAAAATGACAGAAAAGTAAAAATAAGTATTTTGATTTTATGGTATCACCCAAATTTGCTGTTTTTTAGTATTTTCATAAATTTTTCTTGAAAAATAAAGATATCTTAAAACTGATTGATTGGGCTTGTAAAGGAACCATTTGAGTATCTTTGGTCAAAAAAGGTCTGAATTGTGAGCATTTTTGACCAAGTTGTGGCCAAATAATAATAAAACATAAAATAAAGTAACACACTTTATAGTGGGAGAGATACACTTTCAGAGATGCTTTCATAACATATTGGTTTTAAATATCCTTATTTAATAAGATGTCTGTTTGTGTGTACCAAAGGATCTCGTTATGTGCTTAACCAATATGGTTCTCCTCTATTAATAGGTTCTCGGGCGGTTTATAACTATTTTGAGAAAAAATTAAGCACCCCATAATTTTTTTTCATTTTTCTTTTAATTCTAAAACCAAAAATAGGGGGTGATTGACTTCCCCCCTCTCTCACAGAAAAAAATTAATTCCCTTCCCCAAATTTTTTTTTAACTTTTTGTTTTAAAATTTAAAATGAAAAATTGGGTTGTCGAATTCTATAATCCCCCCCCCCCCGAAATTAAACAGAAAAATACCAAAAACAACTCTTCCCCCCGGCCCCCCCCCATTCCTCCTAATAATTAAATAATTGAGGGGATCGGGGGTCCTGGTAAAACGCCGAAAAATCTTACCAGAAACTTCATATTGATACAAATTCTTGTTCTTGAAATCCCGATTGATTACTGACAATTGATGAAGATTTCCCGCCTTTTATAGGAAAATTATAATTTGAAAAGCGCATAATTTCTAGGGTTTTATTGTGTACAGATCTAAATATGTGAAAAGGCCCTTATCACATTAATATAGTACAGCATTTGTAAAAGTTAAGTGTCAGATTCCTTGCCGCAAAAGATCTGTCAAACGGCACTATAAATAGAGACATGTGCTTTTCAGAGAAACTTCTTTCTTTCTTGTATGATAATTCTTATAAAGAAGGCGTCTTAACTTTTTTTTTATAGCTAGCCGGTTCTTTTAGTAAGTAGTAGATGTAAATTTTTCCATAGAATTCAGATATGCAATCGGTTTTTTAGTAGACCTCTTATTTTTTAAGTAATTTAAGTTTTTTTTTAATTAAGTCGATTTTAAGGTACTAAAATGCAAAAAAAAAAAGAAAATAGCCATTATGAACAAAAATAGTAAGATCTTTAATTTGACACCTTACTTTTTCAATTCTGTTAGGTAATTATTGAAAAAACCGATTTTTTTAAACCCACGAGAATAAAAACTTTGAACTAAATTTTATCAATACCCAGGCATAAGAAATAGGCGTTATATATACTATTAGAATGAGAAAATATTACAAATCCATTCTAAGCAAAATTGAAATAAAAAGTTTACAATATAGTATATAAACTACAATAAAAGGAATTATATGAAAATATTATATTATATTATACAGGCAACCATCTTATTTCTTGAATTGGGAATAAAAATGGGAAGGGGGTAAAGAGTGGGTAAATAGGGGATGAAGAAAGTGTTGCCTGTACAACAAAATATAATAGGCCATTTTTTATTTTTTATTTTTTTTACTTTTTTTCAATTTTGCTTACAATAGATTTGTAATATTTTTCTGATTCTAAAGGTATATATGAACCCATATTTTTTTTACCTGTGAAATGATAAAATTAAGTTCAAAGTTTTTATTCTCGTGGGTTTTAAAAAATCAATTTTTTCAATAATTACCTGACAAAATTCAAAAAGTAAGGTGTCAAATTAAAGATCTTACTATTTTTGTTCATAATGTCCATTTTTCCTTTTTTTTTGTTGCGTTTTAGTACCTTAAAATCGACTTAATTTTTTTTTAAAACTTAAATTACTTAAAAAATAAGAGGTCTCTAAAAAAACCGATTGCATATCTGAATTCTATGAAAAATTTTACATCTACTACTTAATAAAAGAACCGGCTAGCTATATAAAAAAAAGTTAAGACGCCTTCTTTCTGAGTTTTAAGATTTGATTGATTTTTAATAAGATATTTTTTATAATGACCATTCTTCTTAAGCTACTCTATAGCCCGGTTCACAAAAGCTTTTTAGAGGTCGACCTTTTTTTCCAGTAGGTCAACCGATTTTAGTACAACTGAAATATAACCCAACCTAAATATATTCTTATTTTTTGCTGCAATTACAATGTTTTCATACACAAAAATAGCAGGAGATTGTAATAATAACCCCATATTATAGATTTACAAATAAAATTACATTGTTTGGCGAAAAAAAAGTTACTCTTTACTAAGTCTCATTTTCCAAATAGTTTTAAAATCTTTATCTTATCTTTCTATCCCTGATCATAATCCGGGCCAAACCATATCAATACTTGAACTTTATTAAAAAATTAATAAAAAGCTGTCTTTTAAAAACGTCTTAATTATTTTTAAGTAAAAACAATTTGATTAATTATTTTTATTTGATTTTTTGAAACGAAAAAAAAATATATTCAGCTAGCTACTCATTGCTGTGTATTTTTCAAAAAAAATCTAGAATTATAAACAAAGAATAATCAGCTGCTATGATTTAAGTACGTAAATACTAAATAGCTTCAAGTTATAATTTTACATCTATCCTATAATAAAGTAACAGGATGTTTTTGTCTATCTGTACCAAGGAATATTGCTAACCGCTGAACCTATATGGTTCTTCTTTACACAGTAAACTTTCACAGGTCCTGGTGAGGTTTATAACTATTTTGGGAGAGGGTAGCACCACAAATAGGCCGGAAGCTTTATTTATTAAATTTTACTTTAAAAGTTAAAAAAAGTGATCATAAAGAGGGGATCATGGAAAGAAAACAAAGTAGCAGGTTTTGTCCCATTTCTAGCCTCTGCTCTAACCCTATGGGGCAATCATTAACATTTACCTTACTTAACCTATTAAAAGCTACTGTGAAAATACGACGAAACCCGCTACTTTGCTTTCTTTCCGTGATCCTGAAAGGGATATTAATTTTGTCAGCAATTTGCACGACTAATTTTGTTTAATTTAAGTTTTTGAAGCTTTTCCATAATTAGGGTCGGTCTTTCGACTGTAAAGGATAGCTCTTGTTAATTTAGGCATATTAGATTTGTGTTATAGATTTTTAAATTGGCAGGGTGATTCATGTAGAGGTTAGGTCGATTTAAAAGCGTAAAAACTCTATATTCTTTACCAGAATATCCATACTTCACTTTTAAACATGTAGATAATTAACTTTTTAACATCAAAGTTTTATGTTATACGATTATTCCATTGTTTTGATTTTTTGAATACTGATTCCTAGGACAACAAAGTACAAAGTTGTAGAGAAGCTTCTCTATTATTAAGTCTTGAAAATGTAAGTAGGTTCTTAAATAGTATATACATTTATATTCTGCTTTTTCAGTTGTAACACTCTACAAGTATTAATGTTCGCTTGTCCTAATCTTTCAGATCTTCTCTTTTATGAATGTCGTAATCCACCATGTATAATTTTCCGTTTTAAGTTTCAGAGATAAAAAATGATTTTCATTGAGCCGATCACTTCTCTCTTTGACTAATAACAGGTAATACTTTCATAACCCTCAACTGTGGCGATACACGCAGCGCGTCCGTTCGTTTTTGAGAAGGTGATAGGTTAGAATCTCGGCCCCAACCCGCATCATACTTAGACATTTAAAAATTATTCATATTGTTGTTGTGTCAGGTGTGTGACACAAATAGTTAGATTATAGAAGAAGGCCTTGGCTCAAAGCAGGTGCAACTCATTACCATGCTTAATAAGTACTTGCAGACAAATATACAGTGGCTTGCACAGTGTTGTGCCAGGACTGTGTGCAAAGGAGGGGGTAGATGACTTACCCCACTTAATTTTCAATTTTAGTTTTAAAAAGAAAAGGAAAATTTTTTTTGGGGGGAAGGTCAATTTTTGTTGGGAGGGTGGAGAAATCCTTCCTCAAAATAGGTAAAAACCTTCCATGGACCAATTAGGAATCTTAACAGTAATGGAGAACCATGCAGTGCTACGGACAAAAAAAGCTTTCTTCTTTATATTCTATCCTCCTATTATGTACAGTAATATGATTTGTTTGTCTGAAGCTTAAGATATAAGTAACTACTAAACCGATTGGATTCTCTATTTTATGTAAGCTTTACATAGGTCCTGTAAGGTTTTTGACAATGGTAATTTCCGATTTTACTCTTGGAATGGATTTAAGCTATCTTTCTAGACCATTTCTTCCTTTTCGAATACCAAGCCCCTAGATGCCACTAGTATTTTTTAAAGCATTAGGCTTTTTTGTCTATAGTGGAAGAACTCGCTATCTGCTGAACCAATACGGTTCTCCTTTGTAGTAAAGCTTCCTAAGGGTCAAGGGAAGTGCTCTAGAGGCTTCTATGAGTGTATCATTTAGTAATAGGTTGTAATCATTTATGAAAGGTGTAGTTGCTCTTATTGTCCTTAGCTCCTCTTATAAAATGTCCCAATGTGAAAATTGACGGACAGACAGACATTTCAAATTTTAGAGTACCTTTGCAACTAAAAAATATTTACTATTTTAGAGGTTCCAGTTAGCCAAGCAGTAAATAAACCCAACGAGATGAAACTCAATGCAGCACACAAGAAAAATCTCTAATGTCGACGTGTAGTAATAAATATAATAAGAATGTGTGTGTGTGTTTTAGCATTTTTTCCCTACCAAACAAATGAAAAATATTGATACCGCTTTCTTTTAAAAATTTTATAATCTGGCCTAGCACACATCCATCTTATATTTAATACTATTTAATTCAACATAATATTTTGCTAATGATTGCTTATACCGTATCTATGTGATATTTGATCTAATTTGTATTTTTTTTATAAAAGTATTAATTTTAAATTAGACTTTGATCTACGAGACTTTTGTGTTTATAGATGAAAGGACAAGTATCTTTATTTTCTGTGTTTAAGCAAGAACTTAAATTCTGGTTGCTCTAAAGGCATGTAAAGGTATGTAAAGGTATGTAAAGATGCATGTAACTCAATTGCATTATTATATTATATGCATATGAAATTATTCCAGATGAGTCATCTGATTTATTAGCATTCATTATTAATGTTAATTTGTTACCTATTTGTTTATTTTCTAGTCATCTTTTAATTTTTTGTGCTTCAATACTTAAAATGGACGTCGTCAACCTTGTTTTATCATTAAAACATTTTTTTTGTAAATCAACTTTCACGCTCAAGCTTTATGTTTTATACTATCTGTCATAAAACTATCCCTTATGTTAAATTATTTAATTAAAGTTTTTAGCAACAAAATTTCGAGAGAAAAAAAATGTTTTCAATGTTTTTGTGATAACTGTTAAGTATTTTACTTAATTTCATCTTTATATTATGATTTCTTAATTATATTCAAATCTATAATAAAATATAATCATACCTTCAAACAATACTTTTCATGTATTACAATCATGGCTTCTTTTTAATTAGAGTTTTAAGTGAAGCTTTTATATAATTAGGGTCGGTCCGTATGTACGTCCGTCCGTCCATTACAGTAAGCTCTTTTCGTTAATTTAAACAGGTTAGAATTGTCCTATTGATTTCAAACTTTGCATGCTGATTCCTATAATAGTTAGGTACGACATAGAAAGCGCGTAGCAACTCTATAATCGTTACTAGAAAGTCCAGAAGTCCATTTAAAACAAGCTGATTTTTTTTACTTTTTGAAAACAAATTTTTGAATGTTAAAATTATCCAATTCGTCTGATTTTTTTTAATACTGATTCCTATTACAAGGTATAGTGTTATAAGCAAAGCATCTCTATAATCAAGTCCTAAAAACAGTATGTCCTTGAACAGTAACATGTATTTAATCAGTTTTGCAACAAATATACTTACAATTTTGTATTGACATATGCATTAATATTCAGTCTATTCAGTTCTGACCCTCAACAAGTGTTAATGTTTGTTTGTCCTTCCATTTCAGAGCTTTACTTTAATAGATGTTGTCATCCTTGACCTTGTTTTATTCGTTATTTACTTAAATAATTCCATTACAAGGTGTGTTTCTAACATTCCGTGAACTTACAAAGGGGAACATTTTTCTTGCTGGTTTGCCTTGTATTTGTGTTTTAAAACAGTAGTAGAATGCTAGAATTTGGCATGTAGTTGCATTAATGAGGTACAATATGTAACGGGAGAAACAGTGAAAAAACCACTGCTGTTTCCTGCAGATTTTTTTTCTTTTTCCTGCTAAATTAGACATAGAGGAGTATGCACGAACGAGAGCAAGTGACTAAAGACTAGGATTATAACTGAGCAACTTTTTAAATAAAGACACATAATTGAGAGTTGGAATTTTTTTAATATCTCCTTTCTGGCAGGCACAGGATGCCAGCAAACCTAGCATGGTCATTCAGGTAAAAATGTAAAATATTTTTTGACCTAAATAAAGTAGGTATTTTATGTTGCGAAAATACTAAAATATCCTATAGTATTACATCTTCATATGAAATGTAGGTGTCAGGTTCCAGGTATAATCCTGCAGGTCCTGAACCTCCAGGTCTCTAGAAATCTTTAAATTGCTCCTGGGACCGCAATTTTTTACTTAGGGACTTCAAATTTTAAACTTTTCTTATAGTTTTTATGACATATTAAATTTTCTTAAAAATACGTCGACGTTTACCTGCCAGTTGCGGCAGCTGCCAAGTACAATATCATCAAATGTTTTGTTAAAATCAAAATTTCAAATAAAATAACATGTTAAAAAATTAATCAAATGCTTTAAATTACATAAGTATACGAATAAAACTGTTTACAGTATTTCAAGTTATTATCCCTTTTTCTCAGTTAACAGTTTTAAAAGCGAAGCTTTTCTATAATTAGGGTCGGTTCATCTGTACGTCCATCTAGAGCAGATAGCTTTTTTCGTAAATTTAGGCATGTTAGAATTGTCCTACCAATTTTAAAATTTGCATGGTAATTCCTGTAGTAGTTAGGTACAATTTAGAAAGCGTAGCAACTCTATAATCATTAGGTACCAGAATGACCGTACATCCATTTAAAACATGTTGATTTTTTTACTTTTTTTAACAACAAATTTTTAAATGTTCTAATTATCCCATTGATCTTATTTTTTGTATACTAATTCCATGGACAACAAAGAAAAATATTATTAGCAAAGCAACTCCATAATCAAGTCCTAAAATTGTATGTATGTTTATAAACATTATCCTGTATCAAGTAGTTTTTTTTTACAAATTTTCTTACAATTTTGCTTCGACTCTTATACATTTATATTCTGATTATTCAGTATTGACACTCTACAAGTGTTAATGTACATTTGTCCTACTGTTTCAGAGCTTCACTTTTATGGATGTTACTGAAATATTCCAACACAACTTAATGGTTCAGTGGTTAGGCATCGAGATAATAATCAAACAAAAACTGATTTCTTTAAATAATAGGATAATTATTCATTATTAGTACGTGTTTATACACTAAAAGGCACATGAAGGGGGGGGGGGTTGTAATTCAACCCCATTTCTTATTTCAGTTTATTAAAAAAAGTTTTATAAATTTAGAAGGGGGGAGGTATTGGTACCCTCTACAAAAAAGCTAAAAACCTTCCACAACCAAAGATAAGTAACACTGTAAAGAATCATATCAGTTCAGTGTTTAGAGGGATCCATTTGAACAGACTTACAGAGATCCTGTTACATTTCAATAAGTTTCAACGAAAAGTTAAAAATTATCTTAATTTTTTTATAATTTCCGCGGAAACTCTTTCACTTAATACCTACCCATTTATCACATTTATGATGTCTTAACTCAAACCTCCCACATTATATTTTATTTGTAACCCCTATTTATCCCTGCAGGGCCCTGTTCCTTAGGGGATACTACTCTTGCATGGATCTACTAACCTAGTCTTGAATAAGTATAAGAACAAGAATGACAACATCCATAAGTAGCGAAGCTCACAACTTATGGATGGATATCCAGAAAAAATGAACTAAAGAGCATTAAACATTAAACTAAAAAAATTCATAATGTGAAAATATAGGAATCGATCTAGCACCTCAAACTTTGTGGGGGATATGTAGATTGGAAATTTATTTAATCCCTGAAGATATCAGCCTTCCATCTCGAGTAAGAATAAGAGTAAAGAATATCATGAAAACTTAAAAATCGAACTAGCATTTTAACCAATAGGCAAATATCAATAAAACTAAATTTTTATTGATTGCTTTATTAAACATACATATGGAATTAAAGAGTAGCTTCACACACTAAACCAAAGAATTAATAAAAAATATAAGAAATATATTATTTTATTTTGTTACAAATCATTTAGGTAGGTATAATTTATAAATCTTAATATTTAAATGATTTTTTTCTTCCATACGGTTAAACAACATCAATGTTTCCTGAAAAAAAACATACTTAATTAAGATTCTAACCATTTCTTTTATCTGTCATATGGCCACTACTTCTTTAGAAAACTAGCAGGTATGCTTATAAAAGACACACTTTAAGAAAGGAGGGGACATTTCTACAATAAAAGGAAGTTTTTCTAACTTAATGGTTTTTTTTTAATAGCCTTCAATCCAAAATACGATTTTCTCTTATCCGTGTATTGTCCCTTTTTGATTGTTTTAAAAAAATACCTATTCATTTTAACATTTGTTCATTTCTCATGAGCAACCTCCGTATAAAGTGATATAGGATTTAAGATAATCAATATCTGCATGTTGATAATTTAAATAACTTAAACTGTGTAGAGACTGTAATATTTAAGACCCTAAAATAAGAGAGTTGATTCTTAACATTGAAAGGGAAGCTGCGTATATTTACCTTTATAAATATAGAGTGTAGTGTGCAGAGAAATTCTTCGTAGTTTTATTTCGTTGGTAAAAGGTGTTGTAATAGTTCTTATAGGTCGGTCTTCTTACCATTACCTTAAAATTATTTTAAAAATCATTAATAACAGGATGTATGTCTGTCTATGTGTACTGAAGGACCTATCTAAAGACTGTATCAATATGGTTCTACCTTTATAGTGAATATTCTGATGGGTCAAGGTCAGGTTTTATCTATTTTTAGAGAGAGCACTACCACCACTCTCTTACAGAGAAATCGCTCCCAGAAAAAAGCCGCTGCCACCCCCTGCCCCTTACAAAAAAATCCTTAAAATTTCGTTTTTTTTTCTTTCAAAATTAAAAGTATCTTGGCAATTTTTTACGCCACAAGTTAAGCATAAGAATATAATTTTCAATCGCAAAATAAATTAATTGAATCTCCAATAAATCTAATGATGTTTAAAATTTTTGTTTAGGTTTCTGTTAAGTGCATGTAAGCTCCATGTGTATGAAAGAATTAGCGACAAAAATATCTTAAAACAAGGTTGATAACATCCATAAAAGCGAAGCTCTGAAATGGTAGGACAAACGAACATTAACTCTTGTAGAGGGTCAGAATCAGTATATTTAAAGTATAAAAGTCGAAAAAATTAAGTCTGTTAAAAACTGCTGAAATACAGGATAATGTTTAAGGACACACTTACATTTTTAAGACTTGATTATAGAGCTGCTTTGCTTATATTATTGAACTTTGTTGTCCTAGGAATCAGTATTCCAAAAATCACATCAATCGGATATTAATAACACACACAAAGGGGGGAGGCGGAAGTAACACTTTTTGAAACCAAAACTAAAAGTCAAAGCAACTCAACTAAATAAAGAGTTACAGCTCTGAGATTTGACATGGCAGTTGCTTTAAAGAGGTATAATATGGAACTGTGAAGAAACGGCGGAGGAACCGCCGCTCAGGCCGAAAAACGCCGTTTCCCGCCGAATTTTTTTTCGGCTTTTCTCGCCAAATGCAATTATAAGAAATGACAGGAAGGTGGAAGGCTGCTAATGCAGGAGAAGATAACTGTGGTTTTACTAGAAGTATGAGGCCGGTAAATATATTTGCACTCAACACTTGCTATTGTAATATTGACATGTTTGAACTATTTCAAGTGTCAAGTGAAAATATAAGGGAAATTTTTATGAAAAAAATATCTCAGATTATCTAATTTGACGAGAAAAGGCACAAATAAATTTCGGCGGGAAACGGCGGTTTTCAGCGTGAGCGGCGATCCACCGCCGTTTCTACACAGTTCCATATTGTACCTCTATAAAGTAACTGCCATGTCAAATCTCAGAGCTGTAACTCTTTATTTAGTTGAATTCCTTTGACTTTTAGTTTTGGTTTCAAAAAGTGTTACTTCCGCCCCCTCCATTTGTTGTTAAGAAAGTTAAAAATCGACATGTTTAAAATGAATTTACGGACATTCTGGTATTGATTTTAGATTTGCTAGGCTTTCTAAATTGTACCTAACTACTATAAGATTCACCCTGCAAAGTTTGTATTTAATAAGACAATTCTAACATGCCTAAAGACGGACCCTTATTATAGAAACTTTGCTTTTAATAAAATAAAAACCAGATGCGCAATACAATAATCACACTTTTATCCTTTAATATAAATTAGTAAGTTTTTTTTGTCTAAAGCTTAATTTCTCGGAAATTAGAAGGTCTTAGTTAAAGATCTCAGAAATAGCTGTTCCAAATTAATTTTTCTTTTCAGGGAAGCTGTATAAATTTCTTGGAATAGTTAAGCTAGTTTCTGACCTTGCCCAGGGCTAGAGGTTAGAAGTGAAATATGTCTTGGGTAGGTTTTAGACTATTATTCTCGTCAAGAGGCTAGGGGTAAAGCAACTACTAATATTATAAATCCCTTTCTATAAATATTATCGATAAAATCTATTTTTTATACCCGCAACCGTAGCTTAAAACATTATGCATCGGGGAGGTGAAAGGTACGAATCTCGGCTTAACACCACTTTAAAACTAAATACGTTAAAAATGGTTCCTACTACAGCTATGTCCGTTGCGCGATATTAATAGTTAGAGTAGGGGAAATGCCTTTGCCCAAAACAGACACAACTCACTACCTGAAACGTTTAGGACTTTTAGACAGAGGTCCTGCAACCAAAGTGTTGCTTGTCTATTGGATATTACCCCCAAGAGGTCAAAAATCCAGAATTATCATGGGAGTGTCCCTTTACGGGTTGTAAAAGGGGGAGCCAGGAGGGGGGGGGGGCGGGTAAAACCTAAATTTTAACGTTTCTTGTTTTTTTTCTAACCTAATATGTTTAACAAATGAAAGCTAAGGTCATATCACTTACCCTCGTTCTTTTGTCACCTTTCCATTTTTAAATTTTTCATTAGCATTGGCTTTAGAAAGTAATGTTTAACTTGTGATTTTTATTATGCATTAAAAGAAAAAAAAGTAAAACCTGATTTGCATTTTGTTAGTAGAAACATCGTTTTAATCAATCTGCCGTCACTTTCTTCTTATCTTTAGTAAATTTGCAGCTCATCTTTATTAAATATCTGAAAGATTCAGATTAACTTTAAAGTATATTGAAACAAAACAGGGGATATATTACCTGAGATAGAATATTTTGCCGCATCCATTACACCATATTTGTGAAGAAAGTTGTGTGTGGCACATTTCAGGCCTTATTTTAAACAATTAATTTACCCAAGCAATAAAAACATTAACGTTAAGTAAGCTAGGACATTTCCCCTTTCTACAATTTATGTATTTATTTATAAAGGAAGCAAATGATATTGTCTTATAATTAGTAATTATTATCCCAATATGTGTCACTTTATTTTAAGAGCTTATGCTTGCGCAAAAATATACACACACAAAAAAATGCAACGTAAACTTTACATCCCCAACTAACCCCTACTCCCCACCTCGCTTGATTTTTGATAACTTTTAGCAAACGTTGATATTGTAATATCTGAACAAAATCACAAATAAAATAATTATAATATAATGCATTAAAATAGTATAAGTATTGTAACATTTTAACATTTTTATTTAAATTCGAAAAAGATATTTGTTATTGTGTCCGCCATTTTTATTAGGTTGGTTAGACTAATCTGATTATCAGCTGGAACTTATCCTAAAAAATTTATAGACGTTTCTTCAACATTGGAAAATTTTAAAAATAAATATAACACCAAAAATATTCAATTTTCATTTCAATAATTTGTTATATTAAAAGTATTTTAAGATTGTAGGTATCATTTTTTAATTTTCAAGAAAAATCAAATATTATTGAAATTATTTTTTTTTGGATCATGAGGACGTCAGTCTAAATTTTGTAAAGTCTGACCTCCAGCTGTTTTTCTCAGGGAAAAAGGAACATTAAATAATTTATTTTTAAAGTAAATATTAAAAAGTACGACTGAAAAAAGGTTGACCTCAAAAAAGGTTGACTGAAAATTTCTATCGGTCGACTGTTTAGCTTTTGTGAACTGGGCTTATAATTCACATTGACTATCCGCCCGTCCGTCAGTCTGTCCGTAACTCAGAGATTAAAGTAATATATATAGAGTGATAAATAGTATATGTAACAATCACCCCTTTTCAAAGGCCTTCTACTAACTTAGGGTTGGGTCTTTCAGATCAGCTGAATCTTTCAAAAATGTAAATAAAGCCGGGTGCTGGCAAAAGAACAAAAGGCAAATTGTAAACTAATGTTAACACAAGGACGCCCAAGCTTTTTACTTTGAATGAGGGGTTCCATACGTTTAAGGGGAGTAATCTAACGTATTTTTAAAAAACTTGTGGGGTGTAAAATAAGAGATTTCAAAGTCTAAAGGGGTGAACACTCCTTTACCCCTTTTCTTGGACGTCTATGTATGAGCTGCAATGATATTTGCATTCATCCTAGTTAAATTCGTTTTGCATTGTCTAAGTACTATTCAATTGTTGAAAAATATTTTGAAAAATATCTACTGATCTAACAAAACTGACAATAACCCAATTACTTAAAATAAGGACATAGTTAATTTGCCACCACCTGAGAGAGAGCTCAACCCTTTATGGAAAAATAATTGAAAACAATGTAAATTCAGGCAAAAAATAAATTTGGGAACATCTGCAATATATTAGTTCTATATTTGTCACTAGGTGTCACTAAACACTTAAAAATTATGATTTTCAAGAAAGTATTTACATCATTAGGAAAAATGTCTTGTTAATCACAAATAACTAGGTTTAAAAATACAGTAGTGTAAATCGGAATAGATGATTATGAATATAATTTTATAGTCAGGATCCTAGTTGGGAGTAATTGATAATGGCAGTTTTAAATAGATTTTAAAGTTTAGACAGAAATAGCAATTTTTCACAAAAATTGTCCCGTCCTTTCCAAAAAGCAGAAGAAAGCAAGAAACAGCTGAATTTAGAAAGCAAAGTTTAATAAAATTATTTTCGTCTGCTGAGCTTTAGGTCTTTGCCTTTGGAAATCAAATAGTAAGCTCTTTATACATCTATACTATAAATTTATTACTCAGAGGGAAAGATGAATGAGAAAGTCCCTCAAAAATCAGACACTTTACGTGATAAAAATGAGGGAGATGAAAGGAGAAGTAGGAAAGAAAACCCAAGAAAGAAACTACATAAATGAACATTTGCTATACAACTTTGACTGTTTTTTCATCCATGAATTTTTGTGCATGGCTATCTATGAATGTTGTCATCCTTAATCTATAATTAATTAGGGTCGGTTCGTCAGTCCGTCCGTACGTCACGGACAGTTAGCTCTTTTTGTTAATCTAAACAGGTTATAATTGTCCTATCGATTTCAAACTTTGCATATTTATTCCTGTAGTAGTTAGGTACTATTTTGAAAGCATAGCAACTCTATAATTATTAGCAGAATGCCTACTTCCATTTTAAACATGTTGATTTTTAACTTTTTAACACCAAACTTTTATGTGATGAAATTATCCGATTGATTTGATTATTCAAATACTGATTCCTATGACAACAAAGTACAATGTTATAATCGAAGCAGCTATATAATCAAGTCCTCAAAATGTAAGTATGTCCTTAAACATCATCCTGTATATTTAATCATTTTTTTAACAAATTTATTTACAATTTTGTTTCTACTTTTATACATTTAGAATCTGATATTTCAATTCTGACACTCTACAAGAGTTAATGTTTGTTTGTCCTACAATTTTTAGAGCTTTGCTGTTATGGATGTTGTCATCCTTGTTTTTATATTTAGAGCCTGTTTGATGAAAAACAAGGATGGTTTTCACAGCAATACATGTGCAGGGTAAATAAATTATGAAGACGAAGAAAGTCGCTCAATTCTGACGTCATAAAAATGAGGGATGAGGAGAGGAGGAGTGGGAAAGAAAACATCTAAAAAAGATATGGATAATCCCTCGTTTTTATGACGTCACGTTGAGCTACTTTCTTCGTCTATTGAAATTATTGAAATAATCTCTATATAACAGTAGCAGGATGTTTGTCTGTCTGTTTTATCCTTAACAGAGGAGTTTATTGAAGGCCCACAGAAGGTTTATAGCTATTTTGAACAAGGATACCTCCACCATTCCCAAAAGAAATAGCAACTAGAAAAAAACCAACCCAGTTAATTTATTAATTTTAAATTTTTAACTAAAATAGAAATTAGAAGAATAAATCCACCCTACAAAGAAAAATAGCCCCTTCAAAACACTTCCCCCAAAGCATTTGTTCAATAAAAAATTAGCTTAAAACTATAATTGAAAGTGAAGGTTCAACATCCCCTCCCCCCCCCCCCTCCCACTAATTTCCCCCGAGTGTCCCATAAGTAAATTGTTCTTCTGATGTTGTCATCCTTGTTAAAAGCGAAGCTTTGCTATATAATTAGGATCGGTCCGTTTGTCCGCACATCTGTCCGTAACGGTTAGCTTTTTTCGTTAATTGAAACAGGTTAGAACTGTCCTTTCGATTTCAAAATTTGCATTAAGATTCCTATAACAGATAGGCACGATAGGCGCTGCAACTCTATACAACCCTTACCAGAAAGTCCAATCAAAACAAGCTGATTTTTTACATTTTTAACCACGAATTTTTGTATGTTAATATTATCCTATTCATCTGATTTTTTAATACTGATTCCTATCACAACCAGGCACAATGTTATTGGCAAAGCATCTCTATAATCAAGTTAAAAAATGAAAGTAAGTCCTTAAACATTATCCTGTATTTCAGCAGTTTTACAACATTTTACTTACAATTTTTTTAGATTTATGCAATAATATTCTGCTTATTCAGATATGACACTCTGCAAGTGTTAATGTTCGTTTGTCCTTCCATTTCAGAGCTTCGCTTTTATGGATGTTGTCATCCTTCTATAATACAAAGTCAAACGATGTTTGTCTGTCTGTCTGAAGCTTAAGATTTCAGTAACCACTGAACCGATTGGACTCTACTCTTCAGGGAATATACCTAGTGGTCTACCCCCCCCCCCCAAAAAAAAAATATATATATTTTTTTAGAACTGAAATTAAACAAAGAGGTTCCCCCCAAAAAAATTTGTTTTCACTTTTTCTTTTGAAATCTAAAGTACGAAAAATTAGGTTGATCAAACCTCTTAGGGTAAAGCCCCTAGAGGCTAGGGGCGAGCCGCTAGTGTTTATATATAGGATGAATGTGGTAATATAACTTGTGTACAAAATGAAACAAAATGTGATCTCTGTGTACACAAAGTTTCTACTAGGATTAGGTAGGACAAACCTTTGTCTGGAAGTCCTAGTCCTATCTGTGTAGTGCATGGTTAGGCCTGTTTTAGGGCCAATGCATTCTCCCTTCTTATTATATACCTCATCTGACATATCAACAGTACCATATAAAAAAAAATACGGTGAGTATAACTTTTAACGTCTTTTAGTTATAACGTGATACGGGCTGAGATTCAAACCTATCACCCTCCAGACGACGCTGAGCACTGTGCCTCCAACCCACCACCCCAACGAAAAAAAAATCATTAAACTTTACTCCTTTCATACTAAAAAAGTTTAACACTTAAAATAAAGAATTTTACAATTTTACTTTCTTAGCCGCAATTCAAGATAGACGACTGAAATTTTTTTGTGAATATTCCCTAAACCAATATAGACTTCTTTTCACAGGTCAATGATGAATGAAGATTTACAAAATTCTGTCATTGAAGCTTTTGTCTCCTCGGAATTTTGTAACTTATACAGGAATATATATTTTTCATTTTTATTAACATTACAATTACTACTTATCCTACTATACAAAGTAGTAAGCTTTTTTTGTCCGTAGCGAAGGATCTTGCTAACTGCTGAACCGTTATGGTTCTCCTTTACAGGGTAGCTTCTTATAGGTCCCGGGAAGGTTTATAATTATTCTGGGGGAGGGTAACACCACCCTCCCAAGAGAAATCGCCACTAGAAAAATCCCCCCCAAAAAAAATATTTTTTTACTTTTTCTTTTTAAATCTAAATTTTAAAAAATGGGTCATCAAATTCCCCCCTCCTCAAATGCCCTTAGAGGCCTCTATGACGTCATTTTTGGCGGCTCTTTACGCTCTTTACGCCCCTAGAAGCATCTGTAGGCACTTGAGGGAGGGGACGGGGGAGTTAACCCTTGGGGCTCTGTTTTCCGAAGATGGAGGGAGAGGGGAGAAGAATAGCCTAAAACAATAAAGATGAATTTTTCATTGGATAGTTGAATGAAGTGCATTTCAGAAAAAAATATTCCAAGCAAAAGTTACAAATATACCATCAAACATTTTAAATTTTGTAATACAATAAATAACAAGCAATTAGACATCACTAAATTAGTCGTCATGCTGTTTTTTTTGTAAAAATCAGATTGCTTATATCATAAAAATACGATTTTCAAGTCTTAATATTTTAAAAACTACTTGGTAGAAAATTGTAATTCTTTCAAATATATGCCATATAGATGTAGTTTAAGCCATTGACAAGGAAAAATTGCATTTCGTGCAACTACCCCTTTGGAAAGCATAATAAATCAACTATAGTATGAATGAACAAACGAACAGTAAAGTAAATTTTAACAAAATTATGTAATTTTTTAAAAATATTGTATAATTAAATAAACAGTAAAACAATCAATCATGTAGCCTTGAAAGCTTTTTATAATGTGACGTACAGGTTGGCGTACAGAAATATCTAATTATAGGCTGTGCTTCTAAATGAAAAGTATTTGTTTGTAACATCAGTGCTGATCTTTCTCTGTGTAATGAAATTCTGGAGATTATGATTCCTGTGACAATGACTGAACTATCAAGGTACAAAAGTTTTAGAGGGAGGGGACAATGGGCTGTTTATTACACCAGTCCCCAAAGTTTTTATTCTACAAAAGTGCTATTTTGCGTGTCATCATAGGGGATACACATCAATTTATCGGCCATTGTCTTATCCCTTCAGATCCCTCCAAATTTGAGTTCACAAATAAATAGACTTTTTAGTGTAGATCCATACTGTAGTGTTGCATATCTTTTGTCGTTAATTTAAGTTTTGTAGAATTTTCTTGTTTCCAAAGTTTCCATGTTGATTCCTGTAAAAGTTAGGTACAATTTAAGAAGCGTGGGAACTACATAATCATTTTGAATAAGGCTGATATCTTTACATTTTACAACAACAATTATCATTCTCACATAAACGACCCCTTAAATAGTGGATGTAAATATTCTTTTTTTCTCCCTGAGGTAGTCATTTTTTTCCCCCCAAGCATGGCAACCGGTGAACAGAATCTCAGTTCTGCACCACAAGCCTTGATGGCAACCAGTGAACAAAAGCTCAGTTCTGCACCACAAGCCTCGCACAACTGAAGTTCCCATGTCTATACAGTCATATTTATATGGAAATCTGAGAAAATATTTTTAAAAGATTTTTGAATTTTTTTGAAGATTTTTAATTTTATTTTGGAAGATTTTAGAATTTTTATTAATTACTAAAAGAAAGCATAATTACCTCAGGGATATAAATGACTACCTCAGAGAGAAAAATGAATATTAAAAACCAAAATTAAACCACATTTTAGCATAAAAATGAGTTTTTGTTTAAATAAGAATGATATTTCATAGTATTCTATAATATTAACTTTTGAAATGTTGATTCCATTCACGATTATAACCGAATTGTATAATCCAGTATTGAAATGTATTCAGGGACAAATAACCTAACCCTTTGAGTATTATTTAATGTGTTTTTTAAGCGAAGCTTTTCTATAATTAGGGAAGGTTCATCCGTCCGTAACGGATAATTTTTTTTATTAATTTAGACATGCTACAATTGTGCTTTCCATTTCGAAACTATACATGATAATTCCTATTATAGCTAGGTACAATTTAGGACTATAGCAACTCTATAATCGCTATAAGAAAGTACGTATGTCCATTTTATGTATTATATATAACTAATCCTTTAAATTACCCTCTAACTTAAGAGCTGTGCTTTATGGAAGTTGTTTTTTTATTTAGATTTGGGGGAGATTGGATGATTGATTTCTGCTATGAAAAAATTGGATGTGCACATTAATCTGATGTCTATTTTAATTAATAAATCAATTAAATTGTTATAATTTTCTAAAATTTTTGTCTTTATAGGTGTAAACTGAATATTAATCTATAATTTAATGTCTTTTCCACGTATATATATACATATGCCATTATCATCTATTCATAATAATGATATGAGTCCGACATAGTAGCAGTAGAACTATTCTAACATCTTTAAAAGTAAAGCTTTTCTATTATTAAGGTCGGTCCGTCCGTAACGGATAGCTTTTTTCGTTAATTTAGGCATGTTAGAATTGTCCTATCGATTTCAAACTTTGCATGGCGATTCCTTTAGTAGTTAGGTACGATTTAGAAAGCGTAGCAACTCTATAATCATTTCCAAAATGTCCGTACGTCCATTTTAAACATGTTGTTTTTTGTAAAATTTTTATATGATCTAATCATCTGATTGGTCTGATTTT
The DNA here is from genome assembly GCF_053477335.1 of Acartia tonsa. NCBI lineage: Eukaryota > Metazoa > Arthropoda > Copepoda > Calanoida > Acartiidae > Acartia > Acartia tonsa. The sequence continues at coordinate 2,548,546 of NC_137272.1, forward strand.
TGGTTTACTGATTCCTGGGACAACAAACTATAATATTATAGGCGAAGCAACTCTATAATCAAGTCCTAAAAATGTAAGTATGTCCATAAACATTATCCTTTATCAAGCAGTTTTTCAACAAATTTACTTACAATTTTGCTTTGACCTTTACATGGATGTTGTCATCATTGTTTTAAAAATCAATTATATTATAAAAGCATAAAATAATCATTTCCTAGAATAAATTAAGGTCCAAAATAATTGGGGTTATTATAATTCTTTAAAATCTGTTTCCATTAAAAATACTAAAGGCTTCTCCCCTACTTCGCCGACGAAACGCCCCTTAAAAGGCGTTGTCACAAAAGGGGGTTTATCCTAAATATGTTTTTTATTTAATTGCTAATTTTTAGAATTTCCATGTACTATGTCTTAATTTTACACTTTATTACAAAGATATATATGTAGTACAGGGTGGGGCAAATAAAACAAGACATTTTATAATTTCTAAACAAATGAACAAAAAATCGTCAATTTGAAATATTTCATTAAATTTAAAAAAACTGAGAAGCAAATTAGGTATATAACGTTTATAGTATTTGATATGCGCGGTTTTATTTGCCACACCCTGTATGTACTTTTAGTGCAAATCTATAGATTAGTCATGCAATGCAAATTTTGAGACGTTTCCACTAGGAATAAGGAATAAGGTATAACCAACAAGAAAATTAATTCGAAAATTGATTTGGGGGGCAAAATAACGCAACCTTTATTAAATTGCCTTTTTCAGCTGTCGTTGGGGGGCAAAATTTGTATTTCACCATCGAGAAATCAAGGGAAATCGCGGCATCTCCTAAAAATTGTGCTTTATTTGTAAACAAAAAAATTCCAAGATTGCAGACAATGGTTTGTTTAGTTTAAAAAAGAACTGCCCACAAGCAGAATTTTTTTAAAGACAATTCTATGTTGACATCATCATGATCAAAATTCTGACCTATTAATTATAAAGTTCTCCCACTCTTTTTTTGTGCTCCTTTTGTAGTGACCTTTGAAGTTTTCTTTCCTATTTTAGCATCTCACAAAGCTAAATGCGCCAATGCAGTGCAGTGGGAGAATAGTTAGAGGTTAAATTTTTCAAAGGGCTTTGATTGCCATGCTGTCGTATAAAATCCGCTTAAAATTAAACATTAGTTTTAGTAAAAAAAGCTAAAGATTTTTATAATTCAAATTTTTTTCATTAGGACACTCCCTTAAAAATAAAAAAATCTAGTTTTAGTAGAGGGTTTTAATTAAATAGACATAGTAGATCAACCCTTTACCCCCCCCCCCCACTTCCCATTGGACGTACTTGTTCACTATAATGGATATAGCATATGTGGATATATTGACAGGAGAAAATTGTCATTTTTTTTTTGGAGTAGATAAGATATAATATTTTTGGGTGTTCAAACATAAAAAGAACAACAATATTAAATGGATTGAATGAATATCCATCTACATTTATGCATACAGTCAAATACTATTGATATGGTTATTTTATATGAAAATTTCATCTTTCTTATATGGTACTCATATTGGTCAGTTTGTTCATTCAGTAGGAGTGGAGTGGATGGTATATAGGACGTGGATGGGGGGTATCATTTTAGGAAGCTGCGAGTATAATTTTATAAGAGTACATAAAAATGTGGTGCAATATCCATGCAATAATATATCGATTGAAATAATATGAATGTTTTAGTACTAACAATTGCATCTTTAAAATAACAGGTTTTAAGCAACTATGGTGAAATAGGCTTAAATAATTAATTGGCTTGTTGGTTATACCTTATTCCTGCGTTTCCACTGATATAACAATCTGCACAATAGTACATCAATAAGCAGATGGGGCCATATCTGCATAATAGTACATTAATAAGTAAATGGGGGGGGGGGGGGGAGTATACGTAGATGGGGCCATTAATTTGCTGGAACCATCGCAATTTCGGAACCAACCCATTGCTCTTTAATATTCTTAGCAAAATATTTTTTTTTGCTTGGAGCAAAAGATCTCAACTACTGCTGAGTTTTGCTTTGGGATAAGCTTAAAATTGGACATTTCTCTCTGTTTTTTTTTGTATATTGAAAGGCCACTTGTAATTTTTTTCTGGAAGTTAATACAATAAATTTTGCACTAAAATGAACAGCCTATTTTATATATTAGTGAGTTTTGTATGGTTGATTCATTAAGTTCAGTGTCTAAACGTTTCCATCGCTAATTGTAATCTATAGAAGGGGTAATTTTGAGTAATATCATAGGGAATGTACGTCAATTTATCGGCCATTGTCTTATCCCTTAAGATCCCTGGTGGACTCCTCTCTACTGCACGTGTATGTTGTTTGGAAACATCTAAATAAATTTTACATGGAAACAGAAAATCGTGATCAGAGTTTTGCCCCTCAATCACTACACGTAGAGAGTTCACAGGGATCTAAAAGGATAATAAATTGGCCGATAAATTGATGTACATCCCAAATGGTAATTCACAAATTAACCCCTTCTGTAGATTACAATTAGTGGCTGAAACGTTAGAACACTCAACTTAATAAATCAACCAATTAAAATTCACTAAAGCCCCAAAAGTTGTGGAGTTAGTTAACAAACTTACTTACGATTTTCTTTAGATTTTCATTCAATATTCTGGTTATTTAGTTCCGACACTCTACAAGTGTTAATGTTCGTTTGTAATACAGATTATCTAGTAAACTACAGGGCGTTTCAAGAGAAATGCCTTTTTAAAATCCATAAATCTTCCAAAATAAGGCATTTGGAAAAAAAAAAGTTTTTAAAGCATAATTTGTTGAAATAATCATTTTAAATATTTAAACATAAATGCCCCAGAACAGGTTAGGCAATTGGTTAGAGCCCCCGCAGGAGCTAGAAATATGAAAAAAGCTATTGTGAACATATGACGAAACCCGCAACTTTGTTTTCTTCCCATGACCCAAAAAACCTTACTACTTGATATAATAGGATCACAAGAGTTAAAGGAAACAAACAAACAAGGATGACAACATCCCTAAAAACGAAGCTCTGAAATGGAAGGACAAACACATGTCGGGACTTGATTATAGATAATTATATGCTTTGCTTATAGCATTGTTCCCTGTTGTAATAGGAATTAGTATTTAAAAAATCAGATGAATAAGATAAATTTTAACATACCAAAATTTGGTTTTTTTAAAGTAAAAAAATGCTTATTTTTAATTGACTTACGGACTTTCTGTCAACGATTATAGAATTGCTACGCTTTCTAAGTCGTACCTAACTGTTATAGGAATCAGCGTACAAAGTTTGAAATCGATAGGACAATTCTAACCTGATTAAATTAACAAAAAGAGCTAACCGTTACGGACTTACTGACGGGCCGACCCTAATTATAGAAAAGCTTCGCTGTTAGAAATATACCCCAACAGAAAAGAAAACAACACTTCTGCATAATAACTTTTATATTTGTTATTTGAATATTCCTAAAGTGTGTAACAAAAAAAACTGATAACATGTACAATACAAAAACTACTCTAAATCATAATGAATAATATTTATAATATAGTAATAGTAGGTATAGTAGTAATATAATAGTAATAATGCCAGGAAATAGGGTTGGGCCGGATATCCGGCCATTTTCAATATCCGGACGGATACCGAATATTTAAACTACCCGGCTTATTTATAATGCCGAATATCCGGTAATTTGCCAGATATCCGGCAGGTTACCGGATATCTGGCATTAGAAATCAGCCTGATATCCGGCCCAACCTTACCAGGAAAACAAAACAAAGTCATCACAGCAATGATATAATATTAATATTTTATCATAAAAAAAAATAATTTTCTTTGAAACCAAACAGAGTTAGGTGTATATAAAATTTACCATAGTACATCATTATAATTTACTTACATTATCAATTTACTTTATAGAAGATATCAACTTAATTAGGCATAACAAAATATGAATTTTACCAAATTGAATATGAAAAATATATTTATAATTTCAAACGTTTTTTTTTCATGCTCAAAAGCTTTACATCAACTAATAACAAAAATTTACTTAAAGAAATGAAAAAAACGTAAAATCTGATTAACCATAATTTACATTTTAAAATTTGAGTATCAATATAATTAGAGAAATTGTCTATCGAGCCCAAAATTTTCAAGGCCATTTTTAATACAAAATGTTTATTTATTTGATAAGATTTCGTGCTAGCTAAAAATTTCTACTAAAGCAATAACAATTAGCTCTGACAATTTTTTTACCAGCTTTAGGTAAAAATCAAATATTACACTTTTACTTATTTTCTTTAAAAAAAAATATCAGTATCTTTCTTAGTTTATAACCATAACACAATGACATTTTGCAGGAGGTTAAGCCCCCCGCCCCCCCCCCCTTTATCTAAATAACTTAAAAATTAAAGGGGAGGTCTCTTTCCTTTTTCTAACCTCTGCGGGTAAGGGTGGGGGGTCTTTACCAGTAAGAAATATCCCCTATCCATTCCCCTTACTGTCAATTTATTTAAAAAAAAAAGGGGGGGGGGGGGTCAGTGATCACTAGGCACTTACAGGGTAACGTCTTAACATTTTTTTTATTTTAGATTCAAAATTAAACTATCACTTTACTGATGATTTGAATGACTGCACATATTTAGTTTATTTATGTTTGCTTTGAACCAGGTGCGGGTTTTGCTGGGCTCGCTGAAATAAAACAATATAGTTAAAGAATAGAGGGGGCAAGATTTAAATTGCAACCCCCCCTGACCATTAACGCCATAAACTAACCCCTTGATTCTAATAATTTTTAGACTGCATTTTTAAAAAATCATATTATTTCACGTTTTACTCCATACCTAAAGGGAGAAGTGCTAAGAATCCGTAAAGGTTGTGAGTTCTAACTTAAAAACAATAGTAGAACGATAAAAATTTAAGTTAACTTAATTTTTTTTTGTCTATTGTTCTTTTCAATAAGAAATCCACATATTTATTAAATATTGCCGTTCTACTGCTACTATCTTTAAGCCTTAAAACTCACACCTTTACGGATTTTTAGCGCAACCTACTCCTCCCTTTATTAGGTTTATTTATTTTTATCTTGCATGTGAACTTAACCTTTAGGGAGGGGTAAATATTCTGCATATTTGACAGAGAGGGGGGAAATAAAAAATATGTGGTTAGGGGGAAAAATGTAAAAAATAAGAGAACTGAAAACATTTTTTTTTCACTTCATTTCTTGGTGAAAAAACTAAAAGAATGTTTTTTTGGGAGGGGCCGATAATATGAACAAAATAAAGATTTCTGAACATATTTGTTCCATTTTTTCCCTGCTGGAAAAAACTAGGAGGGGAAATAATAAAAAAAAAATACAGCGGGGAAAAAAAGGAATCTTATGTAGAATATAAACCACTTCCTTTATGATGAGGACTTCTAAAAAAAGAGAGGGGTAAATTTCTGGTAGAATCCGTAAATAAGTGTATTTCTTACCTATTGAAAAGAACTATAGAAAATTTTTTTTTTTTAAGTTAACATAAATTTTTATCGTTCTATTACTGTTTTTTACTTATAACTGATAACCTTTACGGATTTTACCAGAGACCTACCCTTCTCTTAGTCAATACACATAAAGAACCTCTACTCTTCAAATTTTTTTTTACCTATAGCAGCTGGTACTGGTTTAGGAAGACTCAATTTTGGCCTGAAAAAAAAAGATAATAGTTATTTCTCGCAACGTATTATAAACAGCTTTCCGCGGATACAAAATGTATTATACCATATACCATTATACCGAAGGCACTATTTAAAAAAACTGATTTTAATCTTATGAATGAACATTTTTATATTTATAGAAAACTGGATATAATACGCGATGCTAGACATAAATACTCAGTTTGTCTGAGAACCGGTTCTAATCCACTGGATATTAATCGATTTCGAAATGATACAGGAAACATTATTATTAATCAAATATTTATTATTGCTATGACGTAGATTAAAATTTCAGAAAACTTGAAGCTGTTATTTCAATTTTTATAACTTCTATATAGGAATAAAATTAAGTTTCTTTGGTTTAAAAACAAGATAACAGCAAAACTAATAAAAATGATATCAACATATAGATAGAGAGTAAGTTCGCTACCTAATTTTTCTATTTATCGCAGAAAGATTAAAATGACTAATTTAATGATTTTTATCTTACACTTCGTGAAAAAATCTCTATGACAGGAAAAACATGACTTTTCAGCATGGCTTAGAGAAGGTTCTAATCCAGCGTAAATTATCCAGATTCGAAGCCATATTGGATATATAAAAAGTTTATTAACCTGGAAACGCCAGAAGTATCTGACTTGGCCTGAAAGAAAGCTGTAGAAGTTTGTGCCCCCGCCTGTGTAGGAGGCTGTGAGGTGGAGACAGGTAGCTGTTGTTGGACAAGGTTGGGTCTCACTACCATACCTGTCAACATCCGGGGCCGGGTCAGCTGATTTATACCTGAATTGTTTAGGAATCATAACAATGTAGTCTGATATAATCTTAGATTCAAAAGAAACTTTTAAAATTAGGTAATTTTTATGTTTTTAGAAATATTAGATGAAAAACTCCAGAGAATTAGGGTTACATAAACGGGTCAGAAACGCTATTTTTTTTTTTTTTTTTTTTTGGGGGGGGGGCAAGTATGTATTTGGAGACCCACGTTTTCGAGATCTTTATGACCATACAAAGCAAATTTTATACAAAATCTAAATCCACAAGAAGTAAAATCTTTACCTGAAACTGGTACAGGAAGGCTAAGCTTCCTGTTAAGAGCTCCTGGTACTCCAGAAAACCTGGCGGCATCCAGCTGGCCTCCAGGTGCACCTGGAGCACGTGCAAATCCACCAGGACGCGAGGAAATGACTGGTTGACTGTCTGGATTTACTGTTGGTACTTTTGTTTCCGAAGAAACTGTTTAAATTAAAACTCAATGATGGTTTAGCTACAAAATAATTAATGTAGTCAGAGATAGACAATAGATTATTTCTTCAAACATTTTGCTAAAATTATACTTATAATATAATGATAAAATTTGACTTATTCTAGTTTAGGTTGTATATTGTTATTCATTTAAATTAAGATACAAAGCATTTTTTTACCCTTTCAAGATATCTTATAATTTTTATTGATCTATTTTTACTTTAGTAGGTAGATTTTTAGTAAATAAAGTAAGTTATTCATGGAGTGTTTCCTGTATTATAGCTGGCACTGGCTGACATAACTGAAGTAATTGACTGACTGCTGGCTGACGTTGTACTTGTGTAGCTGGTGGCTGACACAGTGCTGGGGTAGTGCGAGTCAGCTGCTGACGTTGTGGTGGCAGCTGCTGATTGGTCGGATGTACATTGAATCTGGATTAAGGCATCCCCTGTTCCAGATTTAGTTACTGTTTGTCCCATCTATAATTATTAACATAATTAGCTAAAAGTTCTTTAATTTTTAAAGAGAGGGGTAGGTTTCTAGTAGAATCCGTAAAGGTGTGTGTTTTAAGGCTTAAAAATAGTAGTAGAACGATAATATTCACTAAATATGTGTATTTCTTATTGAAAAGGACTATAGACAAAAAAATTTGAAAAAGTTAACATAAATTTTTATCGTTCTACTACTGTTTTTTTACTTAAAACATATAACCTTTACGGATTTAACCAGAAACCTACCCCTCTCTTTCTGTAACTTTGACTAAGCATTTAAAACTATTATAATAGTAGGTAAAAACTAACTCCTTTATTGTAAAAGAATTTTTTTTTGGTGAAAAAACACTTTAGATTTTTAACCATTTTGGACAAGTATTGTGGGGTAAAAAATCCATTGCATCAGAACTTGCTTCATGCTGTTCCCAGAAAAGGCCTTAATGAGTAGAATCAGGAACTTTTGTCTGTTTCAACAGTGAAATATCACGTTCCTAGCCTGAGAAAGTATCTAAAAAATATTTCCAAATGATTCGTAAAATAGGCAAAAGTGGCCTTGAACGTGACCCCAAGCTATTATAAAATTCTAACCTTGTGCAGTTTTTGTCTGAATGCAGAGGATTGGAGTGGCACTATTCCTGCCGGGGGTATTAACCCATCTGAGATACCTGGACAGATAGAAAGATATATAATTAGATAAGTATATTATAGATGTTGCACTATTGCAGCCGTCTATCTTGAATAGGATCCTAGAAAATCATAAAAACTTAAAAATCTAGGAATCAACCTGGCACCCTAACCAATAAGTAAATCTCAAGGAAGTCCATGAAAATTTCAGTTGTCTTATTTTCAATATGAGCCGAGAAAATCACGTTTCCCCTAAAGCGTTACGGACAGATTGACGGAAGGACAGACAGTGAGAATTACAGAGCAACTAAAAATTTAGCCTAGAAGGTATTGTTGTATTTAATACTAACAATCTTTACTCTAAATGGATCGATATGGTTCACCTTATCAGTCTCCAGTGAAGCTTTAATAGGTCCAGGAAATTTTTAAAACTATTTGGGAGGAATATTACTCCAAACTCATAAGAGAAATCGTCCTTGTAAAAATATTCCCCTTACCCCTTAAAACCTCAAATTAGGTGATGAGCTTTCGCTCAATCATTTAATACCTTAGGTTATAAATATTCAGTTATTCTTTTAGTAAATAACTCATTTCTTCTTAATACCATAGGATAAATATAAATCATCTTACCGGAAGCTAGACTAGTCTGCACAGACTTCATCGGTGAACTATATGTCAGAATATTGGCTGGCAGCATATTGGACAAAACTGTCGCAGCCGCCAACTCCGCTCCTTTGGAAGCTGCCGAGGATGCCAGCTCGAGTCCTAGCACGCCAGGCGCAGAGACTCCTCTGTAAAAATAGCAGTTTTGAGATTGGTCAGTGGTATATTCTGCACAAAGTTATTTTTTTCCGAGCCAGGGGTGTATATTCTGCTCAAGATTAATTTTTTTCCCCTGCTGCAATTTTTTTTTTTTCCCCTCCTATATTTTTTTCAGCAAAGAAGGGGATAAAATGGAAAAATATTCTCAAAACTCTATATTTTATTCATTTTTTTCCCCGATCCTTCACAATTTTATTTTCCCCAAGGAGAGAAAAAATGTTTATATTTTTTTCCCATGAGATTGGTAAAACATGTTCTTATGAACTTTTAATGATTAATCAACGCAGATATTAATTTTAACAAGTTTGTACCTGGAAACGTTAGGAAGAGATTGTATGACAGGATCATTTGATTCTTGACCGACAGCCTTAGATTTCTCAGTAAAGTAACCTAAATCAAAAATTATAAAATACTAAATACGATAAATGCATATAAAATAAACAGGATGTTTGTCCGTCTGTAGCATAGGAACTTGCTAACCGACGAACTGGTATGGATCTCCTTTACAGTGAAGCTTCTTATAGGTCATGGGAAGGTTGAAGAAATCCAATTTGGGGAGGGTGTTACCTTCCTTCATCCCTGCAATAACACATGGAGGAAGGTGAGCCATTTAACTGAAACATGTCATCTATGTTATCCTATTTGTTGGCTAAAAAACTTTGGGTACTTGCATAAATTATTTTTTGTTTGGTTTCAAACTATATGAGTGCCCATTTTATTAACCCTAATGACTCCTGCAGCAACTATACCTTGTTTACTGGACATGACAATGGTTGGGCTATCCTCGACACAACTATTGAGATGGCCCCCACCAGACTGTCCCTTGCTGGAGGCCACTGGAGACTCATCCTCACTGGACAGGTTGGAGGCAGGTACTGGAGCAGGTAGCAACATCCGACCTTTCCTAAATAGTTAGGTACATTTGCATAAATGTGGATTTAAAAAAAAAGTAACACTGAAAAGTCAGCAGGACAATCCTGGTGCTAGGTGCACCATTTAACGGCCTTTCTGAGCTTAAAAGTGGGTCAGTAAACTTATCATAAGATCAATATTTGTGCCATTTGAAAAGTCACTCCACACAATTAAAATGAGGCAAAAACCCCTGGGGGAAGTTGACTATAAACAACCCTCCAATCCCCCTCCTCCCATCGGGTTAAGTAAGGGCCTAATGTTAATACGCTAAAAATACTTTAATAGTTATTTCTCGCATTCCGCAGATGTAAAAATGTACAATAATAAGATAAAAATCATTTGTTTATCCCCGAGATTCCGAAGGCACGGGCTAAAAAACTGTTTTTAATCTTATGATTGTACATTTTTAAACTATTATACTATCCATGACATAATTTTTCAGTATGGCTCACAACAGGTTCTAATCCACCGGATATTAATCGGCTACGAAAATATTTTACCTTGCTTTTTCAGGTTGAGCACTGCTAGACTGATCAACTTCAACTTTTTCTTCAGATTTTCTTTCTAATTCCTCTTCTGGTTTGCTGGCAGCTGCAGTCTTAGTCTGTACAGGGGTATAAAGAAGATAGTATAAGATAATCAAATGAAGTTTTTTTAGGTTATTTTAATTGACAAACACTTACATACTTTTTGGAAAACACTATTTTGGAGATCCCTAGGGCCATCCCAAGGGACGGGAAAGAAGTATAGTATAGCGGTAGAAAGAAGTTTAATGTAACATTCTATTGCCTTTTTTAAAAGGAATTAAAACATACTCATTAACATAAGCCTTGAAAGAGAATAGTAGCTTTCGCAATAGTGCATAAAGTTGTGAGTAATGTTCCAGTCAAATGCGCTTATTAGGTCAAACTGTTTTTAAATATGCGTTTAATTATATTATGCGCTTGGTCAACATTAAGAACAGTTAGACCTAATAAGCGCCTTTGACTGGAAGCAAGACTACAAGAACATAGCAAAAGCTACTAGGTAATCTCTTTTTAAAAAAATTATTGGAAGAATTTTTCTCGTATTCATTCGAATCCGGTGGATAGGAACCGGTTCTCATCCATACGAAAAAACTATGTCTAGCATCGTATCATATCCAGCTTTCTACGAATATAAAAATATACAATCATAAGATTAAAACCAGTTTGTACATTCTGTATCCGCGGAAAGCTGATATAATACGATGCGAGAAATAAGTATTACCTTTTTAGCTTTCTCTAGGATAGGCTTGACAATATCAAGAATATCCTTCGTCTGCTTCTGCAGCTGTTTAGAACTGTGGAGTCGCGGATCTCGAGGACGTTCTTCGGTTGCATTTTCAGTGTCTTTGTTGGTGTTGGGAGTGTCTTCCGTGGCCGTCTTGGCAGGGTTGACAACGCTGAGCACTTGCTTTAGCTCCTCTTTTGAAGGGAATTCTACGCAGCAAGATACTAATATTACCTAATGTAATTATATCAGTCAAATGTTAGCCTAAAATTGTTGGTATGGGGATGGAGGGGTTGTTGTTGAATTATTGTAAGCAGCGTGGCGGAGCCGTTTGATTTCGGTGCGGCTCCGGCTCTGACCTAAAATCAAGAAAAACTCGACATATTTTTTTCCCCATAAAAAAAATATTTTTTATTTTTGACTTTTGAAGGTTTTAAAAGTTCAATTTTTGATAAAAATGGACTTGAAAAACTTAAAAAGGGCATTTGCACATGACAAAACGGAGTTACCAAATTATAATTTATAAAAAATCTCTTTATTTATCTAGAGCCGGAAAGCCGTTTTTTAACGAAAATTACAACTCCGGCTCCAGCAAAATATGGCGGCTTCACGGCTCACGGCTCCGCAACGCTGATTGTAAGTATAGAAGAACAAGGATGACAACAACCTCAAGTAGCGAAGCACAAAAAATATATGAAAGTACAAATCATGGTGAAAGAGATGTTATTAAGTTTTCATAAAAAAAGAGGGGGGGGGGGGATAAAGAGAGAGAAGATTACGAGAAATATTACAAATCACGAAACCTTTAACTAAATTAAATAAAAATAATTAGCAGAATGGCCGACTGACAAGTAAGTTGTATACAGTAGGCCGACTCAAGATGCAAAATTTTTTGGCGCGCTATTTTAACCCATTCTATTCATAAATATAAGACTATTGATACCTTTAAAAGTGTTCTCAGACTATTTTTTCAGCAATATGTCAAATTCGAATTTCATAAAAAAGGGGAAGGTTCCCCCCTGGGGGTGAAATTTTTTTTTCTTTCAAACCATGGCTTTATACACCTTCCTGAATTCGTCTTGAAGAGTACATTAAGAATCAAAAAACGTTTTTAAAAAATATTGATCCCAGAAAAAGTTATCCTCAAATAACCGTCAAAATCACCTGATTTTGCTAAAATGGCCAAAATTGTTAGTTTTTTGAGAATAGCTCTTGCTATGATCAAAATATTTTAAAATCGTTTTTTGATCCTTAATGTACTCTTCAAGACGAATTCAGGAAGGTGTATAAAGCCATGGTTTGAAAGAAAAAAAAATTTCACCCCCAGGGGGGAACCTTCCCCTTTTTTATGAAAATCGAATTTGACATATTGCTGAAAAAAAGCTACTAGAACACTTTTTTTGGTATCATTGGTCTTGATATCATAAAAGGAATGGGTTGAAATAGCGCGCCCATTGAATTTCAAAAAAAGTGGTAATTCTGAGTCGGTCTAGTATACAGGATACCCTATGAAAAGGTGTAGGTATCTTTACATCAAAAAATTGGTTGTCTATCTGAAAGAGCAGACGCGAAAATCACATTATTCCAGTAACGCTAAGGACAGATGGACGGACAAAGTAAATTCTAAAGTCTCTTAGACAATAAAAATAAAGAAATAAATTTTATATTAGTATCTGTTCCTGGCTTTTTGGCGGTGGAATTTGCTGTTGTCTTGTCCGAGAGCTGTTGTTGTTGTTTTAATCTTCCAACTCCAAGTTTAGATGGTTGGCGGATTATTTCATCAAGATCTATTTCACTAGCTTGTACTTCCTTTTTCTCACTAGCAGCAGCGCTAACTTTTGCAGTAATATTATCCATCCTTTCAGGAGTTTTGGGAACTGCTTTTCTCACCTTTTTATATGTTGAAAGGTCTAATTTCTTTTTGGGTTTCGCGTCAGGGGATCTTAGTTTATCTTTTGATGGCGTATGTCCAATTTTTTTGATAACTTTTAGGTCAGGTGAATGTTGATGGGAAATTTGGGGTTTTAATGCTTTGTTATCAGATATTCTTTTGGAAAACTTTTGTTTCTGGTCCAGATTTTTATCATTCTTATCTAGAAGTTTGGGCATTGATTGAATCTTTGGAGTTTCTTTACTTTTTAAATCTATTTTAGAGGATTTTGATGAGTCATCCTTTAATTTTGAATCTTCTACTTTTTTGTCATTATTTGATTTATCAGAAGAAAGAATTTTGGGTATTTCTTTGATAGGTTTTGTTTCAGCTATGCCAGATTTTTCTACACTACCTTCTTTAGATTTCCTTTGTTTGTCAATTAGATTATCTTTAGATTTTGTACCTAAGTTTGATTTTTCTTTTGAGGTCAAATTTTTGGAAGATTTACTACTTGTTTTCTTTTTAGCCTTCATATCACCTAATGGCAACGGTATTAACTTGGCTGTTTTCCTAGTTTGCATATCAGCACTGCTGCTAACTTTCTTCTTCACAGCTGCCAAGTTGCTGCTGCTTGCTGCAGCTGTCTTTTTAGACTTGACAGCATCTAGACTAGTATCAGCACTGATTAGCTGCTCCTCAAATGAAATTTTGGCCTTTTTGGTTACTATAGGGCCGGCTGCAGCTGGACCATGGACACGTTTCAATGGAGATTTGGGGATTTTAAATTTTTGATGTTTTTGATCGTCAGGTTGTAGAGCAGTCTTACTTTTCTCAGGCTCAGGTTTATCACTAAATATTCAAATATTTTTTCTTTTCTTTTATTTAGTTACAGGTTTAAATAAAAAAATATTTAAATGCAAGTCAAAAACCGGTGGATTAAAACAGGATATTCTAAGCCATACAGAAAAATCATGTATCGTGTCCTTTTTATATAGAATTAATCAAAACAATCCCAGTTTTACTAGCCTGGGCCTTTGTCCTTTCGGGGGCTTAGGAAACTGAAAGCAATATTACAATTTAACATTTTTCTATCCCCGGAAAACTGTTTACAACAAGATGTGATCAATAACTATTAAAAATGCTAAACAGTAACGTTAATTTCATATATGAGCATTTATGGATGTGAGAAGGACAATACAACTGTGTTTATGACAGCGGTAAAGGTGTAATTTTGACAGGTGGTAAAAAAATATTGCCAAAAACAAAATTGCCATAACACACCCACTTTTGTCAAAAAACACAGCGACTGTTCTTTTGCTAGTTGTAGAATTGGCCGCACCCAATTAGCAACGCATTTGAGCTTGACCAATAACACCTAGTCCTATTATATAAAGTTGTAAGCTTGTTTTAGTCTGTGTTGTTGTTGTAGCCATGATTCTCTGAAGTTAGGACTCAGATGCACACGGAGACTGGAAGTGAGAATCCTTTGGCCAATCTTAGATTGGTAAGCTTCGCGCACAGCTGATTGTATTCTATGTTACATTACAAGCTGACCCGAAATTCTCGTGAAAGCTATTCAATTATTACATCACCCTGGCCTAGAGTTTTGGCAGGTGTTCCATATTAAGCCACCCTAATTGATGGCACTCTCATACGAGGAGCATGGATGAGGGAAAGCATGGTTAGAGCTGCTTGATTTGTAGAATCCTAACTTCCTACAAATCTCCCCCCTTACAACCCCAGGGCATCTTAGGGATGGTTGCGTGATCATAATCTGACAAATTGCGACAGCATTTGTCAACCAAGTGCAAAGTCTATGTGGGGACTTGAACTCGGTTTCTCCCAACCACAGCGTAGTTCGCTAACCACTACACTATGGGAAACCCTTGTTTTAGTCTGTACCCATTCACAGTGAAGCTTCTTATATGTCCTGTGATGGTATTAGGCCCTTCCATGTCCCTTAAATTTAGAGTCCCTAGATGCTAGAGGTGCAGCTGCTAGTGTACTAAAAAGAAAAGAAAAGTGTGTATGCCTGGAGACTAGTTCAAGAATCTTATTGCTAGTTGAGGGTAATGAATTCAGGTACAATATTTCTTCCTCCGTCTTCTCGGATGTGTCTGCTGCTGCTGCTCCGGTATCCTTTGGTTTAGCTTGACTTGTTGTTATAAAGTTGATGATGTCAGATATATCCTCCTCTTTCTCTACCTCAACCTAAGCAATACAAATGACATGATTAGGGAATGTAGTTTAGACAAACAATTTTGAGGGAAAATTTCCCCAAACCATCTTAACTTATTTCTCCCCCTTCAACCAACTTCCCTTCAGCTACATCAAAAAAAGTTTTACTCCAACTCTACGTCAACAAAATTCTGTTACTTTATCATAAGGACCAGATTACAAAGTCTTAACATTAATCCTGTGCCCCCTTTACCTATGGGCAATAATAGTTATTTCTCGCATCGTATTATAAACGGCTTTCCGCGGATATAGAATGTACAATTATAAGATTGAAACTAGTTTTTTTATCCCCGAGGTGCCGAAGGCACCGGCTAAAAAAAACTGGTTTTAATCTTATGATTGTACATTTTTATATTCGTAGAAAGCTGGATATAATACGATGCTAGACATAGTTTTTTCGTATGGATGAGAACCGGTTCCTATCCACCAGATTCGAATGAATACGAAAAAATAAATTTACCTTATCAAACTTCACTTGTGTCTGTGAATCTTGTGTGGAAATGCCTTGGCCCAGAAAACTTTGAATTTTCTCAATATCCTCGTCCATAGATTCATTCCCTTCGTCTACCACGCTACGCTCCTTGGATTGTCTGCAAAATTTAACATTTTACTCTGTTAGTCTGTCTGTCATGCAGGGTTTCGGATCCGCATTGATTTTTTGCGGATCCGGATCCTCAAAATTTGGTCAGTGCGAATCCAGATCCGGATCCGGATCCGGATCCTACCGGATCCGATTCCGGATCCTTGACAATAAAAATAAAATCACCAAACCTTTCAAAAAATATTTATTCTTAATTCGAAGTCAAAAATACTTTTAATTTTCAAGTCTTACCCTAAACCTTAAAGATTGGCTCTCATCAAGAGAATGTCTGAGATTTTATATAAATTTAGGTAGATTTTTCCATTTTTCCCGCATTTTTTTGAGTCCAAGGATCCGGATCCGAAACCCTGCTGTCATGTACGCTAATGCATGTACATTGTACACTTTCAGGTTACCAGAGAAGAACAACGAGTTGCCTGCGGCTCACTGCAGCAGACATTGTAATTTCGCGGTGCAATTAGTAAATAAATGCGCTTATTAGGTCAAACTGTTCTCAATTATGACCATTTCATAAATGTATTATTTATATAAACACTAAGATATATAAGTTGGAAAGAATTTTAATGTTAGAGAGAGATTTGAAATCTGCATCAAATTTTAAGGATATTTTGTAAAATTCGTTTTTTGTATATTTCTTTATCTAAAAGCGGAAATTCAATTTAAGTTAATTAATTTTGACACCTGTGATTGGTGGATTGAAAATTATCTGCGCTCTGATTGGAGAAGTGTCGCACATCATTCAACCAATTAGAGCGCAGGTAGTTTCCAATCCACCCATCCTATTGGTCAAAATTTATAAACTTAAATTGTATTTCCGCTTTTAGATAAAGAAATATACAAAAAACGAATTTTACAAAATATCCTTAAAATTTGATGCAGATTTCAAATCTCTCTCTAACATTAAAATTCTTTCCAACTTATATATCTTAGTGTTTATATAAATAATACATTTATGAAATGGTCATAATTGAGAACAGTTTGACCTAATAAGCGCATTTATCTAAACGGTTAAGCACAACTTGACGAGAAAAAAAAATGCGATTAAAAATTCATCCCCAAGTTAGACGAATTATTCTGATTGATTGGCCATCTATGGTTATAGATCTATTAGGATAATTCTCAGGGATCTAAAGGGATAAGACAATGACCAATAAATTGATACACATCCCCTATGATGATACACAAAATTACTTTTTCTGTAGATTAAAATTATTGGTTAAAAATATTCGAACACTCAACTCAAATTATCCAACCAATCAAATTTACTGAAGTTTCCATAGTTGTTAAGCCAACGAACAAGAAAACATTACAAAAACTTTGGGGACTAGTGTATTAAACAGCCCATTGTCCCCTTTCACTCACTCTGGATAATTCTACAGCCGATACCTTGACAATGTATATCTACCTTTGATCCGGAGAATCTAACAGTTCATCAATATTCGGTGGTGAAGTGAGCACATAGCCAAATTTGCCCATGTTTTCAGGATCTGATATTTCTCTACTGGGAGGCGTAGACAATTTTACTTCTGTCGCTCTTTTACCTGAAAAAAAAACATGTCTTAGAAATCGCAATTGTCAAAAACAGCACAGTAATTTTTTAAGAAATAGAGAAATATTTAGTTATATAATTAAGAGATCTTAATCTACAGAAAGACAGATACATATCCTGTTACTTTTTGAGATAGGAATATAAATTCTACTATTGCCTAAAACTTTTCGCCTGTATTTTTAAAATGAAGCTTTTCCACATTTAGGGTCTGTTCGTCCGTTCTTCCGCCCCGAAAGCGTAGGAACTCTCTAACCATGGATAGAAAATCCGTTTGTCCATAGTAAACATGCAGGGGTGTATATTTTACATGGGATCCCCTGCTCAGGGGGGGGGGGGGGGGGAAATAAAAAATAAGTGGTTGGAGGGGAAAAAAATGTAAAAATTAAGACAACTGAAAACATTTTTTCCATTTCCCCCCACTCCTTCGTGAAAAAAACTATAAAAAAGTGTGGTAGGAGGGATAAAATAAATATAATATAGAGTTATTTAAATATTTTTCCATTTTCCCCCCTACTTACAATGAGAAAAAAACTAGGGGGAGAAAAAACTAGGGGGGGGGGGGGGGGTAAATATAAAAAAAATTTGTACCAGGGGAAAAAAATAAATCTTGTGCCGAATATACACCCCTGTAAACATTTTTTAATGTTATTTTCATATTAGAAGATAAAAGTCTCAGAACTCCCCCCTCCCCCTTACAGATATATTTAAGCAATAAAGCTTTTCTTTAAAGAATATTTACCTAAAGATTTGGCCAACTTTGCCCCTCTACCATCCTTGGCGGATTTACTCAACCTCCTTTTAATCTGCTGAACTCCACTACTTGATGCTACAGCCGTGTCTCCGGTATCACCTTTGGTGGAGGTTGCAGTTGCAGTTGTGGATAGTTGAGTAGCGGTTGATTTAATAAATGAAAGAACGTCATGTACAGTATTGTTATCGTCATCAGTAGATTGCATAGGATCTACACCACTTGGGGATTCTAAACTATTCATACTGCTAGCTGGGTTCACACCTTAAAATGCACAAGAATATTTCACATGAAAAACTACCAGGGTTCAGACCTTTAAAATGCACAAGATTATTTCACATGAAAAACTACTAGGGATCTAGAGGGATAAGACAATGGCCTATAAATAGATATACATACATTCCCAATTATAATACATAAAATTACCCCCTTTTTAGCATAAAATAAGTGGCTGAAACGCTTAACAGTCAACTTAATAAAAGAACCAATCACAATTAACTATAGTCCCCCAAATTTGATAAGCTGACAAATAAGAAAACTTTATTTAAAAAGGATGGCAACATTCATAAAAGCGAAGCTCTTAAATGGTAGGACAAATGAACATTAACACTTGTGACTTGTGTAGAGTGTCAGAACTGAATAATCATAATATGTAAATGTATTAAAGTCGAAGGAAACAAAATTATAGGTAGATCTCTTGAAAAACTGCTTAAATACAGGATATTTTTTAAGGACATACTTACACTTTAAGGACTTGAATATAGAGATCCTTCGCTTATAACAATGCACTTTGTAATACCTGGAGGAGTCATTACAGGCGGATTGGCGGAGGAACCTGCTAATTCACTTTCAGAGTTCATTTCTGGAGCAAGGGACTGGTTCACTAGCTGTTCAGAAGAGCTAAGGGGCTGATTCACTAGGTGCTGCAGGTTCTGCACCAGATGGGGGCTGTTGACTACAAGATTAGACATGTCACCCAGCATTATTTCAGACATGTTCTCGGCTGGGTCCATCAGCTCAACCTCTATCATGAGGCCCTCGTTAGCAGCCTGCAAAAAGAGGTTATCATTAATAATTCCTACATATTTTTAGTATTTGTTCACGTTCAGTGTTAGGTCAAATTCATCTCATTTATAGCCCTCATAAATCTAAAGGTTCTATCAAATAATGTTTAGGTGCTTATTTTCTTAGCACGAAGCGCGCCAAAATTTGTTTTAGCACCCAAAAAATCACAAATGTCAAAGGTTTTGGGAGGGGTAGGTAATGTCCCAATTTTTTTGTGGTAAAATGTAATATATTTCCAAAACTTTTGCACCCACAAATTATTTTTAGAGGGGTTATCCCCCCCCTCCCCTTCCACTTTTAGATCTTTGTGTAGCATACCTGCAATGCCTGCTGAACATTGTCCATATTATCAGATCCAGATATTTGCACATTATTGTCAGAACTATTCACACCCCCAGACAGTTGGAAACTTTGCATCTCGTTGTCCTACAAATATAATGATGATAAACAAAACTAACCCTTATGTAGATTAAAACTATTGGTTGAAAAATTTCGACACTACTAGTTTTGAACCAAGTTACAGTGCTCGACTAGGCACTTTTAGGGAAACCAAACACAACTCTATTGAAGTAATCTAAATAAAAATCGTATGACATTACAGTAAGGATTGTTTGACTTCATACCAAAGATAATTATATGTTTTTCTATTTCTCTATCCATATACTAGCTGTTTACCAAAAGGTAATTTTTTCGGCCGCACAACCTATACAATACCGTTAGCCAATATTAAAATGGATTCGTTTACTTCATATCAAAGACAGTTTGGGTATTGTCGGTTTAGTGACAACACCTCTTAAGGGGCGTTTTGTCGCATTTTCACAGTAGCTTTTGATAGGTTATTTTACGTTAGGTTAGGTAAATGTTAATGATTGCCCCGCAGGGTTAGGCAATTGGCACCCGCAGGATTAAAGCCCCCGCGAAGAAACATCCCTTAAGAGGCGATGACACGAAATAGACAATTTTTTTGTATCTCTTTATCTATCTATCGATGATATTCACCTGAGCATGATATAAAGAGGGATTTATTGACTCCATATCAAAGACAACCATATTTTCCAAGTCATAATCTCCTTCTTCCATTCTCTAAATAATTGGAAAGGGGTAGTTGCACGAAAATATATCTAAAAGAATTTCAATTTTCTACCAGGAAGTTTTTATGATATTAACACTTAAAAATAAATTTTTAAAATAAATTCAACATCAATGGCTGTCCTGTTTTCACAAAAACAGCGTGACGACTATTCTATTTTGAAGGTGCCTAATTGATTGCTACTTATTGAATTACAAAATTACATATGTCAGATGGTATTCTTGTAACTTATGCTTGAAATCAAACTTGTTAAATGCACTTCATGCAACTATCCCTTTAAACACATATTTCTTACATCTCTTTTAAATATACATATATACCTATTTAATATGAAAAAAAGGTTTTAAATAAGGATAATTGTATCCTTATTTAGATAGCGCAGTAGCATGAAGCTGTCAACAATTTGACATGATAAGCATCTGTCGATTTAAAAAAACTATTACCTATTAATAAGTCATTAAATTTCTGTTAAAATATTAAGTTACATAAGTGAACAATATTTCACTGAATGTATATGACGAACTTACAACTGTTAAACATGGAGTACCTTCGCTACTAAAAAGGGACGTCCAAGCTTTTAATTTTGAGGGGGTAAAATGAGGGGTTTCAAAGGTTTGAGGGTTGTAATCTAATGTATTTTTAAAAAAATTAGGGGAATAAAATGAGAGGTTTCAAAGTTTTAGGAGAGAAAACACGCATTTACATCCAACCTTGGACGTCTATGACTAAAAAACTTTTATACAAACCTTAGAAACATTGACCATCCTGTATTGGGCTCTCAGCTGTTTTTGCATTCCATGAACATCTCCAATATGCTTCAATAACTTCTTCTCTGACCGATAACTAAAAATTCATATTTTAAAAGAATTGTACAAGTTAGGTTAGGTTTTGTTGGGTAATGGGTAGCCCCGCAGTGTTAGTAGGGCCCAATTCAAATTGGAGATATTTGGACTAGGGATGGCAATCCGTATCCGAAATCCGCCCAATTTTTGGCCAATTTGGAATCCGAATCCGGAATCCGTTTTTTAATAGCGGATTCCGGATTCTTATTTGGTAGGCTAAAATTAGCGTCTTGATTTTTTTCTTTCAACTCCTCCTCTTTGAAGTCAAAGATTTTCATCATTATATATAATACCATTTAAAATCTGGTTCGATTCTCGGAAGTGAATTATAGAGAACACCAAGAACATTGATTTTTAGGACATATGTAGCACTTAATTTTTTTTTTTTTTTTAATCCTTTTAAAATATTGCTAGAATCCGAAATCCGCCAAAAATAAGAATCCGGAATCCGCCACTTTTTTTGACGGATTGTTTAAGAATCCGGAATCCGAATCCGGCCCAAAAATTGGACGGATTGCCATCACTAATTTGGACTGTTAATTGTTATAACCTTTGTAGCACTTAAGAATCCGAATCCGGCCTAAATATTGGGCAGATTGCCAACCTTAATTAGTTTACCTTGCACTACACTGTCTACACTTCCATGGAGTAATAGTTTCTTGTGAGAATATATTAGTTTACCTTGCCCTACATTGTCTTCACTTCCATGGAGTAATAGTTCCTTGTGAGAATATATTAGTTTACCTTGCACTACACTGTCTACACTTCCATGGAGTGATAGTTCCTTGTGAGAATATATTAGTTTACCTTGCACTACACTGTCTACACTTCCATGGAGTAATAGTTCCTTGTGAGAATATATTAGTTTACCTTGCACTACACTGTCTTCACTTCCATGGAGTAATAGTTCTTTGTTTGAATATATTAGTTTACCTTGCACTACACTGTCTTCACTTCCATGGAGTAATAGTTCCTTGTGAGAATATATTAGTTTACCTTGCACTACACTGTCTACACTTCCATGGAGTAATAGTTCCTTGTGAGAATATATTAGTTTACCTTGCACTACACTGTCTTCACTTCCATGGAGTAATAGTTCCTTGTGAGAATATATTAGTTTACCTTGCACTACACTGTCTACACTTCCATGGAGTAATAGTTCCTTGTGAAAATATATTAGTTTACCTTGCACTACACTGTCTACACTTCCATGGAGTAATAGTTCCTTGTGAGAATATATTAGTTTACCTTGCACTACACTGTCTTCACTTCCATGGAGTAATAGTTCTTTGTTTGAATATATTAGTTTACCTTGCACTACACTGTCTACACTTCCATGGAGTAATAGTTCCTTGTGAGAATATATTAGTTTACCTTGCACTACACTGTCTTCACTTCCATGGAGTAATAGTTCCTTGTGAGAATATATTAGTTTACCTTGCACTACACTGTCTACACTTCCATGGAGTAATAGTTCCTTGTGAGAATATATTAGTTTACCTTGCACTACACTGTCTACACTTCCATGGAGTAATAGTTCCTTGTGAAAATATATTAGTTTACCTTGCACTACACTGTCTACACTTCCATGGAGTAATAGTTCTTTGTTTGAATATATTAGTTTACCTTGCACTACACTGTCTACACTTCCATGGAGTAATAGTTCCTTGGGCATGTTTGAACACATGTCTTTCCAGGGAGTCGCGTTTCAGGAAAGATTTGTTGCAGTTGGGTATAGTGCACTAAAAAATAAAATTTTGTATAATTTTTTTTGTATATTGTATATATTTAATGCATATAACATTAACCATAAATGAAATTAGGTAGGTAATACTTTAATGTGTTTTGATTTTTTTTCGCCGTTTCCTGTCTTTTTTATCGAAGGTATGTAATAAGTTAATTTTAGCTCCCTCTAAAACAAAGGTTTTTAAAAAGTGCGTATGTCTGTTACAATTTATAAAAACGGGTTATCTTAGCCATTTCACATCAAATTTTGGGCAACATTTAATGTCATTTATCATTTTGACTAAGGGTGGGGGGAGTTCTAACACTATTTTTAAAAAGTGTATTTGGCCTCCGGGTTCACTAGCTGCAGGCCTCCAGGTGGTATCTGGATAGGCAAAAATTAAAAATATTTTGTTTGAAGAGTTAGAAGTCAACTTATAAAACAAAATATGCATCTTTTTGAATGTTATTTACATTACATATTTCAAGAAAAATTGTCAGATACTCCCCCCCCCCCCCCCTATTCTCATATTATAGTTGCCAACCTTATATTTAGATGGACTAGCGGCGCCAGACTGACCAGCCAACGATGGTCGTCCTCCAAGCGGAGCTGTTATACTTGTTGCTATTCCTTCCTGCTTGAGCCTGGACAATTGATGGAGTCCTGTGGCCACCTGGAGGAAGCTGCCAACTGGTGGGGTTGTACCGTCCTGGGTCCTCTGCACGGCATGGTAGGCATACCTTCATTTTAAAAAATTCTAATTAAAACAAAAATATGTTTCAAGAGAATTATTGCTTCTATTTTAGAAAAGACTACTTCATGAAATTTAAAATACAGGTTTTTTCATGGAGGGAGAGGGCAATTGGACTATAAATTACAATAGTGCACAATGTTTAATTTATACCTAAGCACAATCCCATGTCCGTTGGTTTAAAAAATTATAAAAAAAGGTACTTCATCTGAATTTGTAGGTTTCAATTCAGAAGTGCACAAACTTAACTTTTAAACTAACAATCTAATCGACATCAACAAAAATCTACATAAGGGTCAATTTTGTTTATCATTGAGAATCTATTTATCGTCCAATGCCTTGTCCTTTAAGATTACTGATTTTCTTAAAATAACCTTCAAACTTGAATTTTGTTTAGATTTTATGAATATTTTTTGCTTTTATCCATAGACTGAAAAATGTTTAATAGTTAATAACAAAAAGAGTATAAGATTAAAATTAAGTTTCTTTTTCTCTGGATAATATAACTATCTAATTATCAATGAATGAATAACTTTTTAAATACTACCTGTGTTTTCTAAATGTGGATTCTCTGTCAAAAACTTCTCCACATTCAACACAAGTTATCTCTATCTCATTCTAAATTAAATTATCAGTGGTTTGCGAGATATATTAGCAGACGGATGGACATAAATAACTTGTTAATATCTTTTTTATAAAAGGACTAGCAGCTGCGCCCCTAGCAACTAGTGACTCTGTAGGGAAGGGCATCAAAATTGACATCAAACAATCTCAACACTTAAATCACTCAATCGTTTCAGTAGTTATCGATATCTTAAACTAAAAGACAATATCTTTATATATCTAATTAGGTTTATGATTCTTAAGGATAAAAAGATCTTTCCCTCCAATGATCACAGAGCAAAGATTCTGTGTCTGGTCGCTTGAATATATCTGGGTAAGGATTATTTTATCTTAAATTGTCCTTACTATTATTAATTCTGCTATTGAGAATAGCTTTTGTCACTCCTTATTATAAACAGCTTTCTGTGGATATGAAATTGTACAATTATAAGATTAAAACCAGTTTTGTTAGACCCAAGATGCCAAAGGCACTAGCTAACAAAACTGGTTTTGATATTATGATTGTACATTTTCATATTCATAGAAAACTGGAAATAAGACGATACGATGCATGATTTTTCAGTATGGCTTAGAACCAGATCTAATCCAGCCATACTGGAATACTTTTTAGGGTGTACCTGACTTCCTTTAAAATTAACAGCTGGATTTGTATGCGATGTCGGATCTTGGTTGAATCCAGTGGCAGCCGCCACAAGGCAGCTGAGTGAGCCGCTGGACGTGGATGCTTCGCTGCTGCCAGAATCAGCATCACCGAGGCGGCGCCGTGACTTCTTCTGATGGCTCACCTCATGTCGGTGGCATAACTTCAAACTTCGGAATCTAATTTAAGAGATTTCATGGTATTATCCTCTTAGAATTATTTTTTCAATTTGAAAATTTTGGTACACACAACCGACAGAACTATGACTCTGGCCGCGGCGCTCGGCATCCTTGCCTGCCTAGCCGCAGCGCCCGGCTCCTTAGCCTACCTAGCCGCAGCGCTCGGCTCCTTAGCCTGCCTCGCCGCAGCGCTCGGCTCCCTAGCCTGCCTCGCCGTGGGCCCTCGGCCCCTAGCCTATAACCTAACCTAAACCAGATTCATAGTTTTGTCTGGGGTACCAAAATTTTCAAAATCCAGAGGATAGGGCCGATTTCTTATATTGGAAGATTTTTCTTTAAATTTCAAATGCAATAGGTAGCAAAGTGCGTTTTTAAAACTAGCATATGAAGCCCTAAACTCTAGGGGCTCTGTATTCAAAGAGGTAGCGAGGAACAATAAAATAGCTTAAGATCTAAAAGTAAAATAACCTAAAACCATTCTGGGACCTTTGGAGAAAAGCAAATTTAGTGTCTAATGTCCTCTCCCTACCTGGAAATTTAAAAGTATAATTTACCTTGTCAAACAGAACTTGCATGAGAATGGTTTACAGGACAGTTCATGCAATTCTAAACCTAAAATAAATTAAATTAGTTTAAAATAAACTTTATTTACAGGACAATTCATGTAATTCTAAATCTAAAATAAATTGAATTACAGGGGTGTATATTCTGCACAAGATTCATTTTTTTCCCCTGCAGAAAAGTTTTTTTCCTCTCCTAGTTTTCTTCACAAGGAAGGGAAAAAAATGGAAAAATATTTTCAGAATTCTTAATTTCATTCATTATCCCCCCTCCCATATATTTTTTTTCACAAAGGAGGGGAGAAAAATGGAAAAAATGTTTTCAATTCTCTTAATTTTAACATTTTCCCTTGAACCACATATTCTACCCCCTCCCCACCCCCCCTTAGCATGGTCAACCGTGCAGAATGCACACCCCTGTTATTGAGGCGCAACTACTTTATACTCAGAACAAGTACAAACATTACTAAAAAGGAAAACTTTGTCCATTAGTAGAAAATCACATTAAAAAGCCTTAGGAGGACAAACGGACAAAGTATGTTAAAGATCATATGTTCAAATGTCATAAAAGGGAAAAAGAATGAAAGGGAATATGCTAACTAATGGACTCTTTTGATATTGTTAAGCTGTTTGGGCGATCAAAATCTACAGTCACAGAAACACATACATACAGACATCCTGTTACTTTTATATAAGGATTCTACTTACTTTGATTATTGTTAAATCTAGCATGACAAAGTCTGCAGCTGAAGAAATCATGTTGGCTTGACTCGCTGCAGCTCGACGAATCCTTAACAAACAAAAGGGATAGGAAGTGCATTTAATAAAGGGAGAGGTAGGTTACGGGTGAAATCCGTAAAGGTTATGTGTTAGGTATAAGTTAAAAACAGTAGTAAAACGATAAAAATTGATGTTAACTTTAAAACAAAATTTGTCTATACTTCTTTTCAATAAGAAATACACATATTTAGTGAATATTATCGTTCTAATACCTACTATTTTTAAGCCTTAAAACACACAACTTTACGGATTTTACCCGAAACTTACCTCTCCCTTTATTGCAAGCATAAGTTACAAGAATACCATCTAACAGCCTATATAATTAATTTAATTTAATTTAATCAGGATAATGTTCAGCTCCACTGTGGTAGAATTTTGAACATGTCAGCATTTTCATCTTCTTTCTGGTTCGGGTTGTATTTCTCGCCATATCCAACGGTCATACAGATTTTTAAACAGATTCAGGTTACTAGCAGACTTTATATTGTGGGGAAGAGAGTTCCATTTGTCAATAACTCTAATTGAAAAAAAGTTTTTGCGAAAATCTGAATTAAATCTGGGCTTCTTCAGATTCAAATTGTCAGCTCCAAGTCTTGTTTGGTGGGCAGGTTGTTGAAACTTGTGGAAAAACATTTCTGCATTGACATTGTCATAGTTTGATAATATTTTCCACACTTGGATCATGTCTCCACGCTCACGTCTGTCTTCTAGTGACTGTAACTTTAGTTCTTTAAGCCTAGCTTCATAAGAGTTACCTTGAAGTCCAGAGACCATTTTAACGGCTTTTTCTTGTACTTTCTCTAGTATTTTTTTGTCTTGTTCAAGCCAGGGTGACCATGCTTGAACACAGTATTCAAGGTGAGGACGCACATATTGCTTGTAAAGCTTGATCCAGGTAACTCTGTCTCTATATGAAACTGCTCTAGACATCTGTCCTAAAACTGAACTGGCTTTGTTGGCAGCTTTTTGACACTGAACTGATGGTTTCAGAGAGTTTGAAATCCAAACACCAACATCTTTTTCTTCGTTGACATTTTCAAGGACAGTACCAGAGGGTGCATAGCCATTCATGGTATAATGTGTTTTATTGTTACTTCTACCAAAATGAAGAACTTTACACTTGTCAGGATTAAACTGCATTTGCCATGTATCAGCCCAAATTAGTAAATTGTTTAGATCTTTTTGAAGTTGAGCAGTTGATTCTTCATTCACAATTATTTTTCCACACTTTGTATCATCTGCAAACTTGTACAAAATGGAATTGGTTTCATCTAATGACTGATCAAGATCATTAATAAAAATAATGAATAGGAGAGGGCCAAGTACCGAGCCCTGTGGAACTCCAGAGATCACCAGGATCCATTCTGACATTTCACCATTTAGTACAACTCTTTGCATACGTTTATTCAGCCAATTTTTTATCCAGTTAACAGTTTTTTCATTTATTCCTGCAGCTTTAATCTTCAACAAAAGTCGTTTTATTGGTACCTTATCAAACGCTTTAGAAAAGTCAAGGTACACCATATCTATATTTTGCCCAGAGTCAACAGCTTTTGTTAGATTCTCGAGATATTCAAGTAGATTTGTCAAGCAGGATCTTTTCTTTCTGAAGCCATGTTGAGAATTTTTTATTATTTTGTTGCTTTTCAAATATTCTGTCATGTCATCTTTAATAATTGATTCCATCAGCTTGCATACAATAGAAGTTAGGGAAACTGGACGATAATTAGATGCTTTGCATTTTTTCCCTTTTTTAAAAATAGGAGTAACATTGGCATTCTTCCAATCAGAGGGTGTTTCTCCAGTGTTGTAAGATTTTTGAAATAGCAAGCTAAGTGGAAGTGAAAGTTCATCAACAAATGTAATTAATGTTTTTGCAGTTATGCCATCCGGTCCAGGAGCAGAAAAGGGTTTTAAATTTTTTATTTTCACTTTGACCTTTTCTGGTGTAAAAGTAACAATATGTATTACAATAACTAGCAATCAATTAGGCAGCACCAAAATGGTTATCATGCTGTTTTTTTTTTTGTGAAAACAGCCATATAAGTTGCATATATCCAAAAAACATGATTTTCAAGTCTTCATATTTTTATAACTAACTGGTAGAAAATTAAATTCTTTCAAATATGTGCCCTATAGATGTAGTTTAAACTACCCCTTTTGCTTTAAATATGCGAAACTTAATACGGTACGAAGATATGATTTCCAAATAAAGATCGAGCAATCAAATGAGTGCCTATCTTGTAAGTGTATCGTATACTAATAACCAACCGGGTGTTTGGACAGAAAAGGAGACATTATTTCCCTTATTTATCCTTAGTTATTTTACCTGACGTTACAGTGTCATGGACAGCAATCTAACTTGCCCATATAAACTAATTGACGGGTGATGGCAGATGTCCTATTTACTTCAATAAATGACGAAGAAAAACTGTCTTTTCTTAAAGGAATCTAAAGGGATAAGACAATGTCCGATAAATTGATGTACATTCCCAACAATGATTAGTGAAATTTCCAGGGATCTATAGGGATAAGACAATGGACTATAAATTGATGTACATCCTCAAAAATGCTACACAAAATTACCCCTTCTGCAGCATAAAATTAGCATGATTGAAACGTTTGAACACTCAACTTAATAAACAAACCAATCAAATTAACTAAAATCCCAAAGTTGTTAAGCCAACGAATAGGAAAGCGTTATTATAAAACTTTGGGGACTAGCGTAATAAACAGCTCTCTCTGCTTCTCTTACCTCAACAGGTTCATTATCCACCAGAGCCTCGATGTTGTCAATATCTATGTAATCATGGTTTCCTCGGTTCAAATTGTGGGCAAATTTGTCAAGCTCCTAAAAAACAAGGAACATGTTACATGTCTTAGACAAATTTTAAACTTTCAATCAGGGGTGTGAGTTCCTGTTCAAGAAGGAAGAAAAAAAATAAGAAAATATGTAGGAGGGGGGAAAATAGAGTTCTGAAAATTTATACCATTTTACCCCTTCTTGGGGTATAAAACTCGAAAAATATGTGGAAGAATAAAATAAAGAGTAGGTAGGTACTAAAAATATTTTTCAATTTTTTCTACTTCTTTAGGGTAAAAACTAGTGGGGGAAAATAAATGAAATATTTTGCAGCAGGGGAAAAAATGAATCTTGTGCAGAATATACCCCCCTGCTTTCAATGTACCTGGTGAGATCGCCAAAACAATTCTATTGTTCAATGATACACGATCAGACTAAAGAGTAAGCAACTATAAAATAGTGCTTTCAATCAAAGTGCATGTCAAGCACTGAAACCCCTCCCCTGTACTTCATTTTCTATATAAATTGAAAATAAAGGGGGAGTAGCTTTTTCCCTATGCCTAACCCTTGAGATGCCCTAACAATGTGGGACTACCTAGTACCTAATATAACCTAACCTGACCTAAATCAATAAGCGAAAAAATGAAATGTCTTAATTCACTTTAAAAACTAGCGGATTCGCCCCTAGCCTCTAGGGGCTTTGCATAAAGATGCAATTAAAAAAAATCAAGTAACTCTGGTGCTGCGACCACCACATTTCAAATTAACTGCCTTAAAAAAACAAATGGGGGGGGGGGGGGTATGTTCTATGCTCGACTAAGCATTTGATTCAAGTAAAACCACCAATAACCTTCTAATTAAATAATGTACCTTTGATTTTCTCACATATCCTCTTCTGAGTCCCTTCAGTTTTTTCTTTAAAACTCTCTTGATCCTGGGAACTACACCCGCAAGGTTTGTGCTGCCCCCCGAGTCGGAGCGGCGCCTCAAGTGACATTCTCCCTTCCTGCAAAATTAATATTGTTCTTTAGTTATTTAATGAGGGGGGTTACATTGGACTGTAAATTACACTGGTGCCCAAAGTTTTTAACAATATCCTTTTAGTTAGCAAAAAGGCATAGGTTAATCTTATTAGTTAGTTCCTTACTAGTAGTGTTCAAACTTTTCAATAAATAATCTAAATCTACTGAAGGGGTTATCAAAATTAAAAATGTCTAAAAATTTATCCTCCATTCTCTTATCCCTGTTATTCATTAGAATGTTTACATAGAGGAAAAATCTAATGCTTTAAAAAAACTTAAATATATAGCCTTGCTCCTATCCACCTTTAAGGGATATACTATACATTTAGGTGTTTTGTGTTTGTAAAATAGCCAAAATTATCTTTTGGCATATAAAGACATTAACAGGGGTGTATATTCTACATGGGATCCCTGGCTCAGGGGGGGGGGGGGGAGAAATAAAAAATGTAAAAATTAAGAAAACTGAAAATATTTTTTCCATTTCCCTCCCTCCTTGGTGAAAAAAACTAAAAAAAATTGTGGTAGAAGGGATAAAATAAATAAAATATAGAGTTCTTTAAATATTTTTTCATTTTCCCCCTTTTTGGTGAGAAAAAACTAGGAAGGGGGGGGGGGGGGAATGAAAAATTTGGAGCCGGGGAAAAAAATAAATCTTGTGCAGAATATACACCCCTGGACATTAATGAAATCAGAAAAGCAAATGGTCAATACTTTTTAAAGATCTGTCTTTATTTTTATGTTGCAGGGCATGTGTCTTTATTAGACATTTTAAAGATAAACAAAATGATAAAATTACCTGAATGAAAGACTTGTTTTTTGAACTGTGGGCGGTGCTGGTTTCTCTTCTTTAACATCCTGGGCGTCATAGTTGAACCTGGATTCTTGATCAATACCTGACAACAACAAGGGTTACAACACACATTAAAGCGAAGCTTAATGAATCAGACAGACAGAACTTTAACGACCATAGGGTACCCTGTAAAAAATGGACAAGAGACTTTCTGGTCTTAACTATGTTTTCTTGATTATACCTAACTGCTACAGGAATCATCAGGCGGATTTGAAATAAATATGGTAATTTTAAAAACTTCTAAGTTAACAATTAATCCCCCCCCTTTAGCACGGTCAACCATGCAAAATATACACCCCTGTTTCCATAAAAAAATAAAAGTATATGTACCTAGGATTCTTCTAGCCTGTAGGATATCTGCCAATGATGGTCGGGTCAGACGGGTGAATGGCTTAGATTTTCTAGTTGCTTTGCTAAAAATATAATAATAGGTCACTTGGCGGTTATCACAAAAGAAAGGGAAAGTTTTGACACATTTGCGTAAACGGTGTGTACTGTGTATAGGCTTTATCTTTGGACTGAGAGGATAGGTTAATAGAAGTTTTTGGAAGTTTATATAAAATGAAACATGAGCAAGAGCATACGATGATTATAAAATCTTTTTTTTAATGTAACATGATGTATGCTTCAAGCGCTGACTACTGGACTAACATGGTGCTTCTTTTCAGGGAAGCTTCTTACAGGTCTAGAGGGAGATTTATATCTAATTCTATCCCCCCCTCAAAATTTTTTTTTTTTTTGAGTTTTTCTTTTAAAAACCAAAATTGTGTGTGAAAGGTTGAATTTATCCCTCCACCATCCTTTAAAGTGCCCCTAGAGGCCAATGGTTCGGTTTACCTTACCTAGGTATCATAATAAAATGAATTGAAAAATATTGGTTTACCTTATTTGATCAGGAGCAAGGAATATATTCTTATATGCATTTAAATCTTCAGTATCTTCATCGTCAAACTAGAATATAAAAAATATTTATTCAGTGAAAATCACGAAACCTGTAACATGATTTTCAGCTGTCGTTGGGGGTCAACACATAGTAGAATTAACGACCTTTCCATCTGCCCCCCAAACATTATTTTAGAATTATTTCGCTTGTTAGCTATCCTTGTTCCTGAGTATAAATAGTTATTCATCGCTGAGTCATAACCAAACCAGGATCATTCCCTGTGAAAGGGGGAGTTGATGGGTAATACAACCATCTCGTAACCAATGCACAAATGGCACCAAGGTTTATTCATGTCAAGTTTCATAACGAAATTCGGATACTAAGAGCCATTTGTGCACTGATTACGAGATGGTTGTATTAAAAACCCCTTCTAATAATATTCTATAAGTAAGGGTGTGTATCTTTAATTTGAAGCAATAGCTTCTGGATGTTTAGAATTAAGTAGGTAGAAACTGTCACAGGGGTGTATATTTTACATGGGATCCCCTGCTCAGGGGGGGGGGGGGGGATAAAAAATAAGTGGTTGGAGGGAAAAAAAATGAAAAAATTAAGAAAACTGAAAATATTTTTTCCATTTCCCCCCCTCCTTGGTTAAAAAACTTTTAAAAATGTGTGGTAGGATGGATTAAATATATAAATTATAGAGTTCTTTAAATATTTTTCCATTTTCCCCCTACTTGGCGAGAAAAAACTAGGGGGGGAAGAAAAATAAAAAAAATTGTAGCAGGGGAAAAAAAATAAATCTTGTGCAGAATATACACCCCTGAACTGTCATACAAAAAAAATTCCAAAACCAGGAGGAATGGCAATCCGAGACACCTTTCTGCAAAATCTGGCATTGTCTTATATTTTTGCAGATTTATAGAAAACAGATTCGGATTCAAAAATTGTCGAAATAATTCAATTAAGATTCTGACGAGTCAAAATTTATTCTTTACAAAAATTGATGTAATCTTGTATACCTAATTTAAAATTTTTTTACCTTAGGTGTCCAATACGTGTATTTAGTCATGGATGGCGCCATTGCCTTTCCCTCAGTAGCATTACTTCTGGCCCGACCATCGCTAGCATTGAACATTCGCCTCTTTATTATCAGAGTCTGTTGACGTTCTCGGTTCACTTTAAAGTCTAACTCTTCGATTCCACTAAAACAAAATTTTATTGATTGATTGATTTAAGTAGGACATCTTCATACTCTGACATTTGTATAAATGATTTTTTACAATTAAGATATTCTATAGAAATCAATATCACGCGGCAGATAGGTATAACATACATATGATTTAAAACAATAAAAAAAAAACTAGGCAGGAGTGTATATTCATTTTTCCCCTTCGAGTTTTTCTAGCAAGGAAGGGGGGAAATAGAAAAATATTTTCAGAACTCTTTATTTTATCCATATATTATCCCCTCTCCCACATATTCTCTTAGTTTTTTTTTCACCAAAGAGGGGAGAAAAATGTAAAAAAATATTTTCAGTTCTCTTATATTTTAAATTTGTTTATTCCCAACCACATTTTTTATTCCCCCCCCCCCCCCCCCTATTAGCAGGGTAACCCATGCAGCAGAATATACACCCCTGTACCTATGATTCAAAATAATAAAATAAACCTAGGTAGGTACCTGTGAAAAGGAATCAAATAGAAAGGATTTCCCCTTCTTCTCCGCTCTGGCTCCCTTTTCTCCTTCAATATCTCCCAAAGCTCTCTAAAAAAAATCAGTATTTTATACCAGGGATCTAAAGGGATAAGTCAATGGCGCAAAGATGATACTCAAAATTACCCCTTCTGTAGATTACAATGAGTGTTAGAAACGTTTGGAGACTTAACTTAATGAACCGATGAATAAAAACTAAAAAAAGCTCCACGGTTGTTAAGTCAACAAATAAGAAAACGTAATTTTAAGACTTTGGGAACTAGTATAATAAACAGCTCAATGCCCTCTCCCTCCAATATTAAACTTATGAACTAAAATGGATATTTTTCTTAAATATGGCTTCGAAACTGATTAATAACCGCTGGTTTAGAACTGGGTCTGATCTTATCAGGGATAATATAACTGGAATTAATCCCACAATCTTTCATTTTACTATCCACGGAAAGCAGGTTATGATACGATGCAATAAATATCTATTCTTTGTTTTGCTAACACTGTTTTAAAAACAAATACAAAAAAATTGGTAAATTCAAATTTTTCTTCAAATGCATTATCACGCCATCGATACAATTTTGAAGGTACCTTACAATACTTAATACTTATTCATAAATACAACAATTAGGAAAATCTTTACCAGAAAAGATCAGTCGTCTATCTAGAGTAGCAGCCGAGTAAAATAAATCAAATGACCGTCAGAATGTTACCGATAGACGGACGGACAATGAAAATTATATACTAAACGCTGATTTGTATAGGGAAAAATAACAAGAAATTTCAAACTACCATCTTAAATAGCCACCGAGAAAATCACGTTTACCCCTAAACGTACCTGACAGAAATTAGAATAGACCGACATTTTGAATTACAGAGAAGCCTCGTTACAAAAAAAATGAAGTACCTATCATCTTTATCGATATCTTGAAACTTTTCCTTCTTTTCTTCCAATTCAATCTCGTGTTCATTTTCTTTGTGGTCTTTCAATTTCAAATGTTCAGCTTCAAAACTGGATTGACGGATTTTTAGGTCAACATGGCGGTAGATTTTTAATCCTCCGGTGCTGAAAAAGGCATTCTTTAGAAAATATAGCGTATCAACATTAGAGTAAATCACTACAGGGGGAAGGGGTTAAATAACTGTAAATACTACTAAATCCCCATCCAAAGGACCTTAGGCCGACTCTCAAATGGATCTTTGAAATCAACCAAGAGAACCGAGAATATGAACACAGCCAAACAATTTGCTTGAAGACGAAAAAGGTCCTTGGAAAAGGGGGCCAGGTAGTTATCTCTATATACATCTATACTATAGATCTATTGTATCGACAATGAAAGTTTTTATAAAAAGATGGCCAGCCATACATAAAAAAGCAGTCAAATTTTTTTTGGAATTTGTGGAAAAAGTGAAAAATATAAGGTAAGTATGCCAATGCCTCTTTGAGAACAAAGGATTAAAAATAGTAAACTGTAATACTAAATCATATTTTCTTAGAAAAAACTTGTACAATTATGTCACCAGGGTTCTTAATTTATAAACAATTGAATTTAATTTGATATACATTGTACATCTCCAATGATGACAAACACAATTACCCCTTAATCAGATTTAAACTAATGGTTGAAAAGTTTGGACACTGTTACTGTTAAATCCTACAAAGTATTTTTGGCTAATAAAGTGTTCATTAAACTTTAGATACAAGTTTGATTTCACTTCAATGTTCCCTCCCTCCCTGTAATATATTAAGTCTTGTCTAATAGAGAAGAATAATTTAGATTGTACTTTTAAACTTTGGGTACTTTCATTAATTTTTGATTGGTTGGTTAAAACTTTCGGTGTCCCAACTTTTTTCAACCAATAATTCCTAAACTTTTTACCTGTTCAATAGTTTTGTAACTTCAGTTGATTTCCGGCGATACTTCATTTTTGAACATTTTAATTCTCCATAATTATCTCTTTCAAGATCATCAATTTCATTGTTACGAATTGTATTCTCAGCAAATGTTTCTTCCTTGTCTCCAAATCCATAGAAATCTGCTTGGTCATCACTATTATCATCAACATCTTTCTCCAACCTAGTCTCGCCAGCAGTATTGCTGTTGTCTTCAGTCTGTGAGCTTGTTGCTGGTTCATCAACATGTGGAGCAGGTTCTGATATCCTTCTTAGAAACGGAGTCGGGCTGCTAAACGGCTCCAGATCATTTGTTGGCACTTTATCTTCAATATTACTGAAAAAGAAAAGTTGAAAATCGTTTGTTTGGCCAGTATATATATATATATATTCGCATCATATCATTCTGAAAAGAAAGCGAGACACCTGCCATACATAGTGTGTATTTTTTAATTCAATTGAAAGTATTGCATAATTCAATCTACTAACCCCTAACAAAAATCAATTAATAATACCATATTTTCTGTCAGAGGTATATATTTCTATGAATCTATATGCCTATATCTAATGAAGTACCTACTACATACTTAAATATGAAGAACTTTTAGCTTTTAAAAGTTACCTCTTAGTTAGTACTCGTTTTTTTCTAAAAAGTTTCACATCCTTTTGCACGACAGCAGGTGTTTCACTGAAACAAAACAAAAATTAATATGAATCAGCAGGGGCGTATATTCTGAAAACGATTCATTTTGTTCCCCCGCTACAAAATATTTCCTTTATTCCCCAAGGAGGGGAAAAATGTTTTCAGTAGGTACTCTTCTTTTTATTTTCCCCCCTTTTCCACATATTTTTATTCAATCACCCCCACACTTTTAGCAGAATATACACCCATGTAAATAAGATTAAATTCTTCCTAAAAAAAAAAAAAAAATTTTGTGTCCCCTTCAAAGTTTCTACTCAGCACAGATCCCCCCACCACATTTTTTTATTAAAATTTAAAATAAAGGGGGGAGGAATAGTATTTTTAGTATCCTGTGCCTAACCTCTACGGGGAGTTATAACCATGCGGGGGTAACGAGTTTCCAATATTACCTAACCTTAATTGGAATATGTTAATAAAAGAAACAAACCAATTTTTAATCTTAATTATCATCAAAAAATGGGAAAATGAATGGGGGGGTAATTCAGAGCTCAGCTAAGCAATTTGAAAGAACACGCTGCATATACATTATTAAACTATTCCAATTCTGTTTTACCTTGTTTGCTTGTTTTGACTTTGAATTTTATTCAACATTTCCAACTGCTTCTGGATGAAAGAATTTTTTCTCTTGGTCTAAAATATTTTTTTTAAAAGTTGGATATTATCTAAGTATTAAATACCAGGAATAAGGTATATTAACAGCAATCAAAAAAAAATCTAAAATAATATTTGGGGGCAAATGGAGAGGTTGTCAATTTTACGATGCGAGATTTTTTTCTCGAATAAATTTCATTTTTGGTAAGATAATTAAACATAGATATTATTCCCCAATTAATTTGGGTTATTAAAAGAATGACACATGTCATCATGCTATTAAATATTAAAATAATGCTTTTAACAGCAAAAAATAACTTGCCCAACTTAAAAAAGATGTTACACAGGAAAAAATTTTAAGAGACCACTATCTTAGAGGTCCCCACGGCCAAGCATATGACAAGAAAGCATTAACATATATTTTTTAATTGGAGGAAAAAGAAAATACTATAATCCTTTTCTTCAAAAAGGGCCGGAGAGTTTTACCTTGATTTTGGATGTTTTGGTTCTGACAATCTCATGCTCATCCGAATCTGCAGACTGGCTCAGAATATCAACCAAACTATTCTTAGATTTCTGTTCAACAGTCTTTTCTGGCTCCGACCCGGCGCCCTCATCCTCTCCAACAATTCTTTCTAGGCTCCTTTCTGATTGGTTGGGTCTCGAGGTTCCAGGAGAGCTTAACAAGTCTTGTTGTCTCGTGCTTGACCTTAGTCATTGTTCAAATTCATTTTCTAATGCATTTTTTTATAAGCAGAATACGAGTAACAAATGTGTTGGACTTAAGAAAATAATAAATTAGAACATAAAAACATGCTAACTTGTTTAAAGAATAAGGCGATTATAGTAAATTTAGGGCATGGTAGTGAGAGTTAAGAGTTCAAGTCTTCATTTACTGAAAGCTAAAAATTTTCACAGCGGTGTATATTCTGCAAATTTGACTCTGCTAAAGGGGGGGGGGGGGGGTAAAAATGTGGTTGGGGCATAGAGAAAAAAATAAAAGAGAGGAATTGAAGCAACTAGAAGACGAAAATAGGCAGTGGGCCTAGAGGCCTACTCAGCGCTGTTGCCGCGCTAAAATTTATTGCTATTCTACTACTTTTCAAATGGGAGGATTAAAAATTATTTTAAAAAATATTTTTTTACTTTTTACTATTTCCATATTTAGGGCAAGAATATTAGATTAGATATTTTCGTTTTAATGTTTTAATTAAAAATTACATAGAATTTTAGGTATTTTTATTTTAAAAAATTTGTTCATGAAAGATGAATCCTTCTATTTCTAAAAAGGGGGAAATTTTTTTCATAATGAACATTCAGCTGATTCTGACCGCCCACGGCTGTTTGCTAAATATCACTTTTCTTTTTATTCACATTATTATTTATGATTGACTTACAAAAAGCCCTGGGCGGCTTTTGATTTTCGTCTGCTTCTAAATTTAGGGATGGGGAAGTAGTATTTTACCATGAAAAAGGGGTGAGTATTCATCCTCTTATCCTTTTTCCTTATGGGTTGGGGTTAAAAAATAAAAAATATGTGGTTGGGGGAAAAAATGTAAACATTAAGAGAACTGAAAATATTTTTATCTATTTTTCTCCCCTCCTTGGTTAAAAAAAAATATGTGGGAGGGGGGAATAATATAAAGAATCCTGAAAATATATTTCCATTTTTCCCCTTCCTTGCTCGCAAAAAACTAGGAGGGGCGAAAATAAAAAAAATTGCAACAGGGGAAAAAAATGAATATATTATAAACCCCAGATTTCTCAGTTTCAATACTTACAGGTAACTTTCGTTTTCTTGTAAAAGAATGGAGATTATTTAATAGTTATAAAGAACAGCCCTCAAACTATGCTTCACTGTGGACAGCATCATTAATTTCATTGAACTAATTTAGGACACCTGCCATTCACGGCGAGGGTGTGGTAATAGAGAAGCTCCCATGAATTAGCAGATCAAGTCATAGTGTGCTTGAATGTGGAGCTTGAGCTGGCTCTAATGACTACAAAAGTACCTAGTCCTACTCCATAACTTAGGTTCAAACACTAACAAAATGTTTTTACCTAACAATAAAGGTTCAATATTTTTATAAAGTACACATTTGGATTAAGAACTTCTAGATGCTAGAGGCAGAAGAATATGAACGCTCTTTACGTAAGCTATGACCTTGGTAAAATTAAGGGACTCAATTAGCATTTTCCTAATTTAACAAGAACAACAAACAGCCTTTGTAATGTATTATATCGGTCTTAATGGTACGTTGCAGGTAAAGGGGGGACGGTTGTGGTCGAGAAAAATTCATTTAAGATTTTGCAGAATTTAATCTTAGATCTTGGTTCCGTCTCAGTTTTAAATAGGGGTTTATAATTATATTCTAAGGTCGGCAATCCGTCTAATTTTTGGACCGGATTCGGATTCTTACAAGAATCCGTCCAAATATAAAACGGATTCTCCGCGGATTCCGGATTCAAGCAATATTTTAAAAGGCTTTTTTAAAAAATTAATTAAGGGATTAAATTATACCGGGTACTGGGAAGAATCTAAAGCTGCGTTTTTACATTTTTTTCTGATCTCACCACTTTGTGGTGTAGGTGGGGAGAGATGGAGGTGGTGATCTTTGCCATCAAAGAGGGGGGGTTGAAAGAAAAAACTCAAGACGCTAATTTTAGGCTAATAATTATGAATTCGAATCCGCTATAAAAAACGGATTCCAGATTCTGTATTCCAAAATTGACATAAAATTGGGCGGATTCCGCATTCGGATTGCCAACCCAAGCTATTCTGCACGGGATCCCCTGCTAAAGGGGAGGAGTGATGGGAAATAGAAAATATGTAGGAGGGGGGGGGGGGGGGAAATAAAGACTACTGAAATTAGTAATTTTCCTCTTTTAGGAAAAAAATAAGGGGGGGGGGGGTTAGATGAATGTTTTGCAGCCTGGGAAAAAAATTTAATCATGTGAAGAATATACACCCCTGAAACAGGACAAGCTACATTGGCAATAATATTCCATTGCAAAATACCTGTGAATTTGGGATATCATTTAAGGTTTATTTTCTTTAGGGGGGGGGGGATGGGTGTACCAAAAACGATTGCTCCGTATAGTTACTAGGAAAATTGTAACTAAAGACTGCAAGTGGCGCACTATTTTCCTTTAAACTACTATATCCATCATAGGTGGGCGTATAAGATTCATTTTTTTCCCTGGATGTAAAATATTTCATCCCACCTCCATTTCAAGTTTTTTTTCCTAAGGAGAGGGAAAATACTTTAAGTACTATTAAATTTACTCATTCTTATACACCTCCCTCATATTTTTCTAGTTTTTTTTCCCCAAGGAGCGGGAAAAATGTTGTAAAGGATGCTTTAAGGTAAATGGGCTGGGATAAGAGGCTCTACTTCTCCAAAGTCTCCAAAGAAAATATTCACTCCCCCCCCCCCCCATTTTTTCTCTCTGAGACACAAAGAGTCCAGGGAAAAAGAAGCATAACGTTTCTAGCTCACATTTTCTACCTACCTGTTTTAACAACAACTCATATTAATCTGAAAAATATTATGCCCCTTCCCCCTCATGTGATATAAATAAACAATATATTAATATTTATCCATAATATAAAATAATGAACAAATATATTTCTACTACAAATGAATAATATAAATATCTTGACAGTGGACTTTGAACAAGACCTAGTTGAACTTTGTATGGCTGGTTGTTGAGTGGTTTTAACTTGGGCAGGTTGTCCTTCTCTTGCAGGGATGTCAGACGCCAAATTCTGGTTCAGAATATCTTTGGTTTCGCTGTACTTCACTTCAATCTAAAATTTAGTAAAGGTGGTTTTAATTATGTAGATATCTCGAAGTTAGGGGCACGCTAGTAAGCTTTAATGAAAGTCATAATTAGCCTCCTATAAACAGGCATTAGAAGGCTCAGTTAGATTAAATCGTATCGAAATCATAATTTGGTCGTTAAAATACTAAAATGTATCATCATTTGTTAAAATAAAAGCTTTGAAGATAAAAAAAAAGTGGTTTCTGAGATAAAAGAGCCTAATAACTTTGGGTACCAGTGTAATTTACAACCCATATGTCCCCACCCACTCCTCCCAGTATCTATCTATTAGGGAAACCGGATTCGGATTCTTACAAGAATCCGTCCAAAAAAATGGTGGATTCCCGCGGATTCCGGATTCTTATTTTTGGCGGATTCCGGATTTGGATTCCGGATTCTAGCAATATTTTAAAAGGTTTTTTTTTAAATCAAGTGCTACAGATGTCCTTAAAATTAATGTTCTTGGTGTTCTCTAGAATTAACTTCCGAGAATCGAACCAGATTTTAAAAGATATTATATTTAATGATGATAATCTTTGCCTTCAAAAAGGGGGAGTTGTAAGAAAAAACTCAAGACGCTAATTTTAGCCTACATATTAAGAATCCGAATCCGCTATTAAAAAAATGGATTCCGGATTCGGATACCAAAATTGACCAAAAATTGGGCGGATTCAGGATTCGGATTGCCAACCCTACTATCTATCCAAATATAATTTTTAGTACCTCCTCCATATCGTCGCTATGTTGAGTAGGTATGATGGAGAAAGTTTGGAGATATTCTTGTTTAACATCGGCTGGATCTCCAGCTCCAGGCAACTCCTCATACTCCTCTACTATACTTTCAGTAACAGCTAAAATAGGAAAATCCTTTTATTCTGCATAAGATTTATTTTTTTCCCCTGCTAAAAAAATATTTCATTTCCCTCCCTATAGGTAGTTTTTTTTCTTCTTTATTTTATTCATTTTTCCCCCCTCTCACATATTTTTTTTTTTTTAATGGAAAAAATGGAAAAAAGTAGAAATATGTCTTTGTATGTGTGTAGCGAAAGATCTCGCTAACTCTTTGACCGTTATGAATATTTTGACGGAGGGTAACTTAACCTATGCAAGAGAAATTGCCTCTAAAAATTAATACCTAAAAACATAAATTGTATAACTTCTTTTCAAACTAAAATTGAAGGCTTGCATCGAAATAACCTACCCCCCTCCCCCAGAAATGCCATTTCCTCTTCCAGTAATGTTTCTAGAGGCCTCTAGGGGGACATAGTCGCTAGGAGAATATATATTTCAAGAATTATTACCTGTTTCGTAACTTTGAGGTTCTACTTTTATCTCTGATTTTATGCTGCTTTCTACAAATTAAGTAAAAATACACAATACACAAGTAAATAAATTAAAATAGGGGCAGGTTTTTCCTACTCTAACACCTGCGTTGCCCTATACTCAGTACACATTATAACCTAATCTAAAGAAGTATAAAAAATCAACCTTCCACCACACCCACCCCCCTTTTTAATTACAAAAAATAAGGGAGCAAAGGGTTCAGTGCTCGACGAGGCTCTTTGAGGGAAAATACCGCCATAGAATTAATGAGTCGACCTTTTTAAAACATTGAAATCATGTTCTAATTAAACAAATCTTACCAGTGATAGTGCTAAGAACACTATCAAACGAGGAATTAGCTACAGATGGAGTTGCAACACTTGGTGGATTATCTTGGTGCTGATTGACTGACACTGGCTGTAGATTTGTTTGTACAGTGGTCAACAGGCCGACAGGCATATCATTGGAGCTTGCTTTTAATATGTTCACTTCGGATTGGCTGGTCTCTGACGTTTTATTGGCCTGCAAAATAAGAATTCAAGTTACCTAATAATACTGGTGTTTGAAATTCTAATAGCTCAGTTATAAAAGCAATTTTAAAAAAAACTATTACCCTTTATTTGCAATTTATTTCAAAAATAAAGGGGGAAAGAGGAGGGGTATATGCTCCCTTGCCACTTTGAAGTAAAGCACCCAAAATAAGGACCTGTGTAAGAACAGCTGGAATCTGGAGGCTGATTGTTGTATCCTCTGCTATCTCGCGGAGTTCCTCAGGGTCAATTCTGAGGCAAAAACTTAATTAAATATTTATCCATATTTATTACATGTCATTAAAAGGGGGGGGGGGGCGAAAGTGATACTTTTTGAAACCAAAACTAAAAGTCAAAGAAACTCAACTAAAAAAAAGAGTTACAGGTCTGAAATTTTGCATGGCAGTTGCTTTAAAAGGGGTACAATATGGAACTGTGAAGAAACGGCGGAGCAACCGCCGAAAACCGCCGTTTCCCTCCGAAATTTTTTGTGAAAAGTAGAATGGTATTTTGTGTCTCTTTAACCACTGAACTGATTAAATTCTCCAATTTATGGAAGCTTAGAAATTTATTTTATTTTTAAAGTAACTTTACTGTACTTTCTCCCCTTTACGCTAAGGATAAATCCGCTTGTTATATTTACCAATTCTTTAGTCTAATTTACATTCCATTGTTCTCTCCCTCCCTGATTGCAATTCATTTAGTTTTATTATTTTTTATATATTCTGTTGATAATATTTAAGTTTTGTTCCTTGATTCTTCTGAAATATCTAATTCTGGACGGAGATTTAGGTCTCTCAGTATTCTTTCCCTGAAAAACGTGATTTATTTGTTAATATTTCAAGCACGAATATGCAATCTAATTCCAGCTAAGGTTTGCCAAAATATGGTTTTAAAAAGGCCATCTAAGCAGATCTTAATTTATTGGATTCGGTTTTGACTCAATCTAAATATCCGGATTTTAGTCGATAATATTAAACATTCATAAATTTTTGCCTTGTAGATCGACAATATATTGTACGGCTCGGCTGCATTTGATTTACTTGCTGGCGTCTGCATTTAGTAAAAATTCGGGTTTAACAATTTAGAGGGTTAGTTGAAAGTTTGAAACATAATGGTAGAAATAAAAAATAAGAAATCCTTATACTAAAGTAACAGGATGTTTGTCTGTCTGTACCGAAGGATCTCGCTAACCACTGAACCGATCGGGTTCTCCTTAACAGGGTAGCTTCTCATAGGTCCCGGGAAGGTTTATAAATATTTTC
Organism: Acartia tonsa; assembly: GCF_053477335.1. Classification (NCBI taxonomy): domain Eukaryota; kingdom Metazoa; phylum Arthropoda; class Copepoda; order Calanoida; family Acartiidae; genus Acartia; species Acartia tonsa. Next base: position 2,592,260 of record NC_137272.1, read on the forward strand.
TTGGGAGGTGGGACACCCCCAACCCCCCCAAAAAATGAAAAATCCCCCCTAACATTTTTTCTTTCTTTTTCTTTTAAAATCTAAAATAAGAAATTGAATTATCAAATTCGACTCTCTCCTCCTCAAGTGTCCCTAGAGGCCTCTAGGGGCGTAGCCGCTAGTAAATATATAAAGTGAGACACAAAAGTGGTAAATACGTAGGGTAAAGCGGGGCGAACTCGGTCTTTTTTTCGGTTTTTTGAACCTGCAAATCGTAAAAATTATTTTTTTAAAATGGGACCAAGACCAGTAGAAAGATCTCGGAAAAGTCGATCAGGTCCTAAAGGGACGTAAACCTAGGACATTGGGAAGTTTGTCAAAATTGATCTCTAAAACGGCACCGACTTCGCTCCGCCTTGAGGCGAAGTCGGTAGGGCATTTTCAAGCTTCAAAAAATCGATGACGTATTGATTTTATTACAGCATGCCCAAAAGGTAAAAGTTGCTGAATGTAATAAAGAGTATGCACAAAAAATTATGAAGATAGGTCAATTTTTTCTACCAAAAAAAATAATTTTTCCGAAGTACGCGAAATTTGACTTTTTTTTCGAAATTTTTTTTTGATAAAAAACATAAAAATACTACTAGAAAAAATAATTTTTTATGACTTTAAAGGCCTGATCCTTAAAATTCAGGCAATGTTGAATAGATTTGGCAAAAAAAAAAATTAGTTCTATTAGCAAAATTTCCTAAAAAAATCAAGTTGAAAAAAAGAGAAAAGTTTGGCAAAATCTGTGGTCGATTTTCCAGCTTCAAAAAACCTATGACATAGGGATTTAATTACAGCATGCCCGAAAGGTTAAAGTTGCTAAATGTAATAAAGAGCATTCACACAAAAAATTATGAAGATCGGACAATTTTTTCTACAAAAAAAAATAAATTTTTTCTAAGTACGAGAAATTTGACTTTTTTTGTCGAAAATTTCACTTTTTTATATAAAATTGAAAAAGTTAGTATAAAAAGTGAAAAAACCGAATTCGCCCCGCTTCACTTTTAGTCGATTTAAGAAAAAACTATACAAGCTTTTTTAAAGTTTTAAACGGAAATGGATAGCCTATTAGATTCTTAATAAGTCCCCTGAAGACGTCTAAGCTCTAGCTCTTACCAGTTTTTGTCCAACTTACCGTTTTTCCGACTGAAGCAAAAAAATCGAAAAAAAAATTTTTTGTCGTCCGACTTTAAGACCCCATGAGTACCCTAAATATTCATCTCACAAAAATTTCATTTTATACTTTTTTGTAGGCAATTTAACAAGGAACAAATTTGATTTTATATTTTTTCTGTCAGTCGATTAGAACATGGAGAAAAATGTCATTTAATGAAGGTGGTCAAAAAAATACCGACTTCACCTCAAAACCGAGATCGCCCCGCTTTACCCTAAGCGCTACAGATAGATCCAAAAACAGACAGACTAAAATCAAATGATTGGCATGAAAATTAAAATTGTATAACCTACCTAATTTCAATATCTGATTGCAAGGTCAGTGTACTTTGAGGTGGCGAGGATTGGGTAGGGGGCTCTATGCTTGCAGTTTCAGTCTTTTCCTATACAAGTAAATATTTACAACTGTATAATCCGCATGCCGTCGGGGAGGTGTTGGGTACGAGTCAGTATCATATGGAGTCTTAAATATATGTCCTACTGCTTCTATGTCCGACAAGTGAAACTAATAGTTAGAGTGGGGAAATGACTTGCAAAATGATTACAATACATCAGGCGTGTATATTCTGCGCAAGATTTTTTTCCCCCGGCTGAAAAATATTTCTTTGTTTCCCCTAAAGAGGAAAAAAAAATGAAAAAGTTTTTCGTACTCTTAACTTTTTTAACCTCTCCCACAAATTTTTCTAGTTTATTTCCCCCAAGGAGGGGAGGAAAAAAGAAAAAAATGTTTTCACAACTCTTTATTTTCTTATTTTTTCCCCCACCTGCTGAATATACACCCCTGCAATACAGTTAGGACTGCAGGTTTATCTAGTTAGTTGTCTAACTCTTATGTATTTTATCCATGACACGATAAAACTGTTATTTGTAAGTGTTGCATTTCAGTTAAATCAGCTTTTTAAAAAAATAATGATTACGCAATGAAAATTTCATTTAACTTGAAATAAAGCTGTTTTTTATTGTTAATAGTGCAGAATTTGTTTAAAATTCCATAAAAGCGAAGCTTTAAAATCAGAAGAAAGGAGAAAAGAACAATAACTCTTGTAGTGTTAAAACTTTTTAAGCAGAACATTAATTTGTAAGTCTAAATAATATTGTACATAATCTTGTACCTTGTTGTTCAAGAAATCAATATTTCAAAAATCAGGTGAATAGGATATTTATAGCATTAAAAAAGGTTGCCAAAAAAGCAGGGGCGTCAAAGCTTTTTATTTTTTTTTGGGGGGGGGGGGTAAAATGGCGTTCGAAGCGCACCGCAAATTTTTTTTACCCCCCCCCAAAAAAAATTTTTACCCCGGGGGTGAAATTTGCTTGGGGAGGGTAATTACCCCCCCTGAAATCTGTTGGCAGGGGTAAAATTTGTTTACCCCCCCCAAATTTACCCCCGGGGTAAAATTTTTTTGGGGGGGGGGTAATTTAAAAATATTAAAAATGCGCGCGAAGCGCGAAAAAAATTTTTTGTTAGAGATTTGGGGGGGGGTAATCGCCCCATTACCACCCCCCCTTGGACGTCTATGCAAAAAAGTAAAAATCAGCATGTTTTAAATGAAGGACGTGTTTAAATTAACGAAAAAAGGTAACCGTTACGAACGGACGGAGCGACCCTAATTATATAAAAGCTTCGCTCTTAAAAAGGGGAGGAGATTTAATGACTTGCCGGCCGTAAATACTAAGCTTTCACGTACTATATTAATTTTCCATTGTCATATCCCTATATCCCTCAACTTACTCCTAAAGAAAGCTTTTTCTTGGCATATTCCATTTCTCTTTCCAAAATCTCTGCCTCGAGGTCGCTGATCAGATTTTTCAACTGTTCATTGCGATCATAGTGATCCGCGTCTATCCGCGCCCAGCCGTTCATCGGCGGCTGCGGCTGTTCCTCGGCGGCGGGTGAGGTAGGAATGAGCGAGGATTTGCTTGAGTTGGGAGTGTTATGTACTCCAAATTCACGCAATACAAAGGAGCCGACACGGCTCATTTGTATAGAAACTTCGCGTAACCTAAAAAAATAATATGAAATTTTATTAATTTTCCTTCAATTTTTTGTACATACAATTTTTATTATTGGAAAATGGGTGATTTTTTTTCTAATGGCCCTTTTTATTATGATAGGATTGTCAATTTATTCATTGATTCGCACTGAACAGATTCAAATTAACATCTAACTTTAAAACTTATAGCTAAATGTTACCTAGAACTATGACAACTTTATCTTTGGCCCGAATTAAAATAAAACCTCCTAGTGTTTTGTAACCCTTAATCTCTAAATCTCCCACCAAAAAACATTCTCGAAAATAGGACGGCTGCCTTTAAGGCGAAAAGTAAACTTTTTTGGAGGTCCATGGGGTCAGACAAATGACGAGAAGAGTTCAAAAAAATTAACGGGGTAGTTGAACGAAATGCATTTAAGCTTGAATTTAGTGAACTGCATATTTATTCCTGATCAATTGAATTAAATTACATCTAAAGGGCATATATTATAAAAAATTTCGATTTTCTACCAAGTAATTTCAAAAATATCTAGACTTGAAAATCATATTTTTTGATATATGCAACATAAATTGCTGTCCCGTTTTGATGGTATACTTGAAATAATTTTTCTAAAATGCACTTCATGTAACTACCCCTTTGTGATAATCCATAAGACTCTTTTTTTTTTCAAAGTCCTCGAAAACTATAAATACCACTTTAACAACATTTTAAATGATGAACAGACTTTTTTCAGTGATAACTCTTATAGAAAACATTTTTTTATCTTACACAAAGCTCTGTCAAAGCAGGAGAAATGTGCTTCTCGCATATGGTTTTTGAAAAAATGTGTAAGATTCAATATTTTACCACCAACAGCTGTTATAAAAGCTAAACATAATGTTAGATTCTCTAACACAGCTTCAAACACTTTTCAAGCTAATTTGCAAAATGTGTCATTTGAAAATTTGAAATTAGGCATAGTTGAAGAAAAGAAAAATTTAGAGTTGTGTAAAAAACATGTACGTGAGCTTAAAATTTCTTTACATGGCCTAATAACCCAACCAAGCTTACATGTTTTCTTAGAAGATAGACTTAAATGTGAAAAATTAAATTTGAAGAAACAGCACTATAATGTTCATAAAAACAAACTTTGTTTCCTTTTAAATAAAAGTAATAAGCCCATTCCTCCAGAGTTACAATCTAATAGTGATACATCCGTGAATAATTCTACTTCTAAAAAGTCCAGAAAATTTGTGAAAAGGTCACAGTACAGACGGAAAATAAAACGTCAAAATAAAAATCTAAATTCATTAGTTTGTAACTATAGTGACACAGTTTTAACCAAGGACATGACAAACCTCTTAAATAGGGGTCTAAATTTTGCTGTCACCCCTAAATCTGTAAATACAACAGATCTGCACGCAGGTTTCCAAAAACTAGGGAGATCTATGAAATGGAGGGAGGAACTATTTAAAGAAAATGACATAGAAAATTCTGTGATAGAACCTATGTCAGGTAAAAAGCCGTGGACTTCAGTTAAAACCAACCTTCCCAAGTCCACCCCAAATGCAGATTTAACTACGTTTCTAAATGGTTCTCTAAATTGTATTTTAGGGGCAGATTTAAATAAAACACACACTAACCTACCTGAATGTGAAAAAAGGGCTATGAATGAGTTAATTAGACTTCAAAAATCTCGTCAAATTTGTATAAAACCGAATGATAAAACAGGTGGTTGTTCGGTATTAAATACAGAAGATTATGTTAACTCTATGGAATCTCTATTGTTAGCTAAACATACAGATTCTGACGGTTTTGATCACACTTATTTTCAAAAGCTAGATCCCAACCAGGCTGCACAGATACAATTTAATGATTTTGAAACATTAAAATCTGAGGTTAGTAAAGCAAAATCCATGAAATGGATAGATGGCGATATTGCCAAATGGCTTGTACCTGATGAGCCTATTCCTGGTAGACTCTATGGTCTTGTTAAAGACCACGTTGATCCCGAAAAATGGCCCCCTGGGACAACAACCCCACCTTTAAGACCTGTCGAATCAGCTAGTGGTACAACTTTCGAAAATGCCAGTCATTTTGTCGACATTCACTCTAATGATCTAGTCAAATCATTACCAAGTTATTGGGCAGACACACCAGATATGTTACGTTGTTTTGAGAAAGAAAATTCAAAAGGGCCACAACCTCCAGGATCCATTCCTGTGACCCTTGATGTATCAAGTCTTTACACTAATATTCCACTAGCTCAAGGAATAGAAATCTTTACTGCCTTTTTAGACACTCGTAGTGATAAAAGTGTCCCCACAGTGTTCCTAATAACACTTCTAACATTAGTTCTTAAATGCAATGTTCTAGTTTTTAATGGTCAACATTATTTGCAGCTTATTGGAACTGCCATGGGCACCCGTGTTGCCCCTACGTTTGCATGCCTTTTTATGGGCTGTATTGAATATATGATGTTAAAATCTTGGAAAGGTTTAAAACCTAACCTTTATAAACGCTACATTGATGATATATTTTTTCTATGGAATGGCACAGAACAAGAGTTGCTAAAATTTATAGAACACCTTAATAATTTTCACCCATTTCTCAAATTTAAAGCTTCGTATAATTTTGAGACAAAATCTGTAGCTTTCTTGGACACTGTAATTTCGATTGATTCAAATGGTTTTATAAAAACAAATCTTTATGTAAAACCTGGCAAAAGATGTTCTTATTTACTTTTATCTTCTTCACATCCAAAGCACATTACTGAGAACATCCCTTATTCACTTGCTCTTAGATTAAAAAGAATATGTAGTTTAAATGTAGATTTTGTACAACAATTAGATTTTTTGAAATGTAAACTATTATCTCGTGGTTATAAACTTAATTATATATTAAAAGCATTTGAACGTGTACCTTTAATCAGCAGAACAACAGCACTTCAAAAAGTTGAGAAAAAAGTTGTAAACAGGCCAATTTTAAGTTTACAATATGATCCCCGCCTTCCCCATATTTCAAATATTTTATTTCGATTCTGGAAGGTTATGATACAAAATCCCCAAATGAAAAAAGTTTTCCCAGAACCGCCGATGGTGTGCTGGTCTAGGCCAAAAAATTTAAGAGAATTTTTGATTCGAGCACAATTGCCTAAAGACAATAGACCTTCCAGAAATAAACTAGGGTTTAAACAATGTGGTTTCAATTGTATGTTATGTAAATTTTCGCCTAAATTTGTTAATAATATTGTATCATCTGCAACACATGAAACTATTCCAATTTTATCTTATTTGACTTGTGACTCAGAGAATGTAATTTACTGTATAACATGTACCAAAGACAATGGAAACTGTAAAACACACCCACAATATATTGGACAGACTGGCCGCAAAGCAGTCAAAAGATTTTCTGAGCATAAAAATTCAATTTCACCTAATGCAATCACAGCAGTTGGCCAACATTTTTCAGAAAGTGGCCATAATTTCAGTCATTTACAATTTATTCCTTTTGAACAAATTAAAAGCAATAATCCTTGGGTAAGATTAGCCAGAGAAAAATTTTATATTAGAAAACTTGAACCTTTGTTAAATCGCAGAATGTAAATTTGTTATTAAAAATGCAGTTGCAATTTTTTTAAAAATCACCAGTTATAGAGCAGCTGTGCTACTATAGACACCCCACAAAACTTAAACCTTCCCCCTTCCCCTCTCAATTCACATCATTTTGACCGCTTCCCCTTCATTTTTTGTACAACCATCTTATAGTAAAGTCATACATATTTTTTCTTAGTGAATTGTTAGTACCTAAATAATGCTTTTTATCATATTTTTTTGTTATCAAAGTTAGGTTTAAATGTTTTACCCTTAAAGAATGTTTTATCATATACTTATTTTGTTTTTTTTTTCCAGATGCGATTGATAATGAGTATTTTTTACTTGAAATATATTTCGGAATGATGAAGTAGACTTTTTTCCTTTTAAATTGGGTTGAGAAAGATTTATAACTGAATAGTTTTCTATAAATACCAACCTAAATGGCTCCCAGTTTGGATCTTCTAGTGAGGCATTTTCATAAGTTTCCTCTTCCTCCCCCTCCTCCGTGCTACTCGACCCATTCTCCAATTCTTCAGAAGATTTCCGATGCAAATAACTGAAAAAATACAAGGTTAGTCTTCATAAAAACTTTCAAAACTCTTCCATCAAGTATATATGGACAAAATATAATCAGGGATCTAAAGGGGTAAGACAATGGCCGCTAAATTGATGTACATCTCAATGATGATACACAAAATTACCCCTAAAATTAGTCGTTGAAACGTTTGAACACTCAAATTTTAAAACCAAACAATCAAAATTTACTTAAGTTCCACAAGTTGTTGTACCAGCGAATAAGAAAACAGTATTATAAAACTTTAAGGACTAGTGTAATATACAGCCAATTGTCCCCTCTCTCTCTCTGAAATATAATGCTATTTCTTTAAAATCAAGGGAATTATATCTAAATGGGCTAATTTTTAATGACTGAAATTACGCCAAATTCTGTGACATAACACAAAAACTTTTTTCCAGTAAGGATTCGAAACGGATTAGAACCGGTTTATAGTCCTACTGAAAAATCCTCGTATTACTGACATTTTCCAAAGAATATTAAAATAAAAAAAATTACAAATTATTAACATTTTGTTAGTCCGTGACTTTGTTTTTAATCTTTGAATATCTGCGGAAAGCTGTCTATAATAAGATGCGATAAATAACCATCTTTATCTTCTTTTTTTGCAGATTTGTATTCATTTTTTGGATTTAATTTTCTATGAGAACTTACCTAAGCAATGATTTAGTAGATGGAGGGGTGACGTTCTTTATTTTTCTTCTGCGTTTTATTGATTGTAATACATTTATACCACCCTGAAAGTAAAAATAAAAATATTATATAAGAAACTCTGTAAATATTTAGGAACGGTTTGTCCATACGTATGATTTTATATCTAGCTCTTTTAAACATGTTAAAATTATCCTATCGATTTCAAATTTGGTATTGTGATTCTAGTAGCAATTAGGTACAATTTTAAAAGCGTTGCAATTCTCTTAACAACAGCAGAAAGTTTGTATGTCTATTTTAATTCTAATTTTTAGCTTTTTAATGAACATAATTCAATTTACTTAATTTTTAAATATGGATTCCCCAGACAAAGAATATGCAAATATGTCCTTATGTCCAAAGTTCTTTTTTTAAATTTTTTTTTATTTTTTTGTTGTTTTCGTCAAGTGTATTAAATCCGCGAAAAGTTTAATTCTTTACCTGTATATTAATCCCGCTGGGGCCCGGCGTAACGCTCATTTCAAGACGTTGCCTGGGCGACGGCGAACCAGCCCGCCCCGGCGAAACATCCGGCTTCCGTCGGACAGGACTGCAAGCTTGTTTGCCGCGAGCCACAGAGGGTAATGATAAACTTTCCTCTTTTGTAGTTGCCCTGAAAATATTATTAGGTTTAGTAGGATGATATAAAATTAAAATATACAGTCAATTATGTATAGTTGATAAAAAAAAATTTATTTAAAAAATACAGGTATCTAAAAGGATAAGACAATGGCCGATAAATTGATATACATCGAAAGTGATAATACACAAAATAACCCCTTCTGTAGATTACAATTAGTGGTTAAAATATTTGAACACTCAATTTAATATAACCAATCATATTTCACTAAGGTGTAAAATTACTGGGAAAATTACTTTGTTTTTCAAAAATTAAAGGAATGAAACAAGAACATTTAATAGGTAGTTTTTATTGTACTTTTTAACAGAATTTTTAATTAGGGCTGTCAATCTGAATCCACAATCCGCACACTTATTTTTTAACCCAGAATTCGAATCAGCAATCCACAATTTGAATTGCGTATTAATTTGATTTTATGAAATTTGTACCTAGCACTTTAATTTTTTATTAAAAATATGGAAGACAAAAACAAAAAAGTATATTATTATTTCCTAACTACAGGTAAAATAGTTGGTAGCATCGAAAGTTTATTTTGTACTTTGTTTTCACAGTAGCTTTTTATGCAAATTTTAGGTTAGGTTAAGCAAGGGTTAGAAAATGGCCGCAGTAAGTAATAGAATTTCTTTATTATTAAAAAGACATAAAAATATTGCTAGAATCCACAATCCGCGGAATAATTCGTTTTTTGGAAGGGCAGATTTTTGTAAGACTCCGAATCAGACCCAAAATTTTGGCGGATTGTTAGCCCTAGTTTTAGTATATTTCGAAACATCCCTGAAAACTAGGTAACAATTTAATGCACCTTTGTTCAGATATACCATATACTTTGCTAGAGAATGCGCCCTTAAGGATCCTAAGGGGTAAGACAATGAATTGATATACAAACTCTAAGATGATCAACAAACTTACCTTAAAGGGAGGGGGGCGGAAGTGACACTTTTTGAAACCAAAACAGTCAACGGAACTCAATTAAATAAAACGTTAAAGTTCTAAGATTTGACATAGCAGTTCTGTGAAGAGAAGGCGGCGAAACCGCCGCTCCTGCCGAAATTTGCCGTTTCCCGCCGAATTTCTTTGCCTTTTTCGCCAAATTAAACATTTCTCAATAACCTGAGATAAATTTTTTTTCCAAAAAAATTTCCCTTGTATTTTCACGTAACACTTAAATATTTAGTTAAGTTCCTTTGACTTTTAGTTTTGGTTTTTGGAACCAACCAACCAAAAGTTAAAGTACCCAAAGAAGTTTTTAAGTCAAGGAATATCTTTAAAACTTTAGGTACCAGCATAATTTTAAGGACTATATTTCTTCCCTCCTTGTTACAGTGCAAAATAGTTTTCTTCGCGAATTTCAATGACTTTAAAAAATACAGCTCATTTTCTACTAAAAAAGAAAACGATCAGTTAAAACCTTTAATGATAAATTACAAAAATAAAAATGCCTCTTTAGAGCAAAAGGTTACGTTTTTGTATTACTTTGATCAAAATTTTCATATTTAAGTACTTTCTATCATGTTAAAACGGTTATAGTTACATTTACATAACAAACCTTGCGTATTTTAAGAATTATTACAGATTTTATCCAAGATAAAGAATCACTAAACCAGAATTTTTATATACTGGGTAAAAAATGCGCAACTTCCAGTCAATTATGAGCAACTTACTTTATTTTATGAAGACACAATAATTAAAGCTTTATATATTTTTATATATAAATATATTTTTTCCCCTCAATACATCATTTAATAAATATAATTCAATGAAAATTGGAGAAAAATTTGTTTCACTCAATACCTATATCTTAACTTACAAACTTTTCAAAATAAATAAGCAAATGAAGAAACGTAAATAATAATATCCAATTAATACAACTTAGAACCATTTTTTAAATCTGAAAAAGGATCAATGTAGAAGGAAGGTGAAACGAAAGGTAGATATAATTTTCCAAAACAAACCTAGTTAAAATTTGAGTTTTTAGCTAGCTACTCGTAACTCAATAGAAGAAAACTGCAGTGACAATTCAAATAACCCAAAAGTTTTAAAATGATTTGAAGTTTACTTAAATCTAACCTAATTAAACCCAGAAAATACCAGATAACTTTTAGTTGTGTACAAGAATACCACCTTGACCTAACCAAACAATTTTATCAGTGTCAAGTGGCGCATTAAGACCAGTCTAGGGCCAAGCTTGTGCTAGTACCCAAAGTTGCATTACCACGAAATCTTCATTGAATTAAAATCTTTAGGTTCATAACATTCTAGTTGGTCCAATTTACTTTAAAAACCAACAAAAAATAAAACTACAGTACAGGTACTTTTGTTGATAATCATTGGGAATGGGATTGTATGTCGGTTTATCTTGGATTGTCTTATCCCTTAAAATCCCTGCTGTATCCTCACCTAAGTCTTTCCTTGATAGTTCTGCTGTACTTTACTTTAACTCTGCGCACAGCAATCAAGTTTAGATTATTTAGAAATATCTCTTGCTCGGTCAACGGGTCTGACATTCTCTTGGACGGACTTAAAGCAAGTCCGTCCATTTTTTACTATTTTTTTTTACACTATTTTACAAATCTGAAAAATCTGGAACGGAATAATATTAAATCACAATAAAGATAAATATTGATTTTATTTATTTTTCTTAATTGTATAATAATATTTGAGATAAAACAGTATTTTTTTTGTTAAAGGTACACAATAATATAGGAATTAATTTATTTAACCAGATTAATTTAACTAAATGCCAACACATTGAAAAAATGCCTGTTATTTAATTTTCAGCATATAAAAAATATGAATGAATGAATGACGGGAAAACAGGGATGAAATAATAGCAAGAGAATAGAAATAGTCTAAAACAAGAGTCATCCGCTAAGAAAGAAATTAAGAGACAGAAAATAGACTTAATATAAAAAATAGTTTAGTGCATTTAAAATGCTTAATATTTAACCTATAAAATATTATTGCTTTTGTTTAAGATGTTGATTATAAAGCAATTTAAGATTTTTTAAGCCACAGACATTTTGGATTTTACTGATGAAACGGTGATTTTGTGTGCCAACACTTTGTGAAGCACAACCCGTACATATTGTACAGTTGAAGAGGACAGTGTACAGTTTGTACTGTTGAACTTAGAACAGTGCAGACCAGAAGTTTACAAGTCTTCGTCATCCTCTGGGAGGGCGGTCTCGGCAGCTTCCTTGATGTCCTGACAAAATTTTGGTATTTAAAAAAAAGGTAAAGTGATTGGAGTTTCTGATTGTGTAAACGATTTCTACATTAAACATTCAAAATTTTAATTTTTCAAATTTAGATTTTTTGGTGTTATAGGGGGGGTGGGGAGGGTTAAAGCATATATTAATATTAACTACCTTTTATCTGCCCTCAAATATAATTTTAGGTTTACATCGCTAGTTTCTTCAGGAATTTCATTTTATTTATACTACTAGTTAAAAATTCTCCTTAAATTTGATCATTGAATTTAAGATTTAACGGAAAACCGATTCTAATAAAGCAAAAGTTAATCAGATTTAAGCCATACCTACTGGAAATATACATTTTTCTTGATATTAGTACTTATGGCATTACAATACAGGGGTGTATATTCTGCATGGGATCCGCGGCTCAGGGGGGGGGGAAATAAAAAATAAGTGGTTGGAGGGGAAAAAAATGTAAAAATTGAGAAAAATGAAAACATTTTTTCCATTTCGCCCCCCCTCCTTGGTTAAAAAAAAACTAAAAAAATGTGTGGTAGGAGGGATAAAATAAATAAAATATAGAGTTCTTTAAATATTTTTCTATTTCCCCCCCTACTTTTAAAGAAAAATCTAGGGGGGAAAAAAATAAAAAAATTTGTAGCAGGGGAAAAAAAATAAATCTTGTGCAGAATATACACCCCTGTTATAATATTTTAGAAACATGAAGGGTTCCAGAGGTTAAGATTTATGTATAGCTTAATAACTGTACCTGTTCGATCTTGGCCTGCCATTGAGGGTCCATCTGTACCTCTGGGGGCACAAGGGCGGGCATAGCTACAAACTCAAGGTTGGGGTCTCCTATCAATTTCCTACAAAATAGAAAATTCCAGGTTATTTACCCCTCCTATATGTTTATATAAACAAGGTTAAACACATCCAAAAGTAGCAAAGCACAAAAAGTCATTGTTTGATAAAAAAAAAAAGTTATTTAAAGAGAAGTAGTATAAACAAGTCACGAAACCTAAATAATTCATAATGTAGACGTGAAAACTCCAAAGGATTTCTAATTAAAACTTTCAGCTGTATTTCTAAAAGCAGACGAGAAAATCTATTTCCATAGCGCTTCAGGGGTGTATATTCTGCACAAGATTTATTTTTTTCCCCTGCTACAAAATTTTTAATTTCCCCCCCCCCCCCCTAGATTTTTCTTAAAAAGTAGGGGGGAATAGAGAAAAATATTTAAAGAACTCTATATTTTATTTATTTTATCCCTCCTACCACACATTTTTTTAGTTTTTTTAACCAAGGAGGGGGGCGAAATGGAAAAAATGTTTTCAGTTTTCTTAATTTTTACATTTTTTTCCCTCCAACCACTTATTTTTTATCCCCCCCCCCCCTGAGCCGGGGATCCCATGCAGAATATACACCCCTGTAGCGCTTCGGGCTGATATTGCTTTAAGTTGAAAGAAAAAAAACAGCAGACATTAAAAAGAAATCAAATGAATATAATTCTTTATTACATACCTAGCCAACCAGAGGAAAGGTTTCTCAAAGTTGTAGTTACTCTTGGCAGAAATATCGTAATACTGAAGATTCTTCTTACGGTGGAACACAATGGACTTGGCCTTCACCTTTCTGTCCTTGATATCTACCTATAAAGATACAAAGATTAATTAATGGATGTATGAATATATAATGTGCTTATAGTAAAAGTGGATATTTATTTGCCTTAATTTGGGTTGCTAATATAGCTCGTATTTATTAGAAAATAAGTTCCTCCATTATCAGCGGATAGGGTGGACATAATGGGGAAAGAATCGTTATATTAGCCATGTGAAAGAAAAATTTCAACAATGTATGCGAGAATAAGAATAAGGCATATCAATTATTAAAAACAAAAAAAAATTAAAGTACGGCAGCAAAATCACCATTAGACCGACTCAGAATTACCACTTTTTTTGAAATTCAATGGGCGCGCTATTTCAACCCATTCCTTTTATGATATCAAGACCAATGATACCAAAAAAAGTGTTCTAGTAGCTTTTTTTCAGCAATATGTCAAATTCGATTTTCATAAAAAAGGGGAAGGTTCCCCCCTGGGGGTGAAATTTTTTTTTCTTTCAAACCATGGCTTTATACACCTTCCTGAATTCGTCTTGAAGAGATCAAAAAACGATTTTAAAATATTTTGATCATAGCAAGAGCTATTCTCAAAAAACTAACAATTTTGGCCATTTTAGCAAAATCAGGTGATTTTGACGGTTATTTGAGGATAACTTTTTCTGGGATCAATATTTTTTAAAAACGTTTTTTGATTCTTAATGTACTCTTCAAGACGAATTCAGGAAGGTGTATAAAGCCATGGTTTGAAAGAAAAAAAAATTTCACCCCCAGGGGGGAACCTTCCCCTTTTTTATGAAATTCGAATTTGACATATTGCTGAAAAAATAGTCTGAGAACACTTTTAAAGGTATCAATAGTCTTATATTTATGAATAGAATGGGTTAAAATAGCGCGCCAAAAAATTTTGCATCTTGAGTCGGCCTAATCACCATTGCAAGCGATTTTTTCTCTTATTTTTCGCCAAATTTAAACTTAGAATCATTTAGAAGACTTATCAATTTAACTTGGAATAAACGTATTTTACTCGATATTTGCATATTGTTGATCTTGGAATTTAAAAAAAATACTTAGAAATGATAGGTTAAGAAAAGTTGAAAATGGAAATCCGCGAACATATCCTACCTTGTTACCAGTGAGTACAATGGGAATATTTTCACATACTCTGACGAGATCTCTGTGCCAGTTTGGAACATTCTTGTAGGTTACTCTGCTTGTTACGTCAAACATAATGATAGCACATTGGCCCTGCAAATATAGAAAACTAGATTATTCTTCAAAAAATGGAATCCGATGCTTTAATGAAATAAAGAATAAGAATAAAGTTTTAACGAGAACGATCTCCAAAAAGAACTTCTATTAACATTTTCGTTTACCTACCTATATCGTAGCTACAAAAAACCACCTATGACAATTTCACTCATCTAATAAAAATAGCCTATGACATAATATTAAATATTTTGACCAAGTGTACATATATTCAGTTAAGAAATTCGAAGCAAGGAAATATTCTGTATTTTGGAATAGATACCAATCCTCAAACATAGCAGTGTATATTATCCGTAACCCCCCACCCAACCCCACATTTGAGAAAAGGAAATTAGAGTAGGTCCAGAAGAGAAAAGGATTATTTTCACCTTGAGTCGAAAGATAATCACCTCTAAACAAGGGTGTATATTTTTCCCCCAGCTGCAAAATATTTTATTTTACCCCTTCTTGGTTTTTTCCAGCAAGGAAGATTGAAAATATTTTTAGAAAACATTTTTTATTCATATCATCCCTCCTCCCACATACTCTTGTAATTTTTTTTCACCTAGGAAGGGGAAAAATGGAAAATCTGTTCTCTTACATTTTTACTTTCTTTCCCCCACCCCCTTTAGAAGGAAATCCCATGCAGAATTTATTCCCCCTGCCTATCTTAATAATCTTGTACCTACCTGAATATAATATCCGTCCCTGAGACCACCGAACTTCTCCTGACCGGCAGTGTCCCACACGTTAAATCTGATGGGGCCACGGTTTGTGTGGAAAAGAAGGGGGTGAACCTCCACACCAAGGGTGGCGACGTACTTCTTCTCAAACTCACCTTAACATATCAAATACCTATAACATAATGGAGTAAAAGGAGGTTTTTCTCATAAATCCGGAAAAAAATATGCTAACCGCAGAACCAAGTAATTGAATTTAAGATAACTTTTTGGAGGTAGATTTTTAGCAGGTTTTCTTCGAAATGAAATTAAGGGTTGTTTAAAGCTATTACTCAGTTCCTTACTTAAGCTTGTAGATTCTGATGATTTAGATAAAGCGCGCACTCGCAACCGCTAGAATAACAATTTTACAATATACAAAATAAACATTTAACCAAGATAATGAAAAAAAACATCTTTCAAGTGCGAGAAAGGAATAATATGACAAATGAAACTTTGTAACAAATTATCAAAATCAAGTTCAATAAAACATAAAATAAATTTCAAAGTATATAAAATAAGTATTTGAATGTTTTATTGTAACTGATAAATCTAAAAGTTTGTTACAAGCAGAAGAAAATAAACTAAAGTTGCCCAAGATAACAGTCACTTCTCATATTGATGACTGAAATCGGACATAAAAGAACTAAATGTGTTACAAAATGTTCCAACCTGTTAAATGTCTCTTGACAAAGGTAGTTTTACCAGTACCACCGTCGCCGACAAGGACAAGTTTAAACGTAGGCATATCCTCGCCTGCAGCCATTTTTAGTTATTAGTCTCTGTTACTTTCTGTAAGATTTATATCTGAATTTCTTAAACTATATCTAAGAACAAGGAGGACAACATCCTTTAAAGCGAAGCACTAAAACGGCAGGACAATCGGACATTAACACTTGTATAGTGTCAGAACTGAATAATCAGAATATAAAATTAGAAGAGTCTGAGCAAAATTAAAAGTAAATTTGTTAATAAACTGCTTGATACATGATTTGTTTAAGAATATACTTGCATTTTTAGGACTTTATTATAGAGTTGTATCGCATATAATATTGTAAATTGTTGTTCCAGTAATCAATCTGATAATTAGATCACATAAAAATTTGTTGTTCAAATAACGAAAAAGCTATCTATCTCGGACGGACGGATGGACCGACTCTAATTAAAGAAAAGCTTCGCTTTAAAAAATGCAAGTTTCAATGCGCACCACAAATGTACATTAAAATTTGAAGACCTACACAGAAATCTTAAATATGAACTACCTTCTGGAAAGATTTCTCCCCTAAGTCTATAGGACGCTTTAAATGGGACTTTTCAGGCACAATTTATACTCCTAACGATGTTAGGTCGGACTACATAATTAATGCAAGTTCTCCCGACATTAGAATCTGACCAATTGATTATCTAATTACAGAATAGAAAGCCGAAACGTAGATAACAATTTTCTTGAAACTTTGTCGAGTTTACTTCTCATTTAAAACCATTTACCGCTCTTAATTTCAACTATTAGTCTTCATCATAGATGTATTAATCATAAAATACGAGATATCAAAGCAGGTCAATCCAGTTATAACCGGATTTCAATGATCTAATTTAGCAAAAATTAAGGGAACCTATTCTAAAAGACAAACCTAACGTATCATTATGCCACCAAAACATTTAATTCAAAAGCAAAACAAAGCCACAGGTACAACCTTTAAAAGTACATGACATAAAATAACACCAATCTCCTAAAACAACAAATTACGTAAAAAGTATATCAATAAAATAAGTTACAAAGATATAGTTGTAGAAAACTCCTAAAAATGATTCAATATAAAGGCTATTTCATCATTAATTGAAACATGATATAATTCTCTTCAAATAAGACTGATTTTAGTAATTAAATATAGAGAATTACACAAAAACGTTGAGCAAAAACAACACTAACAATAAATTAGATATTAGGCAATATAATAACTTTAAAAATAACAACCAATATAACGTAACAACCATCAGACAACGCGTCCAACTCCTTTCAAAGCAACAACCCGCGAAAATCTAGCTAAATTAAAGGTTGGGTTTGGTCGTTGGGAAACACGATGATGGCGCCTTCAGGCTACACCATGGTTCCCAAATATTAGGATTTGCCGGCAAATTTTTAATTTATTTATTTATTTTATTTTGCTTATTATCCATGTAACGCCTAATATTTTGTAAAATTTAAAATGCAATAAAATATATTTCGCATTTATACTTTAGTCAAATAATTTTCTTAGTAAGTTGGCAACTTTGTTATTAAAATTGCCCAATGCCGCGTTTAATTTTGTGTGATATAAGGTTTAAAGGGAACTTTATGATTAATATATGATTATTATAACAAAAGGGAGAATAATAAAAAAAAACGGTTAGTATGATGATCAAAATTAAATTAATTTTCTATTATTATAGAAGCTGCTCTGTAATTCAAAATGCCAGTCCGTTTATACTTTTAACTCATTTTTTCCATTCGTCATTCTGTTTTTCTACCCTGGGTGTTTTACTTTTCTATATATTTTCAAACTTCGCTTCTCTATCATTGTTACTGTCCTTGTTTACTAGCGGATACGCCCTTAGAGGCCTCTAGTGGCACTTTGAATGTTTGTTTTTATTTCAAATATCTAATTTGATAAATAATTGTTTATGTTGCGTTCAAGTCTGTACGAAAAGCGAAATTATTTTTAAAATTTTCGATTTCTTGTGATTTTTTTAGGGAGAGTGGTGGTATCTCCCCCAAAATAATTATAAACCTTAACGTCTGTCTGTCCGTCTGAAACTTAAGATCTCGGTAATCACTGAACCGATTGGATTCTACTCTTGTCCTGTGGTGGTTTTAAGCTATTTTCTGTTTTCACCCCTAACCCCCCCAAAAATGAAAATCTCCCCCCCCCCCCACCCTCAAATAGGCAGCACCAGAGATTTTTGTTTCCTTTTTTATAAAAACCTCTCGGGGCAAAGCCTCTGGAGGCTAGGGGCGAAGCTGCTAGTTTATTATAAGCATAAGATTTATGGGAAACAAGTGTTTATCAAAAATGTAATTATTTCAGTTAAACAATACTCTAATGAAAGTTAGAGTGTTCAGAACTTGAATTCATCTTTTAATGTTGTTAAAAAGGCAAAACTCATGTCAGCAACATATATCATCCAATTAATTATATAAAAGTAACAAGTTATGTTCCCCAAGATATGTGTCTGTCTGTGAGAAGCTTAGCATCTAGATAACCGCAGGACCGATATGGTTATCCTTTACACTTTTACAGGACCATGGAAATAAAACTATTTTGAGGGGGATATACTTCAATCCTAATTAAAAACAAAATAGTCCTTATAAAAAAAATCTTGCACCAAAAATTTGTTTGGATAACTTTTCTCTTTCAAATAAGATTAGTCTACAACTTTAGCGTCTATTGTTTAACCTACCTGTCGGAGCCTTTAATAACGGAGAAAGGTAGAAATCTACGACTGTTATCCATTGTTTGTGTGTGTGTGTGTGTGTGTGTGTGTGTGTGTGTGTGTGTGTGTGTGTGTGTGTGTGTGTGTGTTTGTGTGTAAGTGTGTGTGTGTGTGTGTGTATGTTCACCTCTGAGAGGTAAGTGGTTGATTACAGAAAAGTAAAGGTAAATACTTTGACTTTAATCTAGTATTCCACAATAGTGCAGAGACTAAACTAGTAAATATGTGAAACTTTTGTATTTTTTTAGGAAAATTTTAGTAAAGAATTGTCCGATTATTTTAAAACTTTGGCAAGAAGTAAATTTGAAAAAAGTTTATAAAGAGAGGGAGGGAGAATAAAATGGAATTATATCTTTATAGATATACTTATTATAGATTATTACTTCGTACTACTCGGAGAGAATCAATCATTTGAATCCACCTTACAGTTCGAACCTAGTAATAGTGTCGGACTGATTATGACGTAAGAAAAAAAATTAGCCAAAGAGAGGCCATTCTTGACCAATGGTAAAATTTATAGTGGCCTCTCATTGACAAATTTTTTTTCTTACGTCATAATCAGTCCGACACTATTACTAGGTTCTTACAGTTCCTATTATGGTTTTAAGCTATTCTTAAAAATTCAACTTGTGAAAATTTCACGCAATTATTTTTTGCCCTCTTTCTGCAAGGCTTAGCTGCAAGGACGTCCAAGCTTTTTTATTTAGGAGGGAGTAAAAAATTTAATTTTTTGGAAGGGAGTAATCTTTATATCATAGAGGCAAGGACGTCCAAGCTTTTGTTATTTAGGGGGGGGGGGGGGAGTATAAACTCCATTATTAAATATTTATAGATTATCGTATGCAAATCTTTGATAAACAACAAATATTGATTTTTCATAGATTTTAGATTTCCAAAGATTTAGTGGAATCACATATAAGTTATGTACATACTATATCTAAGAAATTATACTGGCATACGAAATTTGATGAGATTTATGTGTAAGCCTATTATTTTTGTAGAAAAAGGTACATCATAATTTTAGGGATTCTTATTAAGGAGATTTTTAAGGACATTGTGATTTTCTTGGCTGCTTTAAGGGATAGTAGACTTATGATATTTCATGTTAAGATTCCTCTTTCTTATGAACATCTACTCTACAATGTACTTTGTGAATGTTCGTCAATTTGTCCAACTTATTATAATATCTTTTACAAATTTTATGTGTTGGACTACATATGAATGTTGTCATCCTCCTTGTGATACATATCAAATTTTCCCTACAAAAGGTAAATTATTTTATGCAATATGGCTTCGAAACCGATCAATATCCACTGGATTAGAACCGGTTCTGAGCCAAGCTGAAAAATCATGTAACGTATCGCAATACAGACAATTTTATCGGATGGTAAAGTAAAATTCCTAAAATCGCACCTGTTTTGTTAGCCCGAGACTTCGGCCTGTCAGAGCAAACATAACTGGAATTATACTTACATTTTTCCATTCTTTATCCGTGGAAAGCTGTCTATAATACAATGTGAAAAATAACTATTCCTTATCCCTGTATTTAAGGTTAATAATCTCAGAAAATATAAGATGAAGATAAGAATTTTAATTTTTAGAAAAGCTAAAGTTTCTTCCCAGTTGTGATATTTAGGTTTGTAATAGTTGTTTATCACATCATATTAAAAACAGCTTTCCGCGGATATTAAAATAATTAACTTTTATAATTAAATTTTATGATTTTTTTTTAAATTCGCGGAAAATTGTTCGTGATACTATGCTATACATGATTTTTTTATGGCTAAGTACCGATTCAGCGGATATTAATCGCTTTCAATGCTATACTCGAAAATATTTGACTATACATTCTTTAAACGGAAAGTATTAAAAAATCTAACTTTTAATTGATAAATCTATTATTAAAGAAAACTAAATAATATAAATTAAAAATCAGAATAATAAATCTGTATTTTATGAATAATGGCGTGCGTAATATTTAGATTTTCTTTTGTTTAAATGCTAATCGTATGAATATTAAAACTTTTTTTTCAACTAGGGCTTCCCTGACAGCATGTTCATACAATGTGAACAATATCAATTTTGCTAAATAAAGCAAATAAACTTTATAATATGGCTTCGAATATCATTATAACCGGTTCTGAGCCCTACTTAAATATCAATAACTCTATTATATTACTAGCGGTTTCGCCCTTAGCCTCTAGGGGCTTTGCGTCAAGAGGTAATTTTTAAAAAATTAAGTATTTCTGATGCTGCTTTATGTAATGTAGTTTCCCCAGAAATTTTTTTTTTGGGGGGGCGGGTAAATTTTCATTTTATAGCTTAAAACCACCACAGGACCAATAGGTATATACCCTGAAGAGTAGAGCCCAATAGGTTTTGTGGTTACCGAGATCTTAAGGGGCGGACGGACAGACAGACATCAAGCTACTTTGTATTATACAGTTTTTCACGAAACAAAATAAAGTGGAAACATAAATGGAATATTTTTGGGGACGTGGATTCACCCCCCCCCCCCTCCACCTGAAGTGCTTCTTAAGGCTTATGGAGTGCCTAGCCACTAGTACTTTGAAAATAGGATTAGTTGTTTTAAAAGAGCACCATCATTCTGACAACTTGGTGTTGGATTACGAAATATTACACAGGTATATCAGGAATATATAATCCTTGTAAAAAAAGTAATATGATGCAGAGAGAGGGGACAATGGGCTGTTTATTACACTAGTCCCCAAAGTTTTATAATAATGTTTTCTTATTCATTGGCTAAACAACTTTGGAGACTTTTTGATAAATTGGTTTATTGAGTTAGGTGTTCAAACGTTTAAACAACTAATGCAGAAGGGGTAATTTTGTACATCAAAATTGGGGATGAACATTAGCTTATCGGTTATTGTCTTATCCCTTTATATCCCTGAATATGATGGCTGTCTTTGTGTCTGTAGTTTAAGATCTCGCTGACCGCAAAACTAATATAGTGAAGCTTTCCATAGGTTCAGAGAATGTATATAACTATTTTTGAGGGAGGGTGTTCGCCCTCCTAATAAAAATCGTGCCTCTAAAAAAAATTTAATATGCCAATGGACAAATGAATTGTTAGGTTCAGAAAACATAGTGTAATAAAAATAGTTTGTTTTCTTTTGGTTACTTTTGTATTTTGATGGAATAGCCATAAATCAATAATGCATAATTATCTCGCAGTGCAAAGAAATGGGTGAAAAAGACCTATTTTACGCGTTTTTTCTTCAGTGAAGCTTTCCCTGTGCATCATTGAATCTTGGCTATTCCAGATTATTTGTAGGCCTTCTTAAAATGGTGTGCGGGTATAATCTGTACGTTCAGCCGTTTGGCAGCTAGCAGCCTTGAAAATTCATAGATTTTTGGAAAAGTTGATCCAAATATTTTAATAAGCTCCCAAAATCTAAATTTATTTATACTTTTATTCCTTGTGAGTATGACACAAAGAGTGGATGAACTGAAAATTTAATTTCCGAATTGTACACAGTTTCCTCGGTGTTTCCTCAACATATCTCAATATTTACTACTAGCTAAAAAAGCTTCAAACTTACAAAAAAAAATCAATATTTGAAAAATTAAATTTTGAATGTATAATGTATAAATCGTTTATACATTCAAATTTTGATTTTTTTTTTGGAAGTTTGAAGTTTTTTAGCTAGTAGTAAATATTGAGATAGGATGAGAAACCGAGGAAACTGTGTACACATTCGGAAATTAAATTTCAGTTCATCACACAAAGAGGTTTGCAAAGGAAATGACATAAACTTGAATAAAACATAACATATTAAGTATTATGCATTAATTATTCTTCTTAATTAAGATATTAGGATTAAACCGTACTTATTAGCCATTATAAAAACTTAATTACCCCCAAATTTTAAAGCAAACTTAAAGTTAATAATTTTTCTCGTATTCATTCGAATCCGGTGGATAGGAACTGGTTCTTATCCATACGAAAAAACTATGTCTAGCATCGTATTATATCCAGCTTTCTACGAATATAAAAAGTGGTTTTAATCTTATAATTGTACATTCTATATCCGAGGAAAGCTGTTTCAAATACGATTCGAGAAATAACTATTATTTTTTTTTCTTTTTCATAAAATTTTATCCTTATATAAAAGGAACAGTATGTTGCTAACTGCTGGAATGATATGGTTCTCCTTTTCATTGATGCTTCTTTTAGGTCCAGGGATGTTTTAGAGCTATTTTGGGAGAGTGTCAATTAACTCCCTCCCCCAAGAGGAAGATTTCTGGAAAAAAATACACTCCATCCTCCAAAATTAAAAATTTTGAAAGGGCTTCATCAACCATGAAAATTCAGCCTTCATTAGAAATCTTATCAAAGCAAAATGAATAAGTTTTTACCTGAAGTTTTTACTGTGAGATTATTTAGAAAAGAAGGTGTATCAACTATTTTTTTTATAGCTAGCCGGTTCTTTTAGTAAGTAGTAGATGTAAAATTTTTCATAGAATTCAGATATGCAATCGGTTTTTTTGTAGACCTCTTATTTTTTAAGTAATTTAAGTTTTAAAAAAAAAAAATTAAGTCGATTTTAAGGTACTAAAATGCAACAAAAAAAAGAAAGAAAATGGTCATTATGAACAAAAATAGTAAGATCTTTAATTTGACACCTTACTTTTTCAATTCTGTCAGGTAATTATTGAAAAAATCGATTTTTTTAAACCCACGAGAATAAAAACTTTGAACTTAATTTTATTATTTCACAAATAAAAAAATATGGGTTCATATATACCATTAGAATCAGAAAAATATTACGAATCCATTGTAAGCAAAATTGAAAAAAAAAGTTTACAATATAGTATATAAACTACAATAAAAGGAATTATATGAAAATATCATATTATGTTGTACAGGCAACGTCTTAATTCTTCAATTGAGTATAAAAATGGGAAGGGGGTAAAGAGGGGGTAAAGAGGGGGTAAAAAAGGGAAGACAATAGTGTTGTCTGAACAAAAAAAATAATTGGCCATTTCTGTAATTTTTTAATTTTTTAATTTTTTTCAATTTTGCTTACAATGGATTCGTAATATTTTTCTGATTCTAATGGTATATATGAACCCATGTTTTTTATGTCTGTTTGAGAAAATATTTAGGTCTAAAGTTTTTATTATACCGAGGTTAAAAAAATAGATTTTTTCAATAATTACCCAACAGAATTTTAAAAGTAAGGTGTCAAATTAAAGATCTTACTATTTTTGTTCTTACTGACCATTTTCTTCTTTTATTTTGTTGCGTTTTAGTACCTTAAAACCGACTTAATTATTTTTTTAAAAAACTTAAATTACTTAAAAAATAAGAGGTCTACAAAAAAAACCGATTGCATATTTGAATTCTATGAAAAATTTTACATCTACTACTTACTAAAAGAACCGGCTAGCTATAAAAAAAAAGTTGATACAACTTCTTTGTATAAGTATATAAATAAGAACTAAATTCCAAAACATTCCTTTTTTTATCAGGGATTAAGGTTTAGGTAAATGAAAGATAATTCATGCCCCCAGAAATATAACAGCTCTGTCTAGTTCTCAATGTTTTTGATGCCAAATTCGCTAAGATTGTGTTAGAAACCTGGTTAAGGTGTCTATAGAAAGGTCTTTACATGCCCTATCAATCAAAAACGCAAATAATTAGAAAGTCTCATTATTTTTCAAAGCGATTTTCATCATAAAGTAATGTTGGCTATGCTTTTTGTGAAAGAATTTTGATTGAACTTAAACTAAAAAGTGATAAACTCTTTTGAAATGAGTCAGTTATATAATAATTGTATGTAATTATAGTAAGTTATGCTGAATTACATTTTAACATAAAATAAATCAGTGACTCATTTTGCAAACAAGAACAATCATTTACAATACAATGTAAATCAGTAATACAAATAATTATCTATTGTATAAAGTAATAGGTTTTTTTTTGTCTGTAGCTTAAGAATTCAAAACTGCTGAACCGATTGTGTTCTCCATTTTATGAGTTCTTCTTATAGGTCCCCGGATGGTTTTGGGATATTTTCCTACTTTCCTACTAAAACATTATCCTGTATTTAAGCAGTTTTTCAACAAATTTAATTAAAATTTTGATTCGACATTTCTAATTACGTTCTGATTTTTCAGTTTTGACACACTACAATTATAAATGTTCGTTTGTCCTACCGTTTCAGAGCTTCGCTTTTATGGATGTTGTCATCCTTGTTAGTCAACAATACACCTTTTGTAAGATAATATCTTCTGTCAGAGTGGAGGTACTCTCACCCAAAATAGTTATAAACCTTCCCATTAACCATAATAAGCTTCACTGTAAAGAAGAACCATAACGGTTAGCTAGATCTAGGCTACAAATAGATAGATAGACTTCCTGCTAATTTTATATGGGATTAAAAAAGCTTATTATATAAGACACATTTAGTTATATGTAGAGTGGCTACAATTTGATAAAAAACTGCAACGCCTTTTGACACTTGTTAAGTTGATCCCAATTTTACATAAATTACAAGTTTTTAATTAAAGCAAAATATTTAAAGATAGTCAATCAATGCGTCATTTTTTAAAGCAAAGCTTTTCTATAATTAGGGTTGGTCTGTCCGTCCATAACGGTTAGCTTTTTTGTTTATTTAAACAGTTTAGAATTGTCCTATCGATTTCAAACTTTGCATGCTGATTTCTGTAATATTTAGGTGCGACTTTGATACCGTAGCAACTCTATAATCGTTAACAGAAAGGCCATACGCCCATTTAAAACATGCTGTTTTTTTTACTTTTTTGACAAATTTTTGTATACTAAAATTTTCCGATTCGTCTAATTTTTGGAATACTGGTTCCTATTACTACAAGGTACAATAATACAAGCGAAGCATCTCTGTAATAAAGTCCTAAAAATGTAGGTATGTCCTTAAACATTATCCTTTATTCACAATTTTCTTTGGAATTACGAAATAATATTCTGCTTATTCAGTTCTTACACTCTACAAATGTTATTGTTCGTTTGTATTTCCATTTCAGAGCTTTGCTGTTATGAAACTCAATCAGTCAGTAGTTATCAAAAAATTAAACTACAGACATAAAAAAATTAGCTAAGATTCTATATGATTAATGTGTAACTTATGGACAAAATTGTAAATTTAACTTTAAACAAAAAAAGCTAAAAAATTTCGTTTAATATTTTTTAGTTTTTCCAAATAAAGCAAAATTTATTTTTAACTTTAAAAAGTAGCTCTGTTTATATGACTAAGCGTATTATGAATATATAATACCACATGTAAAAAGAAATTAAAATCCTATTGAAACCTTTTAAATCTAAACTATTGAATACTATTAACAAGGATGACAACATCCATAAGAAGCAAAACATAACTAACAAACAGACGAAATATAAAAAAAGTCGATAGAGTAGTTGCTCATTTGCCAGGGGAATATTCACAAACAATTGTGGCATATATGTAAAATTAATATCCTTAAAATAAAGTAACAAGATGTCTATTTTGTCTGTCTGTCAGTCTGTCTGTTTGTCCGAAGGATCTCGCTAACTGCTGAACCGATATGGTGCTCATTTACAGTGTAGCTTCTTATAGGCCCTGGGAAGGTTTATAGCTATTTTGGGGAAGGGTACCACCACCCTCCCAAGAGAAATCGTCAAAAATAAAAAAAAATATATTTGGTAAACAGCTGATTTTACGTGTCCCTAGAGGCCTCTAGGGGCGTAGCCGTTAGAAATATAATAAAGTAGTTAAAATAATATAATGTCTCTCCAAGTAAATGTTAGAAGGTGGTCATTTTAAAGGGAGTCAACACTGAAAAGTCAAATGTCTAGGGGTATAATTGGATAAGACAATAGTCGATGAATTTCGTTACATCCCCATTGATTATACACAAAATTACCTCTTCTGTAGATTTCAATTAATGGTTGAAACGTTTGGACACTCAAATAAATGGATAAACCAATAAAAATTAAATAAAAGTCAATAAAAAAGTTATTATAAGACTTTGGGGACCAGTGTCGTAATAAACAGCCCAATGTCCCCTCCCTCATAGATGTTTAATAGCAGCCGTCATTTCCCTCTAAGGCACGAACCGACAAAGTGAGGTATAGAGTAGATTAGTTACTAAAACATAATCTATAACTACATATGAGATTAATTGCAAATATGAAATACATGCAAATGTTTGATAGTCATACATTATTAAAAGCAAATCCACACGGATTACAAAGATCGTAAAGTTAGACATGTTATAATCGTCCTATCAATTACAAACATTGCAATATGATGTCTGTAACAAGTAGGTACCATTTAGAAAGCGTTCAGAGCCATTTGCCAGGGGACGCAACATTTTGAGGGGTTAAAAAAAGGGGATTTTAAAAAGTTTTGAGCGTTTTCCCTCAAAGGGCCTTGATGGCTTAGGTTAGGTTATATTGGTTAGCCCAACAGGGTTTAAGCTCTCTGCATGGGTTAGCACAGGAAACAAATGCCCTACCCCTTATTTTCATTTTATATAAGAATAAGTGCTCGAAATACACTTTCAGGGAAGGCATCGTTTTTGTTATTTCAAAGAAAGTTTGGGTCCCTTTTCTGGCAACACCTTTTAAGGGGCGTTTCGTCATATTTTCACAGTAGCTTTTGATAGGTTATTTTAGGTTAGGTTAGGTTAAGTTAGGAGAATGCCCCGCAAGGTTATGCAATTGGCCTCGCAAGGTTAGAGACCCCCACAGGGGCTAGAAATATGGGAAAAGCTACTGTGAAAATACGACGAAACGCCCATTAAGAGGCGTTGCCACGAAATGGACTATACCAAAGTTTTTTTTTATATTCAACTTATCTATTCCTGTATCTCTGTCTAATTAGCATATAAGATTATGTTTTAATAAAATATTATATTACATTCGCATAATTAATTAATACAGGACGTCTTAGGTTTGAATTTTAATAATTAAACAAATTCTAATTATCAATTTCGTTTCAGATGAAATTTTTAATATGAAGAAAGTTTTGAGGTAATTTTAAAGAAATGTATATAACCACATATGTTTTATAACAATAGAAATAAATATAAAAGTATCAGGGATCTAAAGGGATAAGACAATGGCCGATAAACTTATGTACATCCACAATAATTATACACAAAATTACCCCTTCTATAGATTAAAATTAGTCGTTGAAACGTTTGAACACTGAACTTAATTAATCAACTAATCAAAATTAAGTCCCCAAAGTTGTAAAAGAATAAGCCAACGAATAAGAAAACGTTATTATAAAACGTTGGGGACTAGTGTAATAAACCAGGGAGTAAGGGGACATTTGACTGTTTATTACTCTAGTCCCCAAAGTTTTATAATTGCGTTTTCTTATTCGTTTGCTTAACAACTTTAGAAACTTTTATTTAAATTGGATAAGATTTGTGTAATGTCTTATCCTTGTAGAATGATCCCTCTGTAAAAGTCTCTGTAGATCCCCAATCAGTTTTATTAAGTTAATGTTCTTTGTTCTATCTGATTTGCTAGGCTTCGCTCTTATGGATGTTGTCATCCTTGTTAAGACAAAGCTTTTCTATAATTAGGGTCGCGCCGTATTTAACAGATAGCTCTTATCGTTCATTTAGGCATGTTAGAGTTGTCGTATTGATTTCAAACTTAAACTTGCATAATATTTCCTGTAAAAGGAAGGTACTATTAGAAAACATAACTTTACTACATATATTACTAGAATGTCCGTACAACCATTTAAAACATGGTGCTTTTTAACATTTTTGAAAGCATTTTTTCATTAATATGATTATCCTTTTTATCTGATTTTTGGAATAATGATTCTTAAGACAACAAGGTACAAAGTTGTAAGTGTTGCTTCTCTATAATCAAGTCCTAAAAAAGTAAGTATGTACTTAAATAATGTCTTCGATTTAAGCAATTTTGCAACAAATATACTTACAATTTTGTTTGGACTGATGCATTAATATTCTGCTTATTCAGTTCTGACACGCTACAAGAGTTAATGTTTGTCTGTTATACCCTTTCAGTGCTTCGCTTTTACGGATGTTGTCCATCCTTGTTTATATATATATTTTAGGTTGGTAAAATCTGGGAAGAACAAGGATGCGGAAAAGCAAAAGGCGGAAAGGAAAAACTCTCTGAGCTCCAGAGGTTCTAGAATATCACTGGCTGCTCCTTCAACGTCTATAGGTATGCTATTTAATAGGTCCTAGGACAAGCGCAGGAGTGACAAACGGCAGAGTGACAAACGACGCAGTGTACACTTAACCTAAGCTAACCTATTTTCAAACATCGTATTGGTTTATTTAAATGCCTAACCCCTGAGGGGGGCTTTATATCTTAACCTAACCTAACCTGTATTTAAATACTTTTATTTTGGACACTCCTGCGTTGGTCAACTCTTACGTTTGTCACTCCTACGTTTGACCTGGAACCATTTCATATAGACGACAAGAACAATTCTGTATCAAGGACGTCCAAGCTTTTTTGAAGTTGAAGGGGAGGTATGAGGGGTTTTAATTTTCTTATCAAAAACTATATTATCCCCCCAAATTTCAACATGAAGGGGAAAATTCACATATAGAAATTATTCACCTTCATTTTTTTTTTTGGGGGGGGGGGGCTAGGGAAAGTGAAGAACAATAAAGTGGCGTAGAAAGATAGAAAGAAAGAAAGCAATTAACGCCCTTCTAATAAAAATCGGGCCAGACTTTTATTACGGACATACGGACACAAACCCATATAAAGTAGCTTCGCTACTTAAAGTGAGTTATGTATTAAATTCATTATAAACTATTGTTTTAGGTGGAATTGAATCAGGGTTTTCATTTGGGTAAGTTAATTTTCTCAAAATTATGGAAAAAAAATTATTTATAAATGATGCTTTATTACTTGAGCGAAATAAATATTTGAGACTTTACTTTAGAAAACTTTACTTACAATTTTATTTCGTGTTTTTTTGTTTACCTAGATTAAGTTAGGTTATGGTAGGCCCGAAGGGTTGTGGTACCTTAGTTATAGGCCCCACAGGGTTAAAGTACCCCGCAGTGATTAGGCATCAAGAAGAAAAACTGTCTAGATAATTTAAAAAATAGGGGGGTACTTTGTGCTTGATAGGAAAGGCATTCATAATTCTAACTTATACATTTAGAGTCAAAATAGCTTAAAGGACATACCAACTTTCTGGTAATGATTAAAGAGTTGCTTTGCTTTAAAAAATGTACATAACTCTTGCATGAGTTGAAATCTATTTGGAAATTAATAATCTTTAATTAACGAACGGACGGACGGCTGAAAGTAGAGACTAAATTATATTCTTATCCCTAATTAACATATAATTTGAAATAATTGTTGTATTTTAGTAAAACACCAGCTAGGTTATTACAATCAACATCAGCCTTGGATACAAGAAGTATTTCTAGCAGCTATAGTACACTAACTATGTAAGTAGGAAGCTAGTAAAAGTGGCTGACTCAGATTATGACGTCAAAAAAAAATAACCAATGAGAGGCCACTATAAA
Organism: Acartia tonsa; assembly: GCF_053477335.1. Taxonomy (NCBI): domain Eukaryota; kingdom Metazoa; phylum Arthropoda; class Copepoda; order Calanoida; family Acartiidae; genus Acartia; species Acartia tonsa. The sequence goes on from NC_137272.1 coordinate 2,622,715, forward strand.
TTTTACCATTGGTAAATTACAGTGTATACTGGACTCTCATTGGTTAATTTTTTTGACGTCATAATCTGAGTCAGCCACTTTTACTAGCTTCTGTAAGTAGTATTACTATCAGCCAGGGAGGGAGGGGACATTGGACTGTTATTACGCTAGTCCCAATAGTTTAATTTTCTTATTTATTGGCTTAACAACTTTGGGGACCTTTATTTAATTTTGATTTTTTGGTTCATTAAGTTGAGTGTCTAGTTACTTGGTCCGTCAGTTTGTCCTTCATGCAGCAAAGACATTTATTTATTTATATGTAAAGATTTTTGTGCTTTGCTTCTTATGAATGTACCTAAAGGGTGTGCAAAAAAATGCGGACCTTTTTAAAATTTAGATTGCGCGGCTTGTGTTAATAGTACAAAAACTTTATGCATACCATTAGAACCATTATGAGGTCTATTTTTTGGAAATATAAAAACGATTCCTATGCTACGTATAGTTTAGGAGCTATGTGGTAAAATGTCCCAACTGGCTTAAAACTTGACTTGCGTGTAAATCATTAAAGATAAAATTAAAGGGTATGCAAATAAAAATACGTTCATTTTTAAAATTTAGATTGCGCGGCTTGTGTTAATAGTAGAAAAACTTTATGCATACCATTAGAACCGTTATGAAGTCTATTTTTTGGAAATATAAAAACGATTCCTATGCTACTTATAGTTTATGAGCTATGTGGTAAAATGTCCCAACTGGCTTAAAACTTGACTTGCGAGTAAATCATTAAAGATAAAATTAAAGGGTATGCAAATAAAAATACGTACATTTTTAAAATTCTAATTGCTTAGTTTGTGTTAATAGTAGAAAAACGTTATGCATACAATTAGAACCGATATGAAGTCTATTTTTTGGAAATATAAAAATGATTCCTATGCTACGTATAGTTTAGGAGCTATGTGGTAAAATGTCCCAACTGGCTTAAAACTTGACTTGCGAGTAAATCATTAAAGATAAAATTAAAGTGTATGCAATTAAAAATACGTACATTTATAAAATTCTAATTGCTCAGCTTGTGTGAATAGTAGAAAAACGTTATGCATACACTTAGAACCGATATGAAGTCTATTTTTTGGAAATATAAAAACGATTCCTGTGCTACATATAATTTATGAGCTATGCTGTAGAATGTCCCCACTGAATTAAAACATGACTTGCGAGTAAATCATTAAAGATTAAATTTTTCACTTTTCTCACATTTATCAATACAGCTCCTAAACTAAAAATAGCACAAAAATTGTACTTATATTTCAAAAAAATAGAGCTTATGACGGTTCTAACGATATACATAGCATTTTTCTACTATTCACACAAGCCGAGCAGTTTGAATTTTAAAAATGTTCGCATTTTTACACACACTTTTTTTATCTTTAATGATTTACTTTCAAGTCAAGTTTTAAGTCAGTTGGGACATTCTTCTACGTAGCTCCTCAACTATAAGTAGCACAGTAATGGTTCTTTTATTTCCACAAAATAAACTTTATAGCTGTTCTAATGGTATACATAACATTTTTCTACTATTAAAACAAGCCGCGCAATTTGAATTTTAAAAATGTACATATTTTTTTATAAACTTTAATCTTTAATGATTTACTCGCAAGTCAAGTTTTAAGGCAGTTGGGACATTTTACCACATCGCTCCTAAACTATACGTAGCACAGGAATCGTTTTTATATTTCCAAAAAAAGACTTCATAGCGGTTCTAATGGTATTCATAACGTTTTTCTACTATTAACACAAGCCGCGCAATCTAAATTTTAAAAAGGTCCGCATTTTGTTTTGCACACCCTTTAGTTATCCTTGTTTTATTTTTAGTGATAAGAAAATTGGAAAACTTCACGAAGCAGCCAGAGATGGAAATTTAGAAAAGGTAATAAATTTAGCTGATTTCACTTTATCTGGAAAGTGGACTATTTATTATTAATTTGTAAAACTGCAAATGATAAAATTTGACCTATTTTTCACTTTAAAGATTCTCTTTAAACACCTCCCCCGTTTTATATAAAGATGCTAATTCCCCCCCAACCCCAAAAGGATATAAGCAGTAAAATACCCCGCAGTGGGTATAATTTTCTAACACTTCTTTCTTATTTTGTCTTTTAAAAGGATTCAAAATGCAAGGACATTTATATTTTTTTACTCTTATTTTATACATCTTAATTGGAACTGATGATCTTTTTTTATAGAGAAATATATGTATTCCATCAATAAAAAAAGTTAAAAATTAAACTGTGTTTATACATATAATAAAAAGACTATTTATTATAGAGATGCTTCGATTATAACACTGTACCTTGTTGCAATAGGAATCAGCATTTAAATAATCAGATGAATTGAATAAAACTTGTTATATTCAAAAAGTAAAAAATCAGCATGTTTTAAAAGTACGTGTATGGACCTTCTGGCTACGATTATTGAGTTACTACGCTTTCTATATGAATCGTACCTAACTACTTCAGGAATCACCATGCAAACTTTGAAAACGATAGTACAATTTTTACATGATCAAATTAATGAGAAGAGCCAACCGTTACGGACGGACAGACCAACCCTAATTATAGAAAAGCTTCGCTTTTAAAAATACATTATGATAATTGTCTTTTTATTTAGGTTAAAAAATGTTTGAAAAAAACAGATGTTAACGAACCTGACTCAGATAGAAGGTAATTAATAATGAAAATAAAATTAATTTATAAATATATAGTTTTACTATCCAGTATTCGGTCGGATATCCGGCAGTATAATATTATATTATACAATGAAAAAATCACAGTCAAAAACCAGTCCAAGCATTATTTCTTAAATTCTTGGTACTATTTACTAAGTATATTTGCGATAACTTTTATTTAATGAAATCTTCCAATTTTTAACATGTACAAAACGGCCTGCTTAATCGCTTCAAGATCCATGTCAGATCTATATAGGAAATAAATGTCTATAAACGAGCTCAAGTTTTCCAAGGAATATTTGTTTAAAACTCATAGTGCTCCAATAATCCATAATAAACTCTCATTGCCCAGAACAATAAGACCCATTATTTTACTTTATCAAAAATAAATTCCTTTTTTTAATTTCATGTTGCTATTTACCTTATATCAATGTATTTAATTTCTAATCATAAAAAAGAAAATTTTAATTCATAAAATAATAAATGTAAGAAAACTCTGTTTTAAAAGAATTCGATTGTGGCGACACTTTGTGTGTTCAAATATTAAACTAAAATTGTAATCATCATCATTAACCCTTTGGTGATGGTAATGTAAAGAAAAAATATAATTTAAAAAATCTTTTTAAAATCATTTAGATTATTAAATATTTACTTTCTTTTAGATAGTAATGCCGGGTGAGGAAAATAGATTTATTGAGAAATAGATATGCATATAGAAAACTAGCCAATAGGGAGATAATTATATCGAGCCAACTCTAGTATATATATAGCAATAAATAGAAGTAAGTCAAATGGCAGTAATAGTTAATCAGATTAATTGCTAAGAAGTAGGATCAACTTAATAGTTACACCATTTTATGAAGAAAACATTTTTTGCTACTTCGATATCCGGTTATCCGGTCCAACCCTTATTTTTGTGACCATAACTTTTTTTTGTTGTAGATAAAAAAACTCTATAATTCACTTTGTATGTCCGCCATTCAAACAGTTCGTAACGCTTTGAAGGAAATAAGATTTGCTTGACTGCTTTTAATGATAGACAGTTAAAATCTACAGTATAGATTTATATGATATATGTTTAAGCGCTGAAAGTGTCATGTGTGACGTCAAAAACAAGTCTAAAAAGGAGAAAGAGAGACTTATTTTTATGACGCCACATATTGCACATTTCAGCGCTTCATATATGCTCTCCTAGTCTATACATTTTTTGTCTATATGTCTTCCGCTCATTCTTAAAAAGACATCAACATAAATGTTTTGTGATTATCCATTTATTGTTACGTTGACTTTTTCGGATCATTTGATGTTTTTTGGTTATCTCAATAAGATAACATTACTGCACAGTGGGATCTTTTGACAAATATCGGGACATTAAGAGTAGACAAAAGTAAACTTCAATATCTATGCTTGTATTGGAAGAAATGATGTAATTTGTTTTGCTTTAGCTCGGAAATAACTTAAATTCTGCTTTTGTAAACTTCTTATAAGCATTTGGTATGTACGTCTGGCAAACTGTTAACTGGACAAAGTGTCTCAAAAATCAGCCATGTGACGTCATAAAAATGAGGGAAAGAAAACCCATAAAAATAGATCGATAATCCCTCATTTTTATGACGTCACATGGCTGATTTTTGAGACACTTTGTCAAATTATGGCAAACTGCCAAACAAAAAACCTTTAAAATTTTTATATATTTTCAGAACTCCATTGCATATAGCAGCTTCTGTTGGGCATATTCAAGTTGTTTATCATCTAGGTAAATTAATTAATTCAAAACAAGGATAACAACATTCATAGGTAGCATACAAGTTTGCATAAAATCTTGAAACCATTTTTATTATGAAGAAGCCATGTATGACTCATTTATAAGAGTTTAACTCACAAACAAAATATGATTATTTATTCATTCCGACATCACAAATTGTCTGTTCTCAATGTAGTACCTCTTTATAGTGCTTATAAAAAAAATGACGTCATATGTATGTGGTATCCGCCGAGGATAAATGGCAGACACCGGAGTTCAATTAGATTACGGCAGTGTGACAGATGTGGACACCTTACTATAGAGAAGCTACGCTTCTCTAGCATTCACTAAATAATAATCAACATCTATTTCAGTTGTCACTTTATTGAAGGTCTAAAGAGTACTAAAGCTATATACAACAAACAATAACTACACAGATAGGAATAAGTAATCATAACATAAAAGCATTATAATACATATACAATAGTCAGTTTGGGCAATAATGATCCCCCATCCCTGGAAAGGGTGGGGGAATTAACAATACAGTTTTAACCATAATAAAGCTTGTCAGATTCAATCATTAATTTTAGACATAGGGAGGGGGTCGGCAGACCCCTTCCCCAGGACTCGGGGGAGGGCCGTTGGCCCTTCCCCGAACCCCGGTCAGGGGTGCCATAGGCATGGCTCACGGTTGCCGAATACCACAACTCTCCCCTCGGAAGGCTGGGAGAGGGTTTCCCTACCAGACTTCCGACAGTGGTTGAGGCCTTCGGTCCGCTCCTTAGGGCTAAGATATATACAAATGATAATGATTCAATGGAATCCTAGTGGTGAGTGTTTCTCAGGGCTGATGGGCTCCCAACGTGGGATAGAAGGCAGAGGCTGGCTTTGGTTGGACACGTAGTTCAGCGCCGGCAGGTGTCAGGTTGGCGGGTGGCACAGTTGTTGCTGGGACGGTCAACAGCGGGGCATTCTGGTTGTTGTTGGCAGCGGCTGGGGCACTGGCTGCCAAGTTGACCGTCTGGGCGGCAGCCTGACCTCCTGAGGGGCCGCGGGGTCGTCCAGAGGGCGGTCCTGGCCTGCCTGGGCGGTCATGCCCGCTATCGGCTGATTGCATGGACACCATTTCCTCGGCTGCTTCCCGGCCGATGGGAATGGCATCCCAGTCTACTGAAAAGTCCCGGGACTTGGCATGGGTGAGCCGGGCTCTGGCCAAGGCCTTCCTGTACAAAGTTGGATGGTACAGGAACACTTGTGACATCGCATTCATGGCTGCCCGTACACCTCCTTGTGCTGCTGCCAGGGAAATGATGGTCAGGTCCCCCAGCAGTTTGAGGATTAACAACAGCAAGCACAGTATGGCTGCGCCATCTCCCCACTCGTTAATAGCTTGTCTGAATCCAGCCCAGACATCCAGGGCGGCCTCTCCTTCCTCCGCCAGTCGGTCGATGTTGTAGGACACTATCCCATGGTCCCCTGTGGCCGAACAGCTACCTTGCTGAACGCATGAGCCATAGGACAGGCCATTCAGCATGGCGCTTTTATACGCTGGGAACGCCAGCAGTTGCTGCCAGTCGTTCAACTCAGCCTGCGAATACAAGCCCCCTGAACTGAAGTCATCCAAGGGTTCTGTCAGCAGCTGCTTGGGCGTATCCAGCGGGGGTGGCCTCTTCTTAGGAGCGGGGGTTAACTCTATCCAGCCTTCCTCCGCGTGCACAGTCAGGGGGTATGTGGAGGAGCAGGGAATCTTGGTGGCGTGGCCGCTATACACTCGTGTCACGGCGTCTACAAATCCTGTGGGCTCCACTGGTACTTTGTCCCAACATTCCTTGTGTTCAAGGACAACATATTTGTTGCGTTGGCAGGTAAGCTGGAGCAGGACATCTCCCCTCAGCACCGAGAACGTGCTCCCCTGGACACGCACCGGGTGGGCCGGGTCTAGTTGCTGGAGCTTCCAGCAGTTGGCCGCTACTTCTTCTGCTGCTGTGCTTTTCATGCGTGTCTCCAGAGTAAATCCAATATAACCTGCATGTATCTGGGCCTGCAAGGGGACATCAACATCCCTGGCCGATACTCTGGGCAGCGCCGCCGCGGCTGGGTCAGCTGCCACGAACAATGCTGGGTGGTTGGTGGCATGGGCCTCAAAGTCGCAGTTCACTATTGAGGTGGGGTTGGTCATGTTGATGAAAAACTGGGCTTGATGGTCAACCAGGAACGCATCCATCACTAGGCTAGGCTGGAGGCTGCGGATCAGCCTCAAGGGGCAATCTCTCCCCAGGTGGTCCCACACGTAGGTTGCTTCCCCAGTGATGCAAGACAGCTCAGAATGGGGACATTCTAAGGCCAGGTGGTCAGATTGGGACTCCACCCGTCCATCCTCTACTACGTAGGTCTCTTCCTTGACCAGCAGCCGTCGCTCCTGGAGCACTAATTCATTGCGGTACAGCTGGCCCTCGAAGTGGACGTCCTCCCCTTCACAACCCACCCCCTCGGGGCTGTTGACGAGGGCGCCCACCATATCGAGGGTGAAGAACAGGGGATGGTTCAGCTGGAACGTCAGTGGCTGGGTCTTGCCTGGCAGCGTGTAGACTCGGTTCCTGGCCAGGTCTCGGCACGTTTCTGGATCTATCTTGGTTGGCCTCATGAGGGTGGGGACCGAGGTCACCTTGAGGTGACCCCATACCCCACACCTGAATGTCCACTGGGACACAGTGAGCCGGCAACTGTATCCTGTTGTTTCCCTAATCTTGACTTGCTGCAGGACGTGTACTTCATGGCCCAGGGGCACCTCCTGGTGTAGAGGTTCCGTGTTGCACATCTTTTCTTTATTGTAGGCTGTGACGTGGGTGGGGTTGGCACAGTCCCATCCCACCAGGACGTAGCTGGTTGTAGGCCACACAGCTGCCAGAGCAGTAGTCCCCCACAGGACCATCCACCAGTGTGAGAAGCTACCAGACAGCCATCTACCTCGCGCACGCGGCTGGGGATCTTCGGCTCGGGTCACGGCTGCTTCTCGGGGCTGGACACGGCTGGGCTGCTCCTGGCTAGGTACAAGTTTCCATTGAGCGTTATCTTGGTGTGGCCGAGGCACCCCGATACCCTCCCCAATGACAGACTGGCAGGCGACTGGCGCTTGCCTGGGTGTCGGCTCCCCTAGCCCCAAGGGGTCCCTTCCCTTGTCCATGGCATGCCCAGTGGCATGGGGCTGAAGTGCGTGTGGCACAGGCTCGCCCTGACTCACGTCCCTCCCCTGCCCTAGGAACTCAGGTGCATGTGGCACAGGCAAGTCCTTATACTTCTAGCACCCCCCAGTCATCGCAGGTGGCGGCACCGGGTGGCGCCCCATACATCGACTCTGTTGCGCTGGCTAGCGCCTCCTGCCTCTCTCGTTCAGCGGCCGCCAGGGCCTCCCCGTACACCGTCTCAGTGACGCTGGGTAGCGCCCCTCCACTCTTGCTGGGTAGGCTCGGTCTAGCAGGCTCCATCATGTTGAGGCTAAAAGGCTGGGGCCTCAGAACTTCTGGCTCGGCGATGTTGTTGGGTTGCACAAACTCCGGCCCCAGGTGGTTGAGACTGAAGCCCAGGCCAACCCGGTTGGGTTCAGCCGCGCCGCCCAGTACGTTGATCCTAGCTGGAACGGTCCCAAACTGCGGCATCCCGTCGGCTCGGCCCGCTGCGTTGGGGGCGGCTGCTTGCTGCGGTGGCGCTGGGGGCGCGCTCCCTTCCATATGGGCCACTCTGCTGGGCTTTTCTGGGGGAGCACCCTTGTCTGCGGTGCGCCTGCGGCCGGCTACCTGGTCCCAGTCAGCTCTGCACTCGGCCGCCGTGTGGCCGGCATAGTGGCAACGCTCGCACTTGGCAGAACGGTCACGGCGTGGCTGGGTGCGTCTCTCCTCTAGGCTGACTTCCATAGGCGTCGGGCAGTCTCGAGCTCGGTGGCCTTTCCCTTGGCAGCGGAAACAGCGGCCTGGAACCTTGTCATCTGGAGCGACCTTCCCCATCTGGTGGAGACCCGGAGCCAAGGCGCCAATCTCCATTGGCTCCGACTCGTCATATTGGGGCAACTGGATGCTGGCTGATCCTGTGAGCCCGTCGGTAGCGTCCACTAGGCACACACCCTCCTTCAGCTGCTTGGTAATCATTGTGACGGTGAACATGGCTCTCCGTGTGTACTCAGGTACACTGGTGATCTCATGACTCATCATTTCACGTTTCACATTAGCGTTACGAATGCCCAGTTTAATTCGTCCACTAATAACTCGAGATCCTCATGGCTGTAGGCGTCCCTATACAAGGCACACTTTGTTGATATGTATGCTTGTATAGGTTCTGTCGAGTGTTGCCTGTAATCCCTAAACGCTTGTTTAAGCGTCTGGGATTCAAAGGCGGGACGAAATAACATTTCACACTCGGCCTTGACCTGTTCGTAGGTCAAGGCTTGGCCTGCCTCGCCAAACAGATGAGAAGCCACTTCCGCCGCTTGCCCTACCAGTGACAGTAAAAGGGCGTTGCGACGGTTGAGGGAGTCATGGGGCGGCACGCGGTAAGCCGCCCATGACATCTCGAGTCTGCGGATGTGGGAGCTCCAGGATTGCTTGGGCGGTCCTCTATACTCCGGCAGGTTACTCAGCATCAGCTTGCGGTACTCGGCTGGAGCCGGCTGAGGGTCATCCTGGAGCCATCCTGGGGCTTGGTCGCCTCCTGGCGCTTGCGGCTGTTCCATCGGGTCAACGGTTCAACGGCGGGACACAAGGTTATAAGGCAATATTATAAATGGTTTGTCACTTGAGGCTTCTAGCCTAACAGCCAACACTGTTTTATCACTAGGTTGGTAGTTTAGTTACAAAGATATAACTTAGCTGTACTTATCACTAGTTGGATTCTGAGGTTGTAGAGTAGGCTGGTAGGGGTAGATAGGTGTTGAGGGTCTGAACTGCTGTCAGGAACTGATTTGGTTTTCCTTTATCACACTATAGATAAGGAAGAAGCTTGTAATTCTTTATTTTCTAAAAATACCTCTGTTAGATGCTATGGAGTAGCTCCGCTCCGGTGTGTGTGTGTGTGCGTGAAATCTCCTGTCCTTGCAACGCGCTTACGCACCGTCAAATCCGCGCACACAGGTAAAACGCGCACTTATCCCTCAACTCGCTCTCTCATTGGTCCGCTTTGTCCGTTGAATTTTATGATATTTCCGCACTCCGTTGCGCTACCCGTAAATGGCGCTCTGTGTTCCCGGTCACTAGCTCCACACCGTGGGCGGACTTAGTCAAGTGTGGGTAGGAGGGGGGAAGCGCGTGAGGGGACGGGGTAAATCCGTCCGTTCCCCCTGTGAGGAAGGGGGGAGTGCTGTGGGTTTGAGGTAACTGTGTGATGAGGTAATGGTGCCCTTTCTCCTTAATCCTAGGCTTATCTGTTATGTCACCTTGATTGTATTTCCTTCAATGGAGAGTGGGCCCCTCCCTTTCCTCTGAAATAAGGGGTGTATTTTTGTTGTGCTGTAGGCTTGGGGTGGTTAGATTGTTTATCAGGGCATTTGTTATATTACATCTAGCTTCTATTTTTGTCCTTATCACAATACATAACAGATTTGTTTACCAAACCTGTTCTATTTTTAGTTGTTATCACAATACACAACAAATCCAAGCCTGTTCTATTTTTAGTTTTATCACAATACACAACAAATTGTTTGCCAATCTTTGCTCATAAATCTATTGTTTAACCATCACACCAGGGTGGTAATCCCTACAATGTGATATAATATCTGTTTTTCTAGATGGGTTGGTGCGTTGTAGCCTCTCAGGATACTTGGAGTTGACGTAGTTTTCTCTGCTTTGGTGCACTACACTCGTATGTTGGCTCGCAGCTCGCAGCTATGTGGCGTTTTTCAGCCTATCGGCGGCAGGGAATGTCCCGTCCTGCTAGCGCCGCTGATCCCAATCCGGCTGATGGCGGCAGGGAATGTCCCGTCCTGCTAGCGCCGCTGGTTCGGATCCTGCTATCTCTTGCAGTAAGGTTGGCCTATTTTCAGCCGTTTGCACTTATTTGGCTTGTTTCAGCCAGTCCGCAGGCCTATTTCAGCCCTTTGAGCGCTCAATTCTCCGTTAGATGTCGGCGCTTCTCGCGGTTCTTCGTCAAGTTTCGCTGTTTCACTTCCACAACTGCCGGATGCAGAGTTAGACCTTGCTATCCAGGGTGGGTAATTCAGGTTGCTTGTGTCAGTTTTGCCAGTTTCACTGCTGGGAGTACCTTAGCCTCAGCTGCGCGTCTGCTCTACACTTGTGGTTTGCCGTAATCTCACACAGCTGTCACCAAAAGTTGTGGTATCCGCCGAGGATAAATGGCAGACACCGGAGTTCAATTAGATTACGGCAGTGTGACAGACGTGGACACCTTACTATAGAGAAGCTACGCTTCTCTAGCATTCACTAAATAATAATCAACATCTATTTCAGTTGTCACTTTATTGAAGGTCTAAAGAGTACTAAAGCTATATACAACAAACAATAACTACACAGATAGGAATAAGTAATCATAACATAAAAGCATTATAATACATATACAATAGTCAGTTTGGGCAATAATGATCCCCCATCCCTGGAAAGGGTGGGGGAATTAACAATACAGTTTTAACCATAATAAAGCTTGTCAGATTCAATCATTAATTTTAGACATAGGGAGGGGGTCGGCAGACCCCTTCCCCAGGACTCAGGGGAGGGCCGTTGGCCCTTCCCCGAACCCCGGTCAGGGGTGCCATAGGCATGGCTCACGGTTGCCGAATACCACATGTACAATACAAATGACCAAAAATGATAGGCCATTACACAGACTAAATTAGCAATGGCAGGCCAGTATACATTTTAATTGACCTATGGTTGGTCAGTGTGACGTCATTTTTAATAGGCACCATAAAAATCTTCGTCATTGTAAAACAGATGGTTATGCTATTGTTTAAATTAAGAAAAATTACAATGTATGGCTATATTGGAGGCTAATTTTCGATTTAATGTCCCTTACACTATTTCAGTTGCTAATGGAGCTCATCCGAACAGCCTGGATAATGACGGAGCTACGCCTTTGCAAAAGGTTAGATAATCCTTATAATAAAGTAACAGGATGTCTGTCTGTCTGTTTGTACCGAAGAATCTCGCTAACCGCTGAACCGATATGGTTCTCCCTCACAGGGTAGCTTTTCATAGGACCTGGGAAGGTTTTTAACTATTTTGGGGGAGGGTACCACATCCCAGCAAAGAGAATTCGCCCATAGAAAAAAAAATAGGTTATTAAATTCAATTCCCACCCCCCAAGAAAATAGTTATAAACCTTCCCGGGACCTATGAGAAGCTACCCCGTTAAGGAGAACCCGGTCGGTTCAGCGGTTAGCGAGATCCTTCGGTACAAACAAACACACAGACACAAAAAGACATACAGACATCCTGTTACTTTATTATAAGGATAGAAAATTAAGTATTTTATGAAGAAAAATATATCATATTTAGAAGCTAAAATATACCATTTCGCGGTTTCATGCCTTGCATAGAATAAGAAAGTTTTTTTGTTTGTTAGAGTTTTACTTTAGGCATAATTAGGTTATATTAAAAATATTGTAGCCCCGCAGGGATTTGGCGCTCCAAATATGGGCCAAGCAGGGGTGATTCCAAACGGCCCAAGAACTTATTTAGAAAACCAAACATTGAGATGAATAACAAAGTCAGTGGCGTGCGAAGCACTTTGTCTAGGGGGGGGCATTTTGAAGATTTTGTAAAATTTTGCCCCCCCCTAAATCAAAGTGCCCCGGGGGGGCACTTTGCTTTAGGGGGGGGCATTTTGATTATATATACTAATTTTAAATAAGGGCGTTTTAAGGGGTGGGTTTATTTGATTATGGGCCTTCTAGTTCTTATCCCTTCTTCCCCATCCCTTCCCCCATCCCTTTTTCCCATTTATATCCCACATCTTTCCCCCCCCCCCATCTCTTCTCCCCCATCCCTTCTCCCCACCCTGCAATGACCGAAGGGAAGGGAGCTAGAAAGCATCTTTGAAAAAAAAGTACAGAAGATAATTTAACCTCCCCCACCCCCCCCCCCCCCCACCACAAAACATTTTTTATGGGTGGAAGGCAGGGGCGTCCAAGCTATTTTTTTTGGGGGGGGGTAATTTAAATTTTATTAAAAATTTAGTATTAAAAATGCGCGCGAAGCTCGCAAAAAAATTTTTTGTTAGAGATTTTTTATTTTTTTTTGGGGGGGGGGGGTATTTACCCCCCCAAAATTATTTTAAATATTTATTTATTGTATGACAACAAGGATGACAACATCTTTAAGTAGCAAAGCACAAAAAATCATGAATAAGAATACAGACAAGTAAATTTAAAGAGCATCTGTTGAAATAAATATATATTTTAGGTAGAAAAAGTCACAAATCCTTTTTCCTGTAAGTTGTGTGATGACAGTCAAAGTAAATTACATACTGGATGCTCGAATCAGCGAGAAATTTTATTTTTTTAAATATTATAATCCACAAAAAAATTACTTGTCCTTTCATCTACAGATATAAAAATCTCTTAGAAATATAGGGTATAGTCTCTTTTGTGGCAACGCCTCTTAAGGGGCATTTCGTCATATTTTCATAGTAGCTTTTAAAAGGTTATTCTAGGTTAAGTTAGGTCAGGTGATTTCCCTGCAGGGTTAGGCAATTGGCTCCGCAGGAGCTATAAATAGGTGAAAAGCTACTGTGAAAATACGACGAAATGCACCTTAAGAGGCAATGTCACAAAAGGGACTATACCTGAAATTTAAAAGATACAAAAATAGCCAAAAACTTCCTGAAAAGCAGTCCAACCTTCATGAATTTTTAATAGTTAATTATACTCCATAATGATGGGAATGTTAACATTAAGTTTTAGCCTTCTATCTTTAATTGCAGTTGAAAAAATCACATTTCCCCCTTAGCATTACGTACTGACAGCCATAGTGAATTATAGAGAAGCTAAAAAGTTATATCAACATATCCTACCCTCTTTCAATGGCACTTTAAAACTCTGTTAATTTTTGATTAAGTGGTGTTTCCAAAGATTTATAAGGGCGGTGCGTGAAGGGCACCTAAAATTTTTACTCCCCCTTTGAACTAAAATCAATTAAAGACAACAAGAGTGGCGTATTTGATCAGGTTAGGATTATAGAGTGTAGTTAGTTTTAATGGTTTTTAATGAAAATTGCCATAAAAAAAATGTCTTTTTGTAAGGGTATGTACACAAAAAAAATTATAAACTTATCCTGAAAATAATATGACATCATATATAGTTATTCATTTAGACAAGGCTTAGTAAATATCAACGCTGTTTTTTTTTATATAAAATAACTTTTTGATTAAATATTTGTTGTTTACACATGTTTTTAAAGAAATAAAAACACAATATACAATGCAATGTGATAAAAAGCAGAAACCATTTGGAAGGGCGCGAAGCGCAAATTTTTTTCTTCAAATATGCAGGGAGGGAGGGGTTTTTGGGCTATTTATTACACTAGTCCCCAATATTTCATATGAAATTTTCTTATTCGTTGGCTCAACAACTTTGGGAACTTTAATGGAATTTTGATTGGTTGGTTAATTAAGTCGAGTTTCCATACATTTCATCCACTAATTGTAATCTAAATAAGTGTTTGTGATTTTGTGTATCATCATTGGGGATGTACAAAATTTCTTTGGTAAAATGTTTATATTATACAAAATAAAATACTTCCTATTACCTGGTTTGTTATGTTCAGTGAAAAAAGTTTATAACCTAATTTCTACACTAATTTAAAAATTTGGTAAGGTTAAATGAATAGTAACTGTCTGGTTGGCAAGAAGCGCCAAAAAAAATTTTTTTGAATATTTCTTGATCTTTTTTTTGAAACTGGGATAGTTTTGCTTTTTTTAGGGTAGGGGGCAAAAAGGGGCATTTTATTGACCAGGGGGGGGGCAAAATGGGGCATTTTTCAACATTTAGGGGGGGGGGCAGGGGGGGCGGTGGCTAGGGGGGGGGCAGGGGGGGGGGCGTTTTGGTCGCTAGGGGGGGGGGCGATTGCCCCAAATGCCCCCTTCGGTTCGCACGCCACTGAACAAAGTATGTACGATTTAAATGTATAGCTTCTACATAACTGATTTTATATTGAAAAGGTGCCCTCCCATTAATAAACACTCTCTAGAACTATAAAAAGATACAATTTAATGCAGTACTTTTAGCTGTCGTTGGGGGGCAACACTAATAAAAAATAGACGACCTTTTTATCTGTCGCCCAAATATCATTTTAGATTTATTTCGCTTGTTGGCTCTACCTTATTCCTGCTATCATATAAGGATTTTTTTCATAGGCAGTAGAAGGAGATCATATAGAAGTGATACAGTTTTTACTGGATAAAGGGGCTGAAACTGATATTCCAGGTAAAACAAGCATTCTATAGTTATAGGAGGACATTGGACTAAAAATTTTAACTTGTACTCAAAGTTTTAAGACAACGTTATCTTATTCGTTGGCTCAAAAAAACTGGGTACTTTAAGTCCATGTAACTTCATTATTTTCGGAGGGAGGGGACTTTGGACTGTAAATTTGACTTGCACTCAAAGTTTTATAAACACGATATCTTATTTGCTGGCTCAAAAAACTTTTGATTGGTTTTTAAAAAATAATAGTGTCCAATTTTTTCAATAATATTTTTTCTTGATATAATCTTATGTATCATAATTGGGGATGTAGTACACAAATTTATCATCCATTCTATCCACTAAAGGTTTTTTTTGCTAAATGAAGATTATATTTTTTAGATGGTAAGGGAAACACAGCTTGCCACATTGCAGTAAGGTAATTATTTATTAAATTAATTAATGAAAATGATAACAAGTTTTCCAGTGTTGCTTCGAAACCGATTAATATCCGCTGAATTAGAACCGGTTCTAAGCCATACTGAAAAATTGTGTCTAGCATCGTATTTCCCTTTCGTGGCAACGCCTCTTAAAGGGCGTTTCATCGTATTTTTTCAGTAGCTTTTGATAGGTTATTTGAGGGTAGGTTAGGTTAAGTTGGGTTATGTGATTGTCCCACAGGGTTAGGCAAATGGCCCCGCAGGGGCTAGAAATAGGGGTATAGCTACTGTAAAAATATGATAAACGGCCATTAAGAGGCGTTGCCACGAAAGTGAATATACCCCAGTTTTCTACTACTAATATTAAAATGTACAATCATACACTTGAGGTGAGGAGATGGGAGGTCAGACCTTCTCTCACCCATTTCCTATTAGTTTTAAAAAGAAAAAGAAAATTTATTTTGAGAGGTCGGGGGGAGGGGGGGGGGGTATTTCTGGAGGCGATTTCAATTGGGAGGTAGGCGATACTCTCTCTCAAAATAGTTATAACCCTCCCAGGACTACATTATAAAGGGGAAACAAATCGGTTCAACGGTTAGCGAGATCCTTTAGTACACACAGACAAACAGAGAACCATCCTGTTACTTTAACATAAGTATTATAAATGTTCATGTTTTTTAGGCAGAGAAATTATGATTCTTTGGCTGTAATTCTCAGGTTTAGATTTTAATTGTATAAGTTATGGATTGCCAATGGGACAAAGTGATTATAGAGCAGAGCTGGATCTTTAAATCATTCTAGTGGTGCGCCAGATAGGGGCGATCCAGAGGTGGTCTGGAGGTGGGCCGACGGTACGCTACAGTCACTGCTAAAAAACATTGATTTTTAAAAGATTTTTGGCGCGGTCCGATCCGTGCTGGTACAACTTTATAACTTTAGCCGTGGCAGTACAATATTTTATATAAAATATCGTATTGAGACGGCTAAAGTTATAAAGTTATATATTGTTTTATAATAAAACAATATATAATTTATTTTAAAAATAATTATAAATAAGCTCAGATGTTCATTTGTCAAATAAGAGAAAAAGAAAAATAGGAAGAATATATGATTCACATAAAAATAGTCGATCTTAATTTCTTGAATAGTCGCTAAGAAATCAACATTTTATAGCTTTACAAACTGACATATGGATGGACTAACAAAGTGAATTTTAGAGTAGCTTCGTTGATGGATAATCCCTCATTTTTATGACGTCACATGGCTGATTTTTGAGAAACTTTGTCCAGTTACGTGGTATATACTCCACAGTTTTGTATATATACATAGTTAAAATTTGCTTTAAAACTTATTCTTTTACTTAGACCCATGGAAATTTTATTTCTAATTTAAAATTAAATAATTTTAGAAAAGGAGGAAATCCAGATATATTAAACTATGGTGGACTTTCTGCCTTACATCTAGCTGTTTCTATAGGTCATGAGGAGGTTGGTTTTATAATTAAAATTCATATTATATAAGTATAATAACATCCAGGTATAATTATTGAGGTCTATCTACCTTACATCTAGCTGTTTCTATAGGTCATGAGGTGTTGGTTTTATAATTAACATACATAGAATATAAGTATAATAACATCCAGGTATAATTATGGAGGTCTTTCTACCTTACAACTAGCTGTTTCTATAGGTTATGAGGAGGTTGGTTTTATAATTAACATACATAGTATATAAGTATTAAGAAATCCAGGTATAATTATGGAGGTCTATCTACCTTACATCTAGCTGTTTCTATTGGTCATGAGGAGGTTGGTTTTATAATTAAAATTCATAGTATATAAGTATAAAGACTTCAAGGTATAATTATAGAGGTCTATCTAACTTACATCTAGCTGTTTCTATAGGTCATGAGGAGGTTGGTTTTATAATTAAAATTCTTAGTATATAAGTATAAAGAAATCCAGGTATAATTATGGAGGTCTATCTACCTTACATCTAGCTGTTTCTATTGATCATGAGGAGGTTGGTTTTATAATTAAAATTCTTAGTATATAAGTATAAAGAAATCCAGGTATAATTATGGAAATCTATCTACCTTACATCTAGCTGTTTCTATTGATCATGAGGAGGTTAGTTTTATAATTAAAATTCATAGTAAATAATTATGAAGAAATCCAGGTATAATTATGGAGGTCTATCTACCTTACATCTAGCTGTTTCTATTGGTCATGAAGAGGTTGGTTTTATAATTAAAATTCTTAGTATATAAGTATAAAGAAATCCAGGTATAATTATGGAAATCTATCTACCTTACATCTAGCTGTTTCTATTGGTCATGAGGTGGTTGGTTTTATAATTAAATTCATAGTATATAAGTATAAAGAAATCCAGTTATAATTATAAAAATTATTACAAAAACAAATCAATGGTTTTAGATTGTTGAATTGTTATTGAGGAATGGAGCTTTGGTTAACATTACAACTCATCAATTAGGTAAAATTAATGTAAAATATTAGAAATTATTTTATTAAAAAATGAATGGTTTTAAGCTTGAACTATTTTTTGTTTTCAGTGACACCATTGATGCTTGCGGCCAAAAAAGGTTATAGGTAAAAATTTTCATCATAACCTAAAGTAATATGTAAAATTACGTCTGGAATATATTTGGGAATAGCCAGATTTTGATTGTCATATTGAAAGGTTTTTGTTAATGCATCGCTTATCGTCATACTTATTATTCTTATTTAAGAGGAAGGGGGGGGGACATTGTACTGTTAATTTCACCACTAGTACCCAAAGTTTTATAACCTCTTTATCTTATTTGTTAATGTGATAGGTTGGTTGCAAAATAGTTTTTAATCTACAGAGGGGGTAATTTTATTTATCATCATTGGAGGAGAACATTAATTTTTGTTAAACGTTTTCTTATTATAGAGAGTTGGTGAGTGTATTAGTTGAGTATGGTGCAGATGTGCAGCGTAGAGACGAACATGGCAAAACTGTTAGTGACTACGCGGCTGATAATAGAAATGGGGTGAGTAGGTTTTCTGGTGCTTTCCCTAAAAGTTACTATTGAGCTGTAAACCTTCCCTTATTTTTGAAATAATTTGAAAGTAAATGGGAAGAAACTGGGGGGGGGGGGAATGGGGGGGACACCCCTACTTGATCTTTGAACTTCCTCGGGAGGTGCTTTTTAACCTTTTAAAATCCCTATACCTGTGATGCCCTAACCCTGCGGGGCTGCCAAGTACTCAATATAACCTAACCTAAGCAATAAACAAACAAACGAAAAGTACCA
This sequence comes from Acartia tonsa, assembly GCF_053477335.1. Classification (NCBI taxonomy): domain Eukaryota; kingdom Metazoa; phylum Arthropoda; class Copepoda; order Calanoida; family Acartiidae; genus Acartia; species Acartia tonsa. The sequence goes on from NC_137272.1 coordinate 2,641,302, forward strand.
CCTCTTGTTTTCGAAATCATTTTTCTTTATGAGGGAGAGGTTTTAATGTTCGACAAGACACTTTGGGGGAAATAGACAAACTTTTTTGAATTTCAGCTAATCAATGAAAAAAAATTTTCATCAAACTTTGAATTGGCTAAATGTTTCTCACAAATAAGGAGCTAAAATAATTAATCATTTAGTTTTTTTTGTTTAACAACACAAATCTAATTCTAAATGTTTTCAATAGGTGTTGACACTTCTAAAAGAGCTTGACAAAAGTAATCAGCCTTTGACCTTCTTCCCTTCGAAGGTAATTATTAATAGATAGATAGATAGATAAATAGGTAGATAGATAGATAGATAGATAGATAGATAGATAGATAGATAGATAGATAGATAGATAGAAAGATAGATAGATAGATAGATAGATAGATAGATAGATAGATAGATAGATAGATAGATAGATAGATAGATAGATAGATAGATAGATAGATAGATAGATAGATAGATAGATAGATAGATAGATAGATAGATAGATAGATAGATAGATAGATAGATAGATAGATAGATAGATAGATAGATAGATAGATAGATAGATAGATAGATAGATAGATAGATAGATAGATAGATAGATAGATAGATAGATAGATAGATAGATAGATAGATAGATAGATAGATAGATAGATAGATAGATAGATAGATAGATAGATAGATAGATAGATAGATAGATAGATAGATAGATAGATAGATAGACAGACAGACAGACAGACAGACAGACAGACAGACAGACAGACAGACAGACAGATAGACAGACAGACAGAGAAAAAAACAGCAGTGACTGACACTAAAGAAAATAACGAAAGTTTAAAAACCAACTGACCTAATTTTAGATTAATTAAAGTTACACAACTGTAAATGTTTTTTTTATCTTCTTCTAGATATCCCCACAATCAACACCGAGAGTATTGAGATCAGAAAAAGATTCCTTACCAAAAACAGGAGGAGGTTAGCGCTCTTTTTAAAAGCGTAGCTTTTTTATAATTAGAGTCAGTCCGTCCGTACGTCCGTCCGTCCGTCAGTCCGTCGTTAACGGATAGCTTTTTTCGTTAATTTAGGCATGCTAGAATTGTCCTATCGATTTCAAACTTTGCATTATGGTTCTTGTAGTAATTGGGTACGATTTAGAAAGCATAGCAACTCTATAATCGTTACCAGAATGTCCGTACGTCCATTTTAAACATGTTGATTTTTTACTTCTTTACAACGAATTTTTGAATGTTAAAATGATCCTATTCATCTGAATTTTGGAATACTGATTCCTATTACAACAGGGTACAATGTTATAAGCGAAGTATCCTTATAATCAAGTCCTAAAAATGTAATATGTCCTTTTTATACAGTACCATTTGTTTAAGCAGTTTTGCGATAATTGTTTTTAAGACTTATGCATTAATATTCTTCTTATTCAATGTAGACGCTCACGACTGATATATTAACATTATTAATTACTTCTAGAAATATAAATATACTATGAATCTTCATTCTTACCATTATGACCAAATTGTTAATTTATAAAAAGTACTAAATTTACCAGTGACAGATTAATAGCAGAAAAATTATCTTTATCAGGAGATGTTGAAAGTGAATTTTCGTCTTGGCACGACTCTGACCCGCTCAGAACCCCCTCACCCTCCCTTGATGCTAAAATATTTAAATCTAAGGTAAAAACATTCATCCTTTGTCTGCATCTTAAGATCTCCTGGGTCTCCTTTATAGAGAAGCTTCTAAAAGGTTCCCTTAAGTGCCCCTAGAGGCCCATAAGTGCGTGGCTGTTGGTTCTAATGTTACAGTGGTAGGATACCTGTCTGTCTGTCCACTCAAAAATCTCCATAATCGCTGAACTGATTTGCTTTTTCTATGCAGAAAATATTTATGTAGATTTAGTTTTTTTTTATCCTGTTTTTATATCAAACATTTTTACAATAATAAAAAAGAGTAGGGCAAAATATATATTCGTTGGATACCATATCATCTTTTCCAAAATTAATCATATGAATTTTCAAACCTTTTTGTTTTCAGAATCTGTTTGACCTATCAGCTGAAGATAACTACAACGATGATAATAACCATGAACCTCTTCAATTACGTGCAAGCAATGGGGAAAACATCAGCCTTCATGAAAAATTTAAATCCAATCTCAAATCCTCCATTGAAGAGCAACAGAAGAACAATGGGGAACCAGAAAAATCCTCATTGATGAATCCTTCTCTAAATTCTTTCAAAGCTGATGATATATCTCCCCCTTCTTCTAAACTTGATATCAATGAAGATTTTGAAAACAATAAAAATGACCAAATGGACCATATTAGTTGTGACCATTTAGAGGAGAATGAAGAATATAATTCTCTAAACAAACGTGAAACATCTTTTTATGTTAAAGATTCTACCATAGATGAAGTTGCTTTAAGTCAAATGATTAAATCGAGGACTGTAACCCCAACAAGTAAAGAACCTTTATCAATGACATTATCACAGGAAAATAAAGTTCATTCATCAAGAACAACATCTCCAATTGTCAAAGAATTTTCAAGGACAGTTTCTCCTAAGGAGACTTCCCTGAAAAGTGTCACCTCAGCTCCTAGTCCAGCTCCACCCAAGCCACCTAGACTACAAGAATATGCAGATATGTTACCTCTTGCAAAGGTAATTTGAATAAAATAATTTTATATAGCAAAAATCAAAGGGAGATAAAATTAATTACAAACATTACCATCAACATTACCATAAACATTACCATGAACATTACCATTACCATTAATATTACAATTAACATTATCATTAACATTACCATTAACATAACCATTAACATTACCACCAATATTACCATTAACATTGCCATTGCCATTAACATTAACATTAACATCAATATTAACATTTACATTACCATTAATATAAACATTACCACCAAAATTGCCATTAACATTACCATTAACATCATAATTAACATTACCATTATCCCAAACATTGACATTACCATTAACATTACTGTTAACATTAACATTAATATCACCATCAATATTACTATTAACATTACCATTAACATTACAATTAATATTACCATAGAAATTACCATTAACATTACCAATAACATTACAATGAATATTACCAATAATGTTACCATTAACATTACTATTAAGATTACAATTACCATTAACATTAAAATTAATATTAACATTACATAACTATTAACCTTACCACTACCATAAACATTACCTTGATGTCATATTTAGGACCCAGACACTAATCAAGAATCTTCTATAAACTGGTCAGATGACGACATCCCATTGCAAGAGGACGACATTACAATGCAACAAAGAAATAGCAAAGACAAATTTTATAAAAATGAAGACGACATAACAATACAATCAGAAATAAAAGCCAATCAATCAGAAATAAGAGTTGATGGATGCAAACAAGAAAATGTTAGAAAAGTTGGTATGCAATTAAGCCCAGAGAAAAAAGACCATACTTTGATAATTGAAAAAGATAAAGAACAATTTCTACACAGTTCAACTGATGATATTCTTAAGGTAGTAAACATTATTTCAAATAAGAAATAGTTTAAGTTTAAAAAATTGAAATTAATGGAACTTTCTTTTGTTTTAGTTAGAAATGCCAATTGAACAGAACACTATGAGGTAATTATAAAATAACAAAAGTAATCACAAAGAATATAAAAACAATTTTTGGATTCAGTCAAAAAATAAAATCATTTTTCTTTTCAGTGAATCTGAATTATCCAGTAGATTTGGAACTTTGAGATCATCTCCAAGAACTATAGGTAACACTGTCATAGAAAAGTCAAGGCGGTTCACGGTAAAATGTTCGTGGTAACGATAATCTCCAATGTCTATGAATTTTAAAGGCTGCCAGCTGCCAACCGGCTGAACATGCATAAAATAACGCATACAGTTTTTATAATCTGGAATAGTAATTAATCAATAATGCACAGTTACATCAAGTGCACATTAATGAACCCAGTAAAAGTGTCTGACATTGACGTCTGAAAAAATTAATAATTAACCAATGAGAGACCGCTATATATTTTACCATTGGTCAATTACAGTGAATACTGGCTTATCATTGGTTAATTGTTATTTTTTTCTGACGTCATAGTTCGACACTTTTACGAGGTTCCACATTAATGCGTAAACAAGGTTTATTTTACGCGTTTTTTCTTCAGTTAAACTTTTCTGCCGTACATGATTGTTCATTTGGGCTATTCCAAATTATTTGTAGGCCTTTTTATATCGCTTAAAATAGTTTGCGGGCATGATATGTACGTTCAGCCGTTTTGCAGCTAGCAGCCTTTCAATTTCATAGATCATAGGAGATGATCGTTACTAGGAACATTTTACCATGACCTGCCTTGACCCAAAAAGAAATTTAATGAATATGATAATAGAATTGAATACACTATTCCCATTTCAGATATTAAAAAGAAAAGAAGAAAACTGAGGAAAAAGACATCAAAATTATCTTTGTAAGTTTTCAAATGTAATTTTCATTGAAAAATAAGAATTAAGTATCAATTTTATGTTTTAATTATGAACCTAAATTTCAGAGATCATTCTAAAAAGGAAGATAGTGATACAAATGGTGATTATAAGTTTTGATTTAAGATTCTATCTATAATACAAAGTAGCTTGATGTCTGTCTGTCCGTCCGTCTGAAGCTTAAGATCTCGGTAACCACTGAACCGATCGGATTCTACTCTTCAGGGAATATACCTACTGGTACTGTGGTGGTTTTAGGCTATTTTCTAGGGGGCTGGGACACCCCCAACCCCCCAAAAAACAAAAAATTCCCCCCCCGACTATTTTTTTTCTTTGCAGAACATTTCCTTGGTCCATTTTTTTTTGCAGAACATTTCCTTGATCCTTTTTTTTTTGCCGAACATTTCCTTGATCCTTTTTTTTTGAGAACATTTCCCTGGTCCTTTTACGAATTTTGCCTTAATTTTTTTCTATCACCTCTTGGGGCAAAGACCCTAGAGGCTAGGGGCGAAGCCGCTAGTATCCTTATAATAAGGTAACAGAATGTCTATCTATCTGTGCCGAAGGATCTCGCTAACCGATGTACCTATATAACTAATATTTACATGGTAGCATCTCATATGTCCTGGGAAGGTTTTTAATTATTTTTTGGATGGTACTAAGAGAGATATTTCCACAGTATCAAATAAAAATGAATAAAAACATTTGATTTTAACATAGACAATTTATTTCTCAAAAAGGGACCTTTAGGGGCGTAGCCGCTAGTTTATTCTAGTATTAGATAATATTTTTTTTTATAATTTAATTACTGCATTATAAACAAGTAAATTTTTAGATTGTGTAGATAGAAGTCAAAGAGAACCCAAATACAGGTCTAATGTTTTTTAACAAATAATGTTGTAAAAAATAAATTTAAAAGTAGAAAAGTAAATGTAAAAATATTCATAGTTCAAATTCTATAAAACTTTAGGCAAGTCTAAGGGTTTGTTCTTATTTTTATGAAACACTAACTCCTAGTCTAGTTAATTTTATAAGATTTGCCCCAATATCTTTAATATTCTAGAAATGAAGAGATTGAAAATGAAAAAGAAACACTTATTCAAGAGCTGAAAAGTACCCAAGCCAAGTTAGAGCTCCAAATAAAAATCTTAGCAGAAAAAGATGGTCTAATTCAACAACAACAATATCTTATTGAAAAGATTTCTGCTGATCAAAGTAAATCTGTTAGCAATGCAATGAATCAAACTGATAATGACTTTATTTGTGATAATCATGAAAAATCTTCCAATGTTGATGTTAAAAAATCTTCCAAGTCAACTGATACTGAAACTCTTGATGTTAAACATTTGACTGACATAGAAATCCAAACAGATGGTGTAGATTCTAATATGGAAAATATTGAATTTAAAAATTTAGTGGATTCTGAAATGCAAACTATTACTGAACATAATAAGCTGAATGAGAAAGAAACAATTGATTCTGAAATGCAGACTGATTTAGTCGAAAATATTATCTGTGATAAAAAAGATTTAGATATTAAGAATATTTCTGAGTGTGCCATTCAAACAGAATACGACCATGAGCAGCTTATTAATAAACAGAAAATTAAATCTCTATCAGAGCAATTAGAATTAAAAGGTTTGTTTAAAATTCCTTCATCACTTTTATTTTAAAACAAAGATGACAACATATATAAGCAAAGAACATAATTTAATTTAATTTCATTCCCTTGGATTAAGGACAGACAGACATTAAAGACAACTTTATTGTACCGGGTGTTTCAAGATAAATGGCTTTTTAAAAAACTTAATTATACATAGAAAAAAAACAATAATATAAAATGCTTTATACAGTGTGTTTTTTTTATGAGAACTTTTTTGAAAGCAATTTTACCCCACTTATAGTTATCAGAATTTAATGATTAATGGCTTATTTTCTTTGTTTTTTAAGGCAATTAATAGAACAACAAAAAAATATTTCAGTTTTTATTTAAAAAGTACAGTAAAATCTAAATTTCAAAACTTAGGTGTCAACATATAAAAATGGTTTTAGTGCATTTTTCTTTAAAAAATGGATTTTCTGTAGTCGACTTTGGGGGGCCAGTACTCCCTCCCTGGTTGAGATATGACCTTCAAACTTTGATATGTTCTAGTACATGTCCCTAATAGTATCTGTATACATTTGTAGCTCTATATCTCAACTTTGAAGTGTTTAGCAGCCATTCTTGCAAAAGGTTGATTATTTGAGCATAAGAAAAATGCGCTAAAACCATTTTTAGATGTTGACACCTAAGTTTTAAATTTTAGATTTTACTGTACTTTTTAAATAAAAACTGAAATATTTTTTGTTGTTCTATTAATTGCCTTAAAAAACGAAGAAAATAAGCCATTAATCATTAAATTCTGATAACTATAAGTGGGGTAAATTGCTTTCAAAAAGTTCTCATAAAAAAAACACACTGTATATTTGGGAGGCCTTTAGAAAAAACGGTTTTTAGGGCATAATTTGTTGAAATAATCATTTTGAAATATTTTAAACATAAATTGACTAAAACAGGCTTTCAAATTTTACAAAGCATTTGATATAATTATTTTTTCTATGCATTATTAAGTTTTTGAATAATATTTTTTTATTGAAACACCCTGTAATTAGGTAATGAATGAGTGTAATCAATAAAAGAACAATTTTTAGAAGCATATCTTGAACCATTGCATTGTTGAAAATCCCCTTTTACACATACTGAAAGACAAAATAAATTATAGAATAACATCACGCCTAAAACTGATATTTTTTTGTAGAAAATGAAATAGAAAATCTAAATATGCAACTAGACAATGTAGAAAAATCAACAGAAAAAGAAATCAACAAATACAAAGCTGAAAATATTAAACTCACTAGTGATATAGAAACCATGAAAGCTTCCTTTGAGAATAAAATAGATGAATATAAGAATAATATAGAGCAACTTAAGCAAACTGTTGATCATTTATCAGCTGCTAATGAAAATAAATCTGATGATTTTGAATTAAGAAAGAATTATCAAGATACTTTAAAGGGACACTCTATGTTTAAGATTTATAATTGTCAGGGATAAATATTTCCTGATAATGTCTCACCTCATTAATCAGATAATTTCTCTGGCAGTCTTAAAGCTCTTGTGAAGTAGCTTCACAACTATCTACTCATTATGTTCTTAAATAGATATTAAAGTTTAGGAAAAAGATGTGAAAAAAAAACTGTTCCAATCTTGAGCTTTAAGATTCTGTCATTTTGTGTTATCTGAAAGTACAAGACTTTCAGAAATTGGGAAATATTTTCTGGGGGTATGCTCAGGAATGAAACAATTTATTTAGGCTTGCTTTGCTTCTCATGGGTGTGCCTCTAGTCAGCTAAAATATTAAGATCATATAGTACAATAATTTCATTGATTTAGAGGATGTTGATAAAAAAAAGTTTTTTTTATGCCTAACCACTGTAGTACCTATTCTTGTGACGTCAGTAACCTTACCTGAACTAAAGTAAAACATTAAGACAATAAAAACAAAGCCTTGCCTCCTTTATTTTTACTTTTCAAAATAAAGGGGGGGGGGGGGGGTGGAAAATTTAAGTACAATTGAATTCGTTCTGCCTTAAAAAGCAAAAAAAGTCCAATACATTTTAATAAAAACTTAAAAAACATAGAGTGATAATTTATAGACAAATGAGGAACTAAACTCTAGAATTGAATCTTATAAACTTGATAATGAAAATCTTTGCAGACAGTTAACTTTAGCCAACACTATTACAGGCATTTTTTATTGCATTGAATAAAAATATCGACTTATTTTTCCAAAAAATAATTACTAGGATTAATTTTTGCTAAAAATTGTGTTCTTTAGAGTTTAGCTTTCTTCAAATTTTTACTTATTTAACGCTATAATCCATAAATCATTATATTAAAGTTACAAGATGTCTGTTAGTCTTTCTGTCTGTGTTTAGCAAAGGATCTAGTTAACCGCTTAACCGATTTGGTTTCTTCTTTACAGAGAAACATCTTATAGTTGAGGGAAGGTTCATAGCTATATTACAAAAGGGTACCTCCATTCTACCAAGAAAAAATACTAAAAAACTAAATTTTTCTTTTGCGCCTCAAGGAGCAGAATAAGATCGAAATAGGGGACATACAAAATCTTTAAACCATCCAATATTTTTTTTTAAATGTGTGTCAAATCACCTTTTCCCGTTTCTATTTTGTATTAGTGTGTTATAACCACTTGCAGTCTTAGTTTTTGTATTGAAAAACCAATGGAATAAAATACTTTTAAGCAATAAAGAATTTTATGCTAGAACAAACCAAATCTGAAAATAATAGTCTAAAACAAAGTCTTACAGAACATGAAAAATCTATTTTAGGAAATTGCCATTTTACAAAGAATTTATTTTTTTGGAAATCTTAATGATATTATTTTTTTAAAAATTGTGCTTTACCTCAAAGTGTATGTTAAGCAATGATCCCCACTCCTTCTTTTTCAAAATAAATTGCTAAAAGATGAGGGGGGGGGGGGGAAGAAGTATATTTTTTTCTAAGACTAACCTCTATGGGGGACCCTAACCCTGCGAATTTAGTTGATTAAGGGAAAAGTGATAGGTAAAACTACTTCATTAGCTACCAAGTACCAGACCCAGTAATAATAGATATCCCCAAACTTTTAAAATGGTTTTTCAACAAAACCAGAACTTGATTCTAAACTATTGGAATTTCAATCTGAACTTGAAACTGCTGTCAAGATGAAAACTATTCTAGAATCCCACAATCAGGTGACTATCTTGGGTACTTCTTATTCAGGGAGGGAGGGGACATTGGACTGTAAATGACAGTTGTACCCAAAGTTTCATAATTATATTATCTTATTTGTTGGTTCAAGAACTTTCAGTACTTTTATTGGTCGGTTATAAACTAGTAGTGTCCAAACTTCTCAACCAATAATTTTATTCTACTAAAAATTTTTGTTTATTAACATTGGGGATACATATTAGTTAATCTTTAATTGTCTTATACTCAAATTAGATTTAGAGGCAGAATAATAAGGAAATTCAGTACTAATTTAGAATTTCTATCTATAAGGAGCTGACAAAATCTCTGCAAGACCAAGCTAAGAAAATGGACGAACATGAAAAAGCTTTAAAAGATAAAGAAGTCACTTTGATAGAGAATAAAACGGTCATTAATAATTTTCAACAGGTATTTTCTTCTTGTTTACAGGGCACCATAGGGAGGGATTATAACCCCCCCCCCACCTCCCTTCTACCCCCAATAACTTAGGCTTACTTTTGTGATTTTGACCCCCTTCCCCCATAATTCATCATCTGAAAAAATGCGCCCAAAGTACTTTCTATTAATACTAGCGGTCACGCTCTAGCCTCTAGGGGAATTGTATTCAAAGAAGCAGGGAGGTGCTGGAAAAATAGACTAAAACCATCCCATGAATTTAATCGGTTCAGTAGTTATTAAGATGTTAAGCTTAAGACAAAAACTCTCACTACTGTGAATTAAAATGATTTTAATATTAAACATATTTATTTATTAAAAATGGTAATATAATCTTTGTTTTTAGGAATTAGATAATAAAAGTGCCAAATTAAAAGAGCTTGAATTAAATTTACAAAAAGAAAAAAACGTGCTTAATGAAAATAACAGAGAAAATCAAAAAAGGTAAATCTTCTTTTGTTATTAGCGAAGCAACTCTATAAATAGGATCACCTCATCTATGCAAGAAATGTGATTTTTCAGTTGCTGTACATGATTGACAGTTCATTTTTTGAGTGAAGATTCCCCATACTAATCAGCATTTAGAATATAATTTACTTGTTCCATCTGTCTCTCAGTCTTGCCAAAATATAAATATTAAAACATAAAAAAACACTTATGAAAGGTTTTTTTTATTTTTATATAAATTTATGAATGTTAGCTCTTTAAATTACTCTATAAGTCGGTCTTTCTACTATTTTTTTGTACTTTGATACATATGGATGATATCATCCCTGTTTTTTTAAAAGCGAAGCTTTTCTATAATTAAAGTCGGTCGGTCCGTCCATCCGTCACAAACGGATAGGTTTTTCGTTAATTTAGGCATGTTAGAGTTGTCCTATCGATTTCAAACTTTGCATGGTGGTTCCTATAGTAGTTAGGTAAGATTTAGAAAGCGTAGCAACTCTATAATCGTTACCAGAATGTTCGTACGTCTATTTTAAACATGTTGATTTTTTACTTTTTTAACAACAAATTTTAGTTATTCAATTGTTCTGATTCCTGGGACAACAAAGTACAATACTATATGTCCGTTTGTCCTACCATTTCAGTGCTTCGCTTTTATAAATGTTGTCATCCTTGTTTTTTAAACAAATTAGTGGGATATGATTATTGATTTTATATGTAGACTGGAAGATGTACACAGAAAAGTAAACAATGTTCTTCTCAGTTGCACAGATTCTACAGTAAGTTAGAGTATTATATAAAAATAGAATAAATTCTTTATTAAGATCAGGGGGGGGGGGATGAGATTTAACTTATACTGGTACCCAAAATTTTAAAACCACGTTATTTTATTCGTTGGGTCTAAAACTTTTGTTACTTTCATTGAATTTTGATTGATTGATTCCCAAATAGTAGTGTCCAAATTTTTCTACCAACGATTTTAATGTATAGAAGGGGTAATTTTGTTATTCATAATTAGGGATGTATAATTTACTCCTTAAAATACTTGATTATGATTTAATAGTTTTTTTTAGGAATTAATAGTTTTTTATTTAGATGTTGCAAAATATAAGCAGTTTGACTTTGAGAACACATTCGATAGAAGATATGCTAGATTTATTATGTGATAAAATTAAAGATATGCAAGAGAATAAACTGAAGGTACGTAGATAAATATTTATTTTTCGTATTCATTTGAAACCGATTAAACCGGTGGATTAGAACCGGTTCTCATCATTACGAAAAAACTATTTCTAGCATAGTTTTATATCCCGTTTTCTACAAATATAAAAATGTACAATTATAAGATTAAAACCAATTTTTTAGCCCGTGCCTTCGGCTAACTGTACAATTTGTATTTGTATTTGTTTATAATACGATGCGAGAATAAACTATTATAATACTAAGTAGAGCGATATCTGAGATATAATATCTCAGTAACTGCTGGACTGAAAGGATTGTGTTTTTCATAGATTATACCATATAGACATACAAAGGTTTTAGGCTATCATACCCCTAAACGTGTAATGTCACTTTGTGTTAGACAAAATTCTAACAGGGGCAAGCCCCCTAATGGCTAAAGGCTAAGCTATAATTTATGGCAAAAATATTAAGTGTTATTTTAATTACTAACTACATGTTTTAATATTTAGGTTGATGATTTAATGAAAGAAAATTGCCAGTTAAAATTAACAACAAAAACTATACAAATGAAATTTGAAGAAAAGGCAAGTAGATAGTTATGACTGTAAAATACTTTTGTGACGAACGTTCGGACGGGCGTATTCAATTTCAAATCCTTATACGTGCAGGGAGTTTGGGGACACTGGGCTGTAAGCTACACTGAGCTGGATCTTTAAATCATTTTAGTGGTGAGCCAGATCGGGGTGAGCCAACTTTCCACCAATGAGAGCACAGCATTTTATGAAATGCCGCGCTGTGATTGGCTGAAATTTGGCTCACCCCGATCTGGCTCACCACTAAATTGATTTAAAGATCCAGCTCTGGTACCCAAAGTTTCATAATGTTGTCCTATTATGGCTCAAAAACTTTATGGCTTCTTTCATTGAATTTGATTGGTTGGTTCAAAACTAGTGTCCGAACTTTTCAACCACTAATTTTATCTACAAAAGGAGTATTTGTAATTAATCATCAATTGAAATGTATACCAAATTATCGTCCATTGTCTTATCTCTTAGGATAACTTGAAATGATTCATAGCTTCATTAATAAAATATTTCTCTGATTAACCTATTACTTTAGGAGAATACCTTGAAAGAGCTTGAATGTCAGCTTGCCAATTCCAAGCAAAGATATGAAACAATATCAGATCATCTGTCCACACAATCCAACAGAGTTCTAGAACTTGAAAAGTTAGTCCGAGACAATCAAAAGGTATGATAACAAAGATGATAACATCCATTATAGCTATGCTCTACAAATTAAACGGTCGTTTACCTCAAAGTTCCTAGTGGAGCACAGAAATCTCACACTTATACATATAGAAATAAGTGTTGGTTTATTTATTCATTTATTACTTTATATCAGGTTCGGTACGTCTATAACTTTGTAGCCCCGCGTTTATAAGCACTGCAGACTAGACGTCCAAGCTTTTTTAAGGGGGGGGGGGGGGTATAGGTAAAATGAAAGGTTAAAAAGTTTTTTTTTATATCCAAACGTTAGGATAATCAAATTAGATTTTAATGTAACAAAATTAATGTCTGGTAAGGGTTTTGATGTTGCTTTACATTTAAAATTGAGCCTTATTATTAAAAAATCTTTAGTAAGGTTTGAAATTGATAGGATATTTTGATGTATTCGTTTAGAATAATATTTTATTTAGGAGAAAGATGCTTTAATTGACAAGATAAAGAAAGAACAGGTACAATCTATTCATCTATCTTTTTATCAATTATTTTATTAATATCTTTATCTATCAATCTATCAATATATTTATATTAAGTGCTTTCCCTAGAAGCATCTTGCGAACACAACCAGCACTCCTTATTTCTAAAATAATTGAGACTAAGCTAGTATAGGTCTTCCTTTATGTCTTTCAATTGCAGTGTGTCTAACCCTGCGGGCCATATAAAGCTATTGTGTCGAAACCCTATGGGGCTAGCCTCTAGTAATTGATTTAACATTACATAATCTAAAGTAAAACACAAACAAATTTTCAATTTATGTAAAAATTAAGGGGAGGTTGTTTCTGTGCTCGAATTGGTACTTTGAGGGAAAATCACCAAATTATATTTAACTTTCTATCTATCTGTTATAGGTTGAAGATACAACTATGGTTGAAGTTATAAAACAATTAAGAGAAGAATATATCTCTCTATCTATCTATCTATTGTAGGTTGAAGATACAACTATGGTTTATGTTATAAAACAATTAAGAGAAGAATATATCTCTCTATCTATCTATCTATTGTAGGTTGAAGATACAACTATGGTTGATGTTATAAAACAATTAAGAGAAGAATTATATATACTTATATCTATCTATCTATCTATATGTTGTAGGTTGAAGATACAACAATGGTTGATGTTATAAAACAATTAAGAGAAGAATTAGACAAAGAGACAGAAAGAAAACAAAAGGTTGGTCAATAAAAAACAAGGATGACAACATTTTTAAAAGCAAATCTCTATATAAATAGTATCAGAACTTATTATGCAGAATTATGCATACACCCTTACCTAGTTCATTAGTATCCTAGTAAGAGGACCAGCAGTGAAGGCACGCTCTAGCTATATACATATACATTAAACTGCTACTACCACTACTTCCTATTATTATTACTATTAAATTTGACCTATCATAATCTGTTAATATATTCATTAGTTTGCTATCCAGTTATTTATTATTAACATAGTTGCGAAACTTCTCTATAGTCAAGCACTGTCTTTCAGTAATTCCGTTAATATCACATAAGTCTAAACAAAATTGAATATATAAATATGTTGCAAAATGAAGGATACTTAATTCTAATTAAGTTGTTTCTAAATATATGCTTCATATACATTTTGTTCAGGTATATACATTAATATTCTGCTTAATAAATTCTGACACTACAAGTTTTATGTTCCTTTGTTCTTTGTTTTTTTTCAACTTCGTCTTTATGGATGTTGTCATCCTTGTTTATTACTAAAATATTATTGGATGGATTTTTTACTAAATTTAAATAAATAATTTATCAGACATTACCTAACCAAGCTTTTGTAGTAGGACAAAGAGTCACAATCAGGCCTCTGACTTCATAAAAATGAGCGAGATGAGAGGAGAAGTGGGAAAGTAATCCACTAAAAAAGAGATGGATAATCCCTCATTTTTATGACGTCATATTGCTGATTTTTGAGAAACTTTGTCACACTGCCAAGATTTTTCTAAACTTATGTATTTTTTGATTTACAGGAAATGGAGTTTAGTGAGGGGCTTCAAACACAAATCCGAATGGCCCAACAAGAAATTCAACAGCTTAAAGCACAGAAACAAAAAGGTTTTTTATTTATTTAAACAATTATTTTAATAAATTAATTTACCGTCAGTTGCTCTGTATGTAAATTAAATTTTTGGTCGAAGTGTTTGGACACTGATCAGCTATATTATCAATGGCAAGTTTTTGGTCTTAGGATAGGTAGGCTTTTGACTGAGTGTAGGTCAACCCCCTTATAAAAAATCTCTCATAGATCGAATCCGCTTTTAAACAAACTTTTGTTACTTCTAGAGCATCAAAGATGGGAGATATGTTTGAAGAGTTTGGAAACAGAGCTTGATAGAGAAACAAGAACTTTAAAAGAACAAGTTTCTTTCAGGTAGTTTTCAATTTAGTAAACAGAAATTGATAGAGAAACAAGAACTCTAAAGGAACAAGTTTCTATCAGGTAGTTTTCAATTTAGTAAACAGAAATTGATAGAGAAACAAGAACTCTAAAGGAACAAGTTTCTATCAGGTAGTTTTCAATTTATCAAACAGAAATAGATAGACAAACAAGAATATTAAAGAAACAAGTTTCTATCAGGTAGTTTTCAATTTATGAAACAGACTTAGAAACAAGAACTCTAAAGTAACAAGTTTCTATCAGGTAGTTTTCAATTTAGTAAACAGAACTTGATAGAGAAACAAGAACTTTAAAGGAACAAGTTTCTATCAGGTAGTTTTCAATTTATGAAATAGAACTAGATAGAGAAACAAGAACCCTCAAGGAACAAGTTTCTATCAGGTAGTTTTCAATTTAGTAAACAGAACTAGATGCAGAAACAAGAACTCTAAAGGAACAAGTTATTATCAGGTAGTTTTCAATTTAGTAAACGACTTGATCAAGAAACAAGAATATTAAAGGAACAAGTTTCTATCAGGTAGTTTTCAATTTAGTAAACAGAACTTGATAGAGAAACAAGAACTTTAAAGGAACAAGTTTCTATCAGGTAGTTTTCAATTTATCAAACAGAAATAGATAGAGAAACAAGAACTTTAAAGGAACAAGTTTCTATCAGGTAGTTTTCAATTTAGTAAACAGAACTTGATAGAGAAACAAGAACTTTAAAGGAACAAGTTTCTATCAGGTAGTTTTCACTTTAGTAAACAGAAATAGATAGAGAAACAAGAACTTTAAAGGAACAAGCTTCTATCAGGTAGTTTTCAATTTAGTAAATAGAACTTGATATAGAAACAAGAACTCTAAAGGAACAAGTTTCTATCAGGTAGTTTTCACTTTAGTAAACAGAACTTGATAGAGAAACAAGAACTTTAAAGTAACAAGTTTCTATCAGGTAGTTATCAATTTAGTAAACAGAACTTGATAGAGAAACAAGAACTTTAAAGTAACAAGTTTCTATCAGGTAGTTTTCAATTTAGTAAACAGATCTAGATAGAGAAACAAGAACTTTAAAGGAGCAAGTTTTTATCAGGTAGTTATCAATTTAGTAAACAGAACTTGATAGAGAAACAAGAACTTTAAAGGAACAAGTTTCTATCAGGTAGTTTTCACTTTAGTAAACAGAAATAGATAGAGAAACAAGAACTTTAAAGGAACAAGCTTCTATCAGGTAGTTTTCAATTTAGTAAATAGAACTTGATATAGAAACAAGAACTCTAAAGGAACAAGTTTCTATCAGGTAGTTTTCACTTTAGTAAACAGAACTTGATAGAGAAACAAGAACTTTAAAGTAACAAGTTTCTATCAGGTAGTTATCAATTTAGTAAACAGAACTTGATAGAGAAACAAGAACTTTAAAGTAACAAGTTTCTATCAGGTAGTTTTCAATTTAGTAAACAGATCTAGATAGAGAAACAAGAACTTTAAAGGAGCAAGTTTTTATCAGGTAGTTTTCATTTAGTAAACAGAACTTGATAGAGAAACAAGAACTTTAAAGGAACAAGTTTCTATCAGGTAGTTATCAATTTATGAAATAGAACTAGATAGAGAAACAAGAACTTTAAAGGAACAAGTTTCTACCAGGTAGTTTTCACTTTATGAAACAGAAATAGACAGAGAGTTATTTCTTTCCTATGCTTAACACCTGCGGGTAGCCCTAATCCTGTGGGGCCTATACTAGTGGTGCTTTGTTGGAAGAAATTGATAAGGTTTTTAAAAATTTTATTAACATACTTATCATAATAGCATCTTTCTGTCTTAAAACATCGCTGGATTTTTGTATATCCTTGTTAAAAATACATTTTTTTTTCTAGTGACAGACTAAGAAAAGATTTGGATACAGAACGAAGGATAATTCAAAATAAGTTATTACACCAAGAAAAATGTGAGGAAGAAGCGAGAATTCGCAGAGAAAATCAGGTCTTGTAATTGTTATCCTAATAGAGATAATATATATCTAGATAATTTATATGAAATAAAAAAAAATCTGTAAAATGTTTGAACCAATGACATGTATAGTATGTACCTTCACTATTCTTCTATTGGCTAATTTAGACATTATGATCTCAATTGTAATTGTTTTAAAATTTTGTTAAAAAATGAGTGACTAGAATTTAATCGTTACATCCTATTCAAAAATAGAATACTTGTTAGAAGCTATGACACTCTATAATTAAAGAATATTTGTAGGTCAGTTGATCTCTCTCTTTAATATTCACGACTGTATTAATGCAGGGATCTAAAGGGATTAGACAATGACTGATACATTGATGTACATCCCCAATGATGATACATAAAATTACCACTTCTTTAGATAAAATTTACTGATTGAAACTTTTAAATTCTCAACTTAATAATCCAACTAATCAAAATTCATTAAAGTCCCCAAAGTTGCTAAACCAACGAATAAGAAAACGTAATTATAAAACTTTGGGGACTAGTCTAATAAACAACCCATTGTCCCCTCTCTTTCTGTTAATTTTATTGTATTTTTTTGCTAGGAAAAGCAAGAAAGACGAAAACTTGAGAAACAGGAATCAAAGTTAGATAAACTTACAAAAATGTTGGATGATGAGAAAAAGGCCAAGGTAATTTTTTTTTCAGATTTTAAAAGTAAAAGTTACTTTTCAAATCTGATTTATTTTCGGCTGAATTTAAAAAGGATTGTACAGTTTACACCCTTTACTAAACAAAAAAAGTATAAAATCAGCTGTGCGCGAAGCTTACCAATCTAAGATTGACCAAGTATTCTCACTTCCAGTCTCCGTGTGCATCTGAATCCTAACTTCAGAGAATCAGGGCTACAAACAATAACATGATAGAAATATATATTTTAGATTTTCTCATTGCTTTACTTTACTAGGATGAAGCCTTAGCTGCAAAGGACACGGCTGAAAGTCAATTGAAAACTCTTGAAAGAAAGATTTGGAGGCTAGAAGCAGCTGACAGAAATTCAAGGTATATCTTTTATTAATTAATTGAAAACAGATTAAAAGTATTTTAAAATCATTTAAAGACTCGCATAAACGCGGAGGACTAATATTAAAGATTATCTTTAACAAGGATGACCAACATCCATATAAGCGAAGCTCTGAAACGGAAGGACAAACGAATATTTATACTTGTGGTGTGTCAGAACTGAAAAATCGGAACATAAATGTATATATGTCGAATCAACATTTTAATTAAATTTGTTGAAAAACTGCAGAAATACAGGATAATGTTTAAGGACATACTTACGTTTTTAGGACTCGATTATAGAGATGCTTTGCTTATAACATTGTACTTTGTTTTCAAAAATCAAAACAATCGGATGATCTTATCACATACAAATTTGTTGTCAAAAAAGTTAAAAATCAATATGTTTAAAATGTTTAAAATGGACATGCGGACATTCTGGTAACGATTTTAGAGTTGCTACGCTTTCTAAATAATACCTTACTACTACAGGAATCACCATGCAAAGTTTGAAATCGATAGGACAATTCTAGCATGCCTAAATTAACGAAAAAAGCAATCCGTTACAGACGTACGGACGGACGAACCGACCCTAATTATAGAAAAGCGTCGCTTTAAAAATAGTACATAACTGTTACATGGATCGAAAATACAATTTCATACCTATTACTTTCCGTCGACATTTTTTGTAAAATAGATAGTTTTAAGGTACAAAAGTGAATAAATATCAATTGCCAAAAATGATTTAGGGCCCCAAATGATAATATCCGATCCCCCCGTGACCACTTGCGATCTCCACGCGGACACGATTATGACCGGGCAACATTTCATTATGAACGGTCACCAAGAAAGTCGTCTGATGACCATCAATTAGAGGAGCCAAGGTAAGACGATTATTTCCCGTAATCGCTTCGAAACCAATTAATATCCGGTGGATTAGAACCGGTTCACAGTCATACTGAAAAATTATGATAGCATCGTATTATATCCAGATTTCTACGAATATAAAATGTACAATTATAAGATTAAAACCAGTTTTTTTTAGCCCGTGGCACCGCCTCTTGGGGATAAAAAAACTAGCTTTAATCTTATAATTGTATATTTTATATCGGCGGAAAGCTGTTTATAATACGATGCAAGAAATAACTATTCAAAAGCATAGCTTTTGGAGGGGACATTGAACTGTAAAATAATCTAATACAAAGTTTTATACATATGTTATCTTTTTCGTTTTAATATTCGACCTTTTATAAGAGAATATTTCACTTTTTATAAGAGAATATCTTGGATTAGTCCTTATTTAATATTGTTATAATAACTCTTATAATTCATATGTTAACTTTTTATGTATATAGTTAAGACAAATAAAGAATCAAATAATATTCGACCAATTTTTAATCTAAAGAAGGGGTAATTTTGTTTATCATCTGTGGGACTGGGAATGTATCCATTGTCTTATCATTTAAGAGAATTGCGGGGTACAAGGAGAGGACAATGAAAGATTGTTAATTTGAACCCTTAATGAACGATGGTATATTCTGCCTTTAAATTGGTGAATTTAATTATTTATAACTAGTGGCTACGCCCCTAGAGGCCTCTAAAATTGTTCTTATCAATGTAAGTTAAAATCAGTGCGGCCTTTTTTAGCGATTTCTCTTGGGAGGGTGGTGGTTGCCTCCCCCAAAATATTTATAAACCTTTCCAGGAAGTTCGAAAATCTACATTGTAAAGGAGCAACATATCGGTTCAGTGGTTAGCAAGTACCTACCAGACAAACAGACAGATATCCTGTTACTTTATTATAAGGATTGATAATCAGCATATTTTAATCTATTTTCTGTCGTGTTTCTGTTGTGCCCCTTGCATCTAGGGGCTCTGTATTTGAATGGATATGAAAGGGCAGAAAAAAAGCCTAAAACCATACCCAGACTTTTTTTTATAAAAATAAAATAGCCCAAAAACCATCCCGGGACATATAAAAAGCTTTACTGTAAAGGAGGACTATATAGGTTCAGCCGTTGGCGAGATCCTACGCTACTGATAAAAAAGCTTACTACTTTATATAATAGGATATATGATAGATTTAATTTCTATTTTGTTTTTATTGTAAAGATTATACAAAAAAATGCAAATGAAACATGATTTGTTAATTTTAGGATTGAGAATGAAGATCGAAGCATTAAAGTAGCTGCTCGACTTAAAAAAGGTTATAACCTTCATAATTTGTGGGAATCCAGGGACAGTGCAATGGCCGATAAATTGATGTACATATTAAATAATTATACACATCATCCCTTTCATGTAGATTGCAATTAGTGGTTGAAATGTTTAGACACTCAAGTCAATAAACCAACCAACCAAAATTCACTAAAAGTCCCCAAAGTTTTTATGCCAACGAATAAGAAAACGTTATTCTAAAACTTTGGGGACTAGTTAAATCTAAATTCTATATAAAAACACTCGTGGCTTCGCCCCTAGCCTCTAGGGGCTTCGCCCCTTGAGGTAATGGAAAGTCAACCCTCCAGAATAATTTTATATTTTCAAAAAAGTTATTCTTTGCCGAATTACTCTTTGGTAAAATTAAACCCAGGTTGTGCGCCGTATGCACTAAAATTTCAATTCGTAAAAATTAAACCCAGGTTGTTCACCGTATACACAAAAATTGAAAACTCTCCTCTGTAAATTTTATTTAATACCTATAATTGTGACAACTTTTAAAAGATGTCAATTTTTAAAAGTCTTAAAAAACCCAAAAAAATTTTGGGTGAATTTTTTTTTTTTTTGGGGGGGGGGGGCTTCATGGGGGCTTCGCCCCATGGTGCAGTGGGGTTCCACTAACCAAAATCTTGTTTTTTGTTTCGAAAATTTAAAAAAAATTATAAATTTTGAAATGGGGATTTTTTTTTTTTTGGGGGGGGGGGGGTTTGGGTGTCCCACTCTCCTAGAAAATAGCCTAAAACCACCGGAGGACCAGTAGGTATATTCCCAGAAGAGTAGAGCCCGATTTGTTCAGCAGTTACTGAGATTTTACAAAAACTGTAAAAAAAAAAATTTTAGGGGGGTGTTTTTTTTAGTTTTGGGGGGAGTTGGGGGTATCCCACCCTCAAGGAAAATAGCTTAAAACCATCACAGGACCAGTAGGTATAATCCCTGAAGAGTAGAGCCTAATCAGTTCAGCGGTTACTGAGATCTTAAGCTTCAGACGGACAGAGAGACGGACAGACAGACAGACAGACGGACAGATATCAAGCTACTTTGTATTATAGATTAAACAAAAAAATATATAAACTTTACATTGTATTAGAAACAGTAACAACTGAATCCTAAGACTTGTAAGACACATTGTCTAAGAAAATATAATGTTTTAATATTTTAGAAACAGTAATAACAGAATCAAAAGATTTGTTGGACACACTGTCAAAAAAGAATGAAATTCTGGCCAGGTAAGAAACTCGAAATTCTTAGGACAGTTTGAGGCTATTTTTCTGTCGTTTATTTTCCCTTTTAGATGCCATTAATAACGGCAAAGAAAATAAAAACTTTGATAATTCGATCCTTATGTTTAACAAGCATATATAATATATATGGTTGAAGAATTGATTATTTTCAAAAACTAAAAAAACTGTTAGGGAACAAACGGCTAAACTTAAAGGTTATGTCTAAACTTTGTTAAAATTGGCATATGTGATAGACCTATAAATAATCTGAAAGAGTTGAGATCCAATAATGCAAATGAATTGCCTGGCCAAAGGAAGCGTGCGTAAATAAATCTTTCTGTAGAGATTTATAGGCCTTCTTTTTTTCAAGATACAATGATGTGCGAATATATATATATTATGTTTTATTTTTAGAAAACTAATCTATTTTAGCAATTATCCGTTGACTGCATTAAATCCAATAAATATAAAATGTAGGAAAGATGAACAGATAGATTATCTGACAGAGGAGCTTAGAAAAATGAAACATGAAGAAGATTTGAGGAAAACTAAATTTATTCTTAATAATACAAAGTAGAACGATGTCTGTCCGTCTGTCTGTCTAAAGCTTAAGATCTCAGTAACCACTAAACAGATTTGGCTCTACTCTTCAGAGAATATACCTACTGATCCTGTGACCAACCTTCCAAAAAAATTTCTTTGTAAAACTAAAATTACCCCCATGCCAAAATTTATGTACATTCCCAATGATGATAGACAAAATCACCCCTTCTGCAGTCTTAGATTAGAGGTTAAAACGTTTGAACACTCAACTTAACAAACCAAACTATTTATTAAAATTCTCTAAAGCCCCCAGACTTGATAATGAACTAATGTAATAAACAGCTTATTGTCCCTCTCTCTCTCTGCAAAATATAAAATTTGTTTAAACAGAAATCAGGAGTTAGTGGCCAAACTAAAAGCAGAATATGAGATCATGGCCAAAGCAGCTATCAGCAAGAAGATGAGGTATTAATTTTGTTTATTAACCCGCGATTGTGGCTCGTTGCCGGTGAGGTGATAGGTTCGAATCTCTGGCCGACACCGCGTCATAACTAAAGACGTTAAAAATGGTTCCTATTGCTGATATGTCAGGTACGCGACATAAATAATAAGAGTAGGGGGAATGCCTTGGCTCAAAAGGTTGGTTGTCTGATGGATGTTACTTAACCTAATATCTTTGGGTGTTAGAGTAACGCATCCCATTAAACGTGGATGATGCTCTGGATTCTCTAGATGATCACTTAATTCTATATTTCTATATTTTGTTATATTTAGGAAACTAAATCAGTATATAGAGGAGAGGTCTAAAAGAACCGCAGAAATTGACCAAGAAAAAGATTCGGTCATATCTTCTTTACAGGTAAGATTAGGGAGGTAGGGGACATGTAAGTTGCACAGGTACCCAAAATTTTAACCAAGTAATATTTTTTGTTGGCTAAAAAACTTTGGGAAATTATTGATTTTTCATTGGTTAGTTACAAAATACTATTGTCCAAAATTTTAAACCAATAATTGTAATCTACAGAAGGGGTAATTTTGTTTATCATCATTAGAAATTTAAGTCAGTTTATCCTCCATTGGTTTGTCCCTTAAGATCACTGGTAAAATATTTTTGTTTTTCGTTTTTCAAAAGAAATTTGACATGTTAAGAAGTTAGCGAGGTTACTATAAAATTTTGAATGCCCGTCTGTCCGTTTTCTCCTCTGCCATCTAGTATAAATTGTTTATGTAGATCCTCTTGGCGTATAAGCTTTTACTACATTACTTTAGCTGTTGGTGTGTCTTTAATGTTTTGGAAAATATTTAATTTATATTAAGGAAATGTTATTTTCTCAATTGCTCTATTAAAGATCAAATTAATTGTATCAAATTCTCATAACCAATGCATATCTACTCTATAATTCAATTAGATCTTTATAATTTGTTATATCTTAGCTGATCAGTATAATTAACTGGCTGTTTTGAAACTAATGACGTTGTTATCCTTGTTATAATTTTAGGAAGATATGGAATCTAGATTAACATTCACCCTGAAAGAACTATCAAGTCTTAGAGAACAATTAAAAGGTAAAAAAAGTATTAAAACATTAAAACAATTTAGATAAATCAAAGTTATGAAACAAATTTAATACTCATTGAGTAGCGAAGCACACAAATCATGTATTGACTAACAGACAAAGTAAATATTCAATTTAATGTTCAAACTTTCATACATATATTTATATGTCTTTTGTTGTATGTCCGACAGACTGACGGACTAGTAAGTTGTATATACTAGATGCTTTTTGGTAATATGTATATTCGACAAAAAAAATCAGCAGTCGATCTTAAAAAGCAGCCGAAAAATTCCATTCCCCTTTGAGCGTTATGGACTGACGGACGGACAGGCAAAGTGAATTATAGAGTACTTTTGATACTAAAAGTTATGGTCCTACCCCAAACGTAGGAGTCCCAAACGTCGGAGTGGACAAACGCAAGAGTCACAAACGCAGGAGTTCCAAACGTCTGAGTGGACAAACATAGGAGTGGGAAAAACATAGGAGTGGGAAAAACGTCGGAGAGGACATTGCTTAAGTAAAACGCAGGAGTGTCCGCTATTTTAATAATATGACAATTTTGAAAGTTTTTTATACCACTGTCAACAAAATAATGGTTATGGCCGCAGCGCTCGGCCCCCTAGCCTGCCTAGCCGCAGCGCTCGGCCCCCTGGCCTATGACCTAACCTAACCTAACTAAGAAAAATAAGGGGACCGAATAAAGGGGGGGGGGGGGGGTGGATAAAAAAATTCAAAATTGAAAAAAAAATCAAAATTGAAAAAAATTTCAAAATTGAAAAAAATTTCAAAATTGAAAAAAAAAATCTAAATTGAAAAAAAATCAAAAAGAGGGAGGTCATTTTCTAGTAAATTCCGTAAAGGTGTGTGTTTTAAGGCCTAAAAATAGTAGTAGAACGCTAAGGTGCTCTAGATATATTCCCTATTGAATAGAACAATAGGGGAAAAAAAAAATTTTTTTTGATTACTGTACCTGAGATTCTTTAAAAAATACGAAATTTCTATCAAACGCTTTGATTTGCTCAAGGTGACATAAATTAACCCTAAAAATGCACCTAACCTTAATTTTTTCAGAAACCATTTGATCAATAGAGTTGATTTCTTGAACTTAAGCTTTTATGAGTATGAACATCTCATGGTTTCGAAGTCAACCCTGTACCCCCACCCCCTAGCCCTCTGGGGCTCAAAAAAAAACCTGGAAATGAACCTAACCTTAATTATATCAGAAACCATTTGATCTATAGAGATGATTTCTTAAACTTAAGTTTTTATGCTTATAAACTTACTAATAGTTTTGAAGTTACCCTCCTGCCTCCAACCACTAGCCCTCTGGGGCTAAAACAAAAACCTTGAAATGAACCTAACTTTAATTATCTCAGAAACCATTTGTTCTATAGATATGATTTCTTAAACTTCAGCTTTTATGAGTATGAACATCTCATGGTTTCGAAGTCAACCCTTCTATCCCCACCCCCTAGCCCTCCGGGGCTCAAAAAAACCCTGGAAATGAACCTAACCTTAATTTTCTCAGAAACCATTTTATCAATTGAGATGATTTCTTAAGTTTTTATGCCTATTAACTTACTTATAGTTTTGAAGTTACCCTCCTGCTGCCAAACCCTAGCCCTCCGGGGCTCAAATTAACCCTAGAAATTAACCTAACCTTAATTTTCTCAGAAACCATTTGATCAATAGAGATGATTTCTTAAACTTAAGCTTTTATGGTTATAAACTGACTTCTAGTTTAGAATTCATCCCCCTGCCACCAACCCCTAGCCCTCCGGGGCTCAAAAAAACCCTAAAAATGTACCTAACCTTAATTTTCTTAGAAACCATTTGATCAATAGAGTTCATTTTCAAACTTAAGTTTTTATGCTTATTAACTTACTTATAGTTTTGAAGTTACCCTTCTATGACCAACCCCTAGCCCTCTGGGGCTCAAATTAACCCTTAAAATGAACCTAACCTTAATTTTCTCAGAATCCATTTGATCAATAGAGATGATTTCTTAAACTTGAGCTTTTATGCTTATAAACTAACTTCTAGTTTAAACTTAAAAGTAACGTTAAGTTTAGAAGTCACCCTACTGCCGCCAACCCCTAGCCCTCTGGGGCTCAAATTAACCCTAAAAATTATCCTAACCTTAATTTTCTCAGAAACCATTTGATCAATAGAGATCCTTTCTTAAATTTAAGCTTTTATGCTTATAAACTAACTTCTAGTTTAAGATTCAGCACCCTGCCACCAACCCCTAGCCCTCCGGGGCTCAAAACTCCCTAAAATGAACCTAACCTTAATTTTCTCAAAAACTATTTGACCAATAGAGATGATTTCTTAGACTTAAGCTTTCATGCTTATAAACTATCTTTTAGATTAGAAGTCACCCCACCTGCCCCTAACCCATTGCCCTCCGGGCTTAAATTAACCCTAGAAATGAACCTAACCTTAATAATCTCAGAAACCATTTGATCAATAGAGATGATTTCTTAAACTTAAGCTTTTATGTTACCCTCCTGCTGCCAACACCTAGCCCTTCGGGGCTCAAATTAACCCTAAAATTGAACCTAACCTTAATTTTCTCAGAAACCATTTAATCAATAGAGATGATTCCTTTAACTTAAGCTTCTATGGTTATAAACTAACTTCTAGTTTAGAATTTACCCCCCTGCCGCCAACCCCTTGCACTAGCTCCAGGGCTCAAAATAAACCCTAAAAATGAACCTAACTTTAATTTTCTCAGAAACCATTTGATCAATAGAGATGATTTCTTAAACTTAGGCTGTTATGCTTATAAAAAAGCTTCAAGGTTAAAAGTCAGCACCCTGCCGCCAACCCCTAGCCGTCCGGGCTCAAAAAACCCTAAAAATGAACCTAACCTTAATTTTATCAGAAACCATTTGATCAATAAAGCAGATTTCTAGGACTTTTATGGTTTAGAAGTCACCCCCCTAGCCCCCCAGGGCTAAAAAAACCTAAAAAATTAACCTAAACTTGATTTTCACAAAAGCCATTTGATCAATAGTGCAGATTATTTTTGTCTAAAGCTTATATGATTATAAAATAACTTTTAGTTTGAAATTTTGTTAACCTCAGTAACCACATTATTAAATGTTCAGATGAAAGTTTAAGATATCGTTTCTATTGATCAAATGGTTTCTGAGAAAATTTAGGTTAGGTTCATTTTTAGGGTTTTTTTGATTCAGGAGGGATAGATATTGGCGGCAGGTGGCTGACTCTTAAACTAAAAGTTATTTTATAAGCATAAAAGTTTAAGTTTAAGAAATCATCTCTAATGATCAAATGGTTTCTGAGAAAATTAAGGTTAGGTCCATTTTTAGGGTTTATTTTGAACCCTGGAGGGCTAGGGGTTGGCGGCAGGGGGGTGACTTTTAAAGTTTAAGTTAGTTTATAAGCATAAAATCTTAAGTTTATGAAATCATCTATTGATCAAATGGTTTCTGAGAAAATTAAAATTAGGTTCATTTTTAGGTTTTTTTTGAGCCCTGGAGGGCTAGGGGTTTGTAGCAGGGAGGTGAATTCAAAACTAGAAGTTAGTTTATAACCATAAAAGCCTAAGTTTAGGAAATCACATCTATTGATCAAATGGTTTCTGAGAAAATTAAGGTTAGGTACATTTTATATTATATATGGGGTTATATTTTTCTTTGGACTATTTTTCTTGGATTTAATAATCAAATAGTAATTTTCCATGCCAATTATTTAGACAAAGAATCCGAAGTGTATAGAATGCACACGAGATCCCAAACTCTGGAGCGACAGCTCAAGTCTAAAAATCAGATGCTGGAAAGACAGCTGAAGTCAGAACGGACCAGAAGGCTTTCAACTGAAGAACAGCTGAATCAGGTATATTTATTCATCAAATTATAGACAGCTTTCCGCAGATATTAAAATTAATAAATTCCAGTTTTGTTAGCCGCGAAGGAGCTAAAGCTCCGGGATGAAAAAACTGATAGAAACAATATGATTTTTATTTTATTAGTCGTAGAAAATTGTCTATAATATGATAAGATAACTACACAGTTTTTCAGTTTAGCTTAAAACCGGTTTTAATTCATGGGAATATTAATCGATTTCGAACCATTTACTGTAATTGGAATCCTAAAGTTTTAAAATAAGGGAAAATTAATAGCAATTTGACTAAAGTAGAGCATTTAACACTAAAGATCTTAAGAAATTTACGATAATAATCAACAAAATTATCCCTTATGTTGATTCAAACCAATATTGAAATAGTTTTGACACTCTTGCTGATAATTTTATAATCAAAGATAAACCGATAATCCCAAAGTTTTTAAGCCAGCGAATTGTAGAACGTGTTTAATAAATTGTCTTTTAAGGTTTTAAATGGACAAATTGCGTCAAGAGTTGAAGATCCTACATATGTCAGGTTATTAAATTTTTTTATTTTAAAAAATCTATGAATTATAAACGAGGATGGTAACAATTATAAGTATGGGCAAACGTAAAGGATGCTCATTGGTATAGGGAATCTATAAAAAACCAGCCGGCTATTATGAATAACAGTTGAGAAAACACAATTCTTCCGGAGTTACGGACTCTCTGAATGACGGACAGACAAAGGGAGTTATAGAGTAGCTTCGCTACTAATAATCAGAGAGATTTTGGGTGACAAAAAAACCAATGAGTGAATCTGACCCCCAAACTTACTTTAACACCCCTCTTTGCTGTTTGGAGTGGGAGGAATGAGTGTATGAAGAACCTTAATTTGGATGCTGTAAGTATTGGTGCAAAAAATCGGGACGAATTTCAAATTGATTTGACGGGGCTGTTTTTTTACGTCACAAGTGAAGGGAAACTCTCATCTCTTTTCTAGGGGGTTTCTTTCCCCCTTCTCTTTTCTTTCCCTTCATTTGTGACGTAAAAAATCAGCCCCGTCAAATCAATTTGAAATTCGTCCCCATTTTTTGCACCAATACTTACAGCATCTTAATTTGGCAGGGGGGTGGATACACTCCAGATCTGCACACATTAAACTTCTTATTTTAAAAAAATTGGGTCATGTGAAGGAAACGAAGTTGCGGTTTTCGTCATACTTTTCACAGGAGCGTTTCTTTTATTTCTAGGCCTTGCGAGGGGCTCTAACCCTGCGGAGCAATCACTAACCTAACCTAAAATAACGTTTCAAAATCTACTGTAAAAATACGACTAAACCCGCAACTTCGTTTCTTTTACATGACCCGAATAATTTTAGCAACATTTACTTACTGTAAACTGATTCTAATTGAATTAATTTTATTTTAGAAGTATTGACCTATCACAGCCGACGCCACAGTTTAGGCTTCAAGCCCCGGCCGCAGTTCATCATTTCCATTGTCCTTAGACTAATATACAAAGTAACAGGATGTTTTTCTGTCTGTTTGAAGTGTAGGATCTCGCCAACTGCTGAACCGATATGGTTCTTCTTTACAGTGAAGCTTCATATAGGTCAAGAGAAGGATTTTAACCATTTTTCCAATAAAAAAGAACATCCCCCCCAAAAAAATATATAAAATTAAATTGAAAACGGAGGAGTCGACTTCTCCGACCCCCCTCCGTTTTAGTACCACTAGCATCTTCTAGGGGCAAATCTACTAGAATTATACAAACTTTACAAATTAAGAGCGAAGGATCTCGCTAACCGCTCGACCTCTATGTTTCTACTTTACAGTGAAGCTTTTCATTGGTCCTTGAAAGGTTTATAACTATTAAGGGGAAGGTACCACCACCCTCCCTAGATGAATTGTCCCTAGAAATAAATACCTCCTCCTCCTCCCCCCCCCCCCCCGAAATATTTTTTTATTTAAAATACTGTCAGTTTTAGTCTATTTTTATTGTAGATTTTATTTTTTACTTTTTTTTGTCCCCTTCTTTCGCTTTGAATACAGAGCCATTAGATTCTAGGGGCGCAGCCGCTAGTATATCATAAACTTGGAAACATTTAAGCTGTTTTTTTTTGTAATATAATATATTTTCTAAAAATTAACATCACGAAACCTTTGATTATTAATAGTTATTTCTCGTATCGTATTATAAACGGCTTTCCGCGGATATAGAATGTACAATTATAAGATTAAAACTAGTTTTTTTAGCCCCGTGGTATTCGTAGAAAACTGGATATAATACGATGCTAGACATAGTTTTTTCGTATTCATGAGAACCGGTTCCTATCCACCGGATTCGAATGAATACGAGAATACAGAGCCATTAGATTCTAGGGGCGCAGCCGCTAGTATATCATAAACTTGGAAACATTTAAGCTGTTTTTTTTGTAATATAATATATTTTCTAAAAATTAACATCACGAAACCTTTGATTATTAATAGTTATTTCTCGTATCGTATTATAAACGGCTTTCCGCGGATATAGAATGTACAATTATAAGATTAAAACTAGTTTTTTTAGCCCCGTGGTATTCGTAGAAAACTGGATATAATACGATGCTAGACATAGTTTTTTCGTATTCATGAGAACCGGTTCCTATCCACCGGATTCGAATGAATACGAGAATACAGAGCCATTAGATTCTAGGGGCGCAGCCGCTAGTATATCATAAACTTGGAAACATTTAAGCTGTTTTTTTTGTAATATAATATATTTTCTAAAAATTAACATCACGAAACCTTTGATTATTAATAGTTATTTCTCGCATCGTATTATAAACGGCTTTCCGCGGATATAGAATGTACAATTATAAGATTAAAACCAGTTTTTTAGCCCCTAGGTGCCGTAGGCACGGGCTAAAAAAAGCTGGTTTTAATCTTATGATTGTACATTTTTATATTCGTAGAAAGCTGGATATAATACGATGCTAGACATAGTTTTTTCATATGGATGAGAACCGGTTCCTATCCGCCGGATTCGAATGAATACGAGAAAATCAATTATGAATTAAAAATCCAAAATGTAATTATTTATCTTTATCAAAAATATCGTTAATAATAAAACTTTCTGTATAATTCATTTCTGTGATTTTCTTTTCTTATTCCTATCATTAAAATTTTATATATTTAATAATAAATGAATTTCAGAGTTTTAAATATATTTGTTATGATTTAAATTTATGTTATTATCGTTTTTTTTTATTAAGGTGAAAAAAATATTGCCCACGGGCCTGCGGCAAAGCAAGGGCCAACATAAAAGGAATATAACCTATACCTTTTGAGATATACGGTAACATATAGTTTTATAAAGCCACGAAAGAAATAAATTATTGTGGTAATACGACAACCAGACGGACAGGCAGTTTACAGAGTTGCTACGCTGTGACTTATCATAACAAACCCACTGCACTAATCTTATTATATCACCATCTATCTCATGACCGATGTTGACCCCGCTATCTAGCGGTCAAACTGGCCTGCCTAAATGTGGGGAGGGACTCAAACATGCAGCTATCACGCGCCCCTCACGCGATTATACAACCGGGAGGCGCTGCCTCCCCTTTTACCACCGCTGCCCCCACAGCCTGTCTACCGCCGGGAGCTAAGCCCTAGCGTCCCACACCCCCTTCATACCTAACCATTGTTATAATCTGTTGTATATATATAGTAAACATTGCTTGTAAATATCATTCAGTTAAATATATAATTTCTGTATGACTAAATCCTGCTAGTTTGTTTTGGTAGAATAATTCAAGGCTAGGGCTCGTTGAACTCGAACTCGTTACCCTGTGGGCCGAGAACGCTCGGCTTACCATAACTTGGTGTCAGCGTGTTTCAATCGAGCCTTACAGAAACTAGCCTATTCTACCTCTGATTGGACCCTTTGGCAAGTAAGGGGACAATCAGCCGCCAACTGAGAAGCCAACTGACCCGTGAGACGGCCTATTTAGGTCGAATTTCCATCATTTTGAACGCAATATGTGGGCCTCTGGCCTACGGCAAGCAGATTTAGCCTGCTAAAAGCGCCAGTTAAGACGCTTTTTCCGTACCGTGTAGGAGTAGCGCTAGGTGCGCAGCCACGGTAATCGGATAATTTAGCTCAGACGGCTACAGAACTGAGTCTAAATTGGCAAGTGTAGCTGGGACAAGCCCCAGGACACCCAGGCCAAACCTACGAGACAGACAGCTGGGTGCTGGTCTCCTTGAGAAGGCAATGTGTGGCTGCGAAGCTTCAGCACACAAGTAAGCCCTACCACTGCGACGGATAGCAGATTTTGAGCCACAGGCATGGCAGGACGGGACATTCCCTGCCGCTGCCTTCCAGGATTCGAACCCGAGGCGCTGTAGGACGGGCCATTCCCTGCCGCCATTTTCGGGATTCGAACCAGCGGCGCTGTAGGACGGGTCATTCCCTACCGCCGTCACCCCTCTGAACCTTGCAGGACGGACATTCCCTGCTGCCAGTGCTTCCAGAATCACACCTAGAGCTCCTAGTGATAACAACACATAAGTGTGTATAAATGTCAACCAAGTGATAAAAATAAATATAAAATTGTTGACCCAGTGATAATTAATCAGCTCTAGTGATTTGAAGCTACAGTCTAAGCCACCATGGTAAGCGATACCACCATAGCTGCGGTTCGGCCACCACCGAAGTTTCTGCCAACCCCAGCCGAACGGGAGGCCCCCTTGTCTCAAGGGCAGGACCTCCACTTCCCCTGCCATATCAGGGTGAGGTTTCCTACTCCTGACCCTACCCAGCATGTACAGGTTGATGCCATGATCGATTCTGGCAACCGTGTACCAGGGTCTGCTGTAATTTCTGAACACCTCATGCACGCAATGGGCGTGCAACGCATGTTGATTCCGGACAACACCCAAATCCTGACTGCTAACGAGGAAGGCCAGCCCCTCCAGGTAATAGGAAAATTGAAAGAATTATATATGGCAGTCTCACACACCCTTATACTCCATCTTTACCACGTGACTGTGGTCCGGAACCTCTCACACCCTCTGAACCTAGGAGGGTATTTTCTCAAGGAGTTCGGAACTAGGCTCTGTTTCGACATGCAACCACCTTGCTTGTGGGTGCGTGGGGAGTTTATCCCACTCCGTGGCGTCCCCATTGACCAGGAGACAGCCGAGAGAGAGTTGAGTTATGAGGGGCCTCTGCCAGGCCCACTGCCAGAGCAGCCGCGTGTGGTCGAGAAAGGCACGCACTGGGTGGATGCTGCGCTCAACGCCCATAGGGGGGCCAACCTGCTAGCCATGGGGTTGCCCCCAGTGCCCAAGGTGCCGCGGGAGAACCTGCCAACAACGTTCCCTGAGATTGCCAGCCCTCCAGAACCAATCTTCTCCGCCGACACCTCTACCTGGGACCCCCAGCCAGTCAACCAGCCAAGCCCGAGTCCAGACCCGTCAAGTCGCGGTCTGATGCACCCGGAGCCACACTCAACTCCCAGGAATCAGCCTCTCCCGGCGCCGTGCCCGTCAAGTCGTGGCCGGCTGCCTCCGGAGCCATGCATGGCTCCGCTGCCTCAGCCTCTCCTAGCGCCGAGCCCGTCAAGTCGCGGCCGGACGCCCACGGAGCCCAGGCTGGACCCAGCGCCTCGGCCTCTCCCAGCGCCGAGCCCGTCAAATCGTGGCCGGACGCCCTCGGAGCCACACCTGGCTCCGACACGTCAGCCCCTCCCGAGGCCGAGCCCGTCAAGTCGCGGCCGGTGGGTCCCGGAGCCGAAGCTGACCCCACCAGCCACGTATAGGTTAAGCGCTGTCACTCCAACTGACGGCCAGCCACCCCAACTGCGCACGGCCAAGCGGGTGGTCTTGCCTGGCCGCGGTGTCATGGCGGTCCCTGTTGAGCTAGTAGGCCACCGCACCAAGGATGCCATCCAACTAGCTGCCCCAGAACAGAGGTTTGGGGAGGATCTTGTCATCCCAGAAGGCCTGTATGCCCACAGGCCTGGATCCGCCACTGTGTTTCGAGTGCTGGTGGTGAATGAAGGGGAGACGCCCCTCCTGCTGGACGCTGGCCTCCCAGTGGCAGGGGAGCTGGTCAAGCCTGACATTTTAGAGGTTTCTGATAAGCCTCCCCCGAGTCTCCACTCGTTCCAAGAGCCTGCAGAGCCCCCAGACATGCAAGAGTTGTGGGAGGCCCTTGAGATGGAAGACAACGAGTTCCTGCGCAAGGACCCCTTGCTCAAAAAGGAGGTCTGGACCATGCTATCAGAATACAGGGACGTCTTCTCCAACTCTACCCCCGGCTGCACAGATGTAGTCGAGCTGCAGCTGCGCCTCAAGCCAGGGACCCAGCCGATCTGCCAGAGATTTAGGGATCTGAACCCGCGGCAGGAGGCTGAGCTGGAGAAACAATTGGACACCTGGCTACAGGAGGGAGTCATAGAGCCGTCAGACTCCGCCTGGAGCAGCCCCCTGGTGCCCATCAAGAAGAAGGACTGGAGCACCCGCTGGGCCGTCGACTACAGAGCCCTCAACAAGTGCCTGGAGCTGGATAGCTACCCTCTGCCCAGGATCCAGCAGTTGGTAGAACGAGCTGGAGGGCACCGCGTCTACAGTGCCCTAGACGCGGTGGCCGCATACTACACCATCCGTGTGTCTGAGGACAGCCGGCCCTGCACCGCCTTCACCACCCCCAGGGGCTTGTACCAATGGAAAAGGATGCCCTTTGGCCTAGCTACGGCGCCATCTGTCTATTCCAGATTTATTGCAGGGGTCCTAAACCCATTAGGCACAGCCAACCTCCAGTCATACCTTGACGACGTCCTGACCTTCCACCAGGATACCTGGGCCCACCTGGCTAGGCTCCGGGAGGTCTTGGAAGCCCACCGCCGGGGAGGAATCCGCCTCAAGCCAGCCAAGACCAAGCTGTTCCGAGCCAAGGTGGATTATCTGGGCCACACCCTCAGCCGTGAGGGGATAGCCATGCAGGAGGATTATATTGACCGTATCCTGGACTGGCCGGCCCCCAGCACCCCCAAAGATTTGCTGGCGCTTCTGGGGTTCTTTGGATACTACCGCCTGTTCATCCCAGAGTATGCCGACCTCACCTACGAGATGAATCGGCAGAAGACGGCCAAGACCCTAGCCTGGACACCTGAGATGGAAGCCCAGCTGCTGCAGCTCAAGGACAAGTTCCGTCAAGCCCCCATCCGAGCGCCGCCCAGGTTCGACTTGCCAGCGGTATTCCAGCTCACCACAGATTTCAGCAGCCGCGCCATCTCTGCCATTTTGAGTCAATGCCAGGACGGCAAGGAGAGGCTGATTGCCGCCGTGGGGCGCAAGACAACCAAACCCGAGACGCGC
This sequence comes from Acartia tonsa, assembly GCF_053477335.1. NCBI lineage: Eukaryota > Metazoa > Arthropoda > Copepoda > Calanoida > Acartiidae > Acartia > Acartia tonsa. The sequence goes on from NC_137272.1 coordinate 2,676,168, forward strand.
TACCCGTCCTGGAAGGGAGAGATGGCCGCCATTATGTATGGAATCCGGAAATTCCACGGCATCTTGTCCTACCGCAGCTTCCAGATCAACACTGATTCCTCAGCCTTGCTGCAGATGAAGTCGCTGAACACATCCACAGGGATGGTGGCCCGCTGGCAAGAGGAGCTAGCGGCCCTAGATTTTACTGTCTGCCACCGTCCTGGCACCCAGAACACCAACGCTGACGCCCTCAGCCGCCGAGAGGACGCCAACATGCCAACGGCCAGCGCCGAAGAATTAGCAGAGCAGGCTGAGTATATCCATAACCTTTGCCAGCTAGGGGAGCCCGCAGCCAGCCGGCCCCCTGCCGCCCGACTGGACCCAACTAGAGTACTAGAAGCCCAGACACAAGACCCTCTCCTGCTCCGTGTCCGCCAGTGGGTGGCTGATGGCAGAGCCCCAACCAAGGCTGAGCTGCGCGGCAAGGAACGAGACGAGCAGCAGTACGCCAGCCGCTTCCCAGCCCTGGGACTTGACGAGCATGGCTGCCTCACCACCACTGACCAGACCCTGACAGGGGAACGGACAAGATACCTGCTGCCTTCAGCCCTCCAGCAGGACGCGTTTTTCTAGCCCATGGGACCCCCATGGCCGGGCACTTTGGGATGGACGCGACTATCGCCCGCGTTGCCATGCACTTCTGGTGGCCCAACCTGGCCCGTGACATCCGCCTGATGGTTCAGACTTGTCTTGAATGTGTCCAGAAGGTTACCAAGGAAAGGTTGAAGCAAGGGATACATGTGCCCTCCCGCCAGGGGTATCCACAGCAAGTCCTGTTCATCGACCTGGTGGGGCCACTACCAGAGACTCCAGCCGGGAACCGCTATATCCTCACCTGTCAAGACGGGTTCAGCCGGTTTGTCAGCCTCTACGCCATCCCCAACAAGCGCACCCTCACGGTGGCTGAAGCCCTGCTGCACCGCCACCTGGCCACGTTCGGATGCCCCCTGAAGATCCACTCCGACAATGGAATGGAGTTCACCGGCCAGGTATTCCAGGAACTGGCCTCCAGGCTTGAGATTGGCCTGACACATCCACCACCCTACAACCCGCAGTCCAACCGAGTGGAAAGGTTTCATCGGACGCTCAATACAGGCATGCGTCTGTTCTTAGACAGAGACGACAACAACTGGGAGCCCCACTTGCCTGCCATTGCCTTCGCCTACAACACCAAGGCCTGCAGATCTACCGGCGTGACCCCGTTCCTGGCCTTCTTTGGGAGAGAGGCCAAGCTTCCGGTGGACATGGTGCTCCGGCTGCCAGAAACAGAATATGCCTCGGTTCCAGCCAACGTCCAAGCTCTCCTGCAACGTTACCATGCAGTGTATGATGCCATCCAGCAGAAGGAGGAGGGAGCCATCCGGAGGAGCGCGGCAGCATACGAAGGCACGGCCAAGTATGAGGTTGGAGACTTGGTCTGGTACCTGGCCCCCCGCCTGGTGCCAGGGAAGGCAGCCAAGATCACCAAGAGATGGACTGGCCCCTGGAAGGTAGTGAGGAAAGCTACAGAAGTCCATTATGTCATCAAACCTGCCTCTCCAATAGCCAGGATCTCGGAAGTTACCGCGCATGTAGGCCGACTGCGCAAATACACTGGAGATGTGACTGCCCACCAGATTCCAGCAGACATTCAAGTCGACGTGGACAGCGACGAGGATGCCACCGAGCTGCCGGTTGGAGCGGCGGCGCCCGCAGCTAGCGACCCAGGACAGTTCCCAGTGCACCAGCCGGCCGCAGCCGCCCCACAGCCCAGCGGCCAGGATCGTGACCCAGTAGAAGAGGACCTGCAGGAGCAACCCAACGAACCACCGCCGCCGCCGCCAGCTCCAGAGCCACCCAGAGATGCCATCTGGAATCCTGATACAGACATGGAGCACCTGCCAGCCAGCAGCGAGCCTGTAGGAGGAGAAGCAGCTACTGCAATGGAAGAGGCCGCCCCAGAGGACGAAGCTGAAGCCATGTGCCCCCTGTTGATGACAGCCATCCCTATCCGGGTAGGAGCTAGGAGGCCAAGCAACCTGAATCAAGCAGGCGCCCCCATGGAATTTTTTGCGCCCTCATCCATCGTCATTCCCCCCTTGGGAACCACCAGAGTTAGCCTAGGCCTCCGTGTCCAGCTACCCGCTGAGGCAGAGCTAGTCCTGCAGACGAGGCAAAATTTCCAGCGCCGGGGCTTAGCCGTCGCCAACCCCCGTCTAGAAGCCAACCAGGAGCTGACAATGCTGATATCCAACCACAGCCAGACCGAGCAACGAGTGTCCCGTGGAGCCTGTGTAGCCCGAGCTGTCCTCCATCGAGCTGTGCCCCAGGAAGAGCCTGTCCTGCGCAGACATAGGTTGTCGTATCCCCAGGTTCAAGGCCTGGTGGCTCGAGAGCCACGCAACCCTTGAAGGGGAGGTTGTGGTAATACGACAACCAGACGGACAGGCAGTTTACAGAGTTGCTACGCTGTGACTTATCATAACAAACCCACTGCACTAATCTTATTATATCACCATCTATCTCATGACCGATGTTGACCCCGCTATCTAGCGGTCAAACTGGCCTGCCTAAATGTGGGGAGGGACTCAAACATGCAGCTATCACGCGCCCCTCACGCGATTATACAACCGGGAGGCGCTGCCTCCCCTTTTACCACCGCTGCCCCCACAGCCTGTCTACCGCCGGGAGCTAAGCCCTAGCGTCCCACACCCCCTTCAAACCTAACCATTGTTATAATCTGTTGTATATATATAGTAAACATTGCTTGTAAATATCATTCAGTTAAATATATAATTTCTGTATGACTAAATCCTGCTAGTTTGTTTTGGTAGAATAATTCAAGGCTAGGGCTCGTTGAACTCGAACTCGTTACCCTGTGGGCCGAGAACGCTCGGCTTACCATATTATTATGCTGTCTTACAGCTTTAACTCTAAGTATAATTTTTGAAACAGTTTTAGAAGAACACAGTAATAGTGTCTGACTGATTATGACGTAACAAAACAAAATAGCCAATGAGAGGCCGTTATTGACCAATAGTAAAATTTATAGTGGAATCTCATTGGCTAATTTTTTTTGTTACGTCATAATCAGTCAGACACTATTACTGTGTTCATTTTAGAAAAGTGTATTTTTATATAAATACTTTATTAGTGAACATATTTTCAGGTATCTAAAGGGATAAGACACTGGCCGATAATTGATGTATATCCCCAAATGATGACAAACAAAATTAATCCCTTCAGTAGATCAAAATTAGTGGTTGAAACGTTTGAACACTCAACTTAAAAAACCAATCAACCAAATTTCAGTAAAAGTCCCCAAAGTTGTTAGGCCAACGTATGAGGAAACGTTATTGTAATACTTTGGGGACTAGTTTACAAGAATTTATTGTAGGAAACTGGCCGCTGTATAGTTATTGCTGTAAAAGAAATGCACATGGCTAAAACAGCACGTGTATATTTTAACTCTAGTGCGCGAAATTCCAGGGATCTAAAGGGATAAGACAAGGGCCGATTAATTGAAGTGATGATAACCAAAATTACCCCATCTGCAGATTCCAATTAGTGGTTGACACGCTTGGACAGTCAACTTAATGAACCAACTAATCAAAATGAATAAAAGTCACCAAAGTTATTAAGCAAACAAATAAAAACAAGTTATTACAAACTTTGGGGACTACTAATTAACAGCCCTACCTACCTGGCCAAATTCAGGTTTTTTTGCGCCTCGTACTTTTTCTATTTTGTCCGTCTACTCCAGCTAAGGTTAAAGGAAAGTCAATGGGCTTTAGAAATTTAGTTTTCTAATTTAAATGAATAAATTGAAGTAGGATCTTGGACGTTTATATCTGTCTGTTTTAGGAATGTGGTTAACAATGCCATCTAAAAGTTTCTAAATTAAAAAACGATAATTTATCAATTCCTTAATCTTATTTAAAACTTTAAAACGAACGCTAAAAGAAAGCTTTAAAGTTCACAAAAATGATCATTTGAAAAAAAGATAAAATGTGCAACTTGCAAGATATATATCTTAGTTTAAACAAGGATGACAACATCCATAAAAGCGAAGCTCTAAAATCAAAAGGAAGGACAGATGAACTTAAACAGTTGTAGAGTGTCAACACTGAATAAGCAGACTATTAATGCATAAATCCAAACAAAATTGAAATACTTACATTTTCAGGACTTGATTATAGAGATGCTTCGCTTATAACTTTGTACCTTGTTGTAATAGAAATCAGTATTCAAAAAATCAGATGATTCAGATAACTCTAACATACAAACATTTATTCTAACCTGTTTAAATTAAGGAAAAGGGCAAAGCGTTATGGACGTACTGACGTACGGACGGGACGACTCTAATTATAGAAAAGCTTCGCTTTTATAAATGTGTAAAAAAATTTACTTTTTTCAACCTTCTTTGATTTAAGATTGGGAATTTGGTGCGATGGTTTTTTCTTTAAAATAATTAATTTTATTTCCTCCAATGTCATTTTATTTTACATTTTTCAATATTTTATTGGGGGAAGATTAATTTTTTTTGCTATTACCCTTTCCCTGCTTATTCCTGAATCTTTGACCTTGAAAGTCGCAAGTCGTTGCTCTAAGAAAAATGTAAAAATGTATTGCTACTTTTTTAGTAGCGAAGCTTTTCTATAATTAGGGTCGGTCCGTCCGTACGTCCGTAACGGATAACTTTTTTCGTTAATTTAGGCATGTTAGAATTGTTATATTGATTTCAAACTTTGCATGGTTATTCCTGTAGTAGTTAGGTACGAGTTAGAAAGAGTAGCAACTCTATAATCATTTTTAGAATGTCCGTTCTGACACTCTGCAAGTATTGATGTTCGTTTGTCCTATCGTTTCAGAGCTTCGCTTTTATGAATGTTGTCATCCTTTTTATATTCATGTTTGTCCACGAGAATACATGCATAACGAGGAAGACAAAATTTTAGGGAGTATAGAAACATTTTTGATTACTCTTGAACCCTCACCACAATAAAAAAAGAGGCATGCCTACATTTTTAAGACTTGATTATAGAGAAGCTTCTCTTATAACATTGTACTATGTTGTCCAAGAAATCAGTATTTAAAAATAATTTAAATATGATAATTTTATCACTTGAAAAATTGTTGCCAAAAAATTAAAAATTAGCATGGATCTACGGACTTTCTGGTAACGATTATATAGTTGCTACGCTTTCTAAATTGTACTTAACTGTTATAGATATCATCAGCAAAGTTTGAAATCGATGGGACAATTCTAACATGTCTAAATTGATGAAAAAAGCTAACCCTTACGGACAGACCGACCTAATTGCAGAAAAGCTTCGCTTTTAAAATATAATGACTTGAACTTTAGTCCCTGAAATGCACACTGTTAAATCTAAAATCTAAGGGCACAGCTACTAGAAGGGCTGGGAGCCGTTGCTATGGCTGCAGCTGTTCGTCGCTTAGGCTGGCTGCAGCTTAGGTTGGCATTATGCTTTCTCTAATTCGCGCAATTGTTTGCGGCTGCTACTTTTTTTAAAGCTGTTTGTTTATGTATTAATACAGCTCCTACTGCTGCTATATTGCCGCTTGGTTCAGGATAGCAAAGGCTGGTTATGGGATAGGCTGAGTGAGGCTATTGGTGGCTACGGATTAAGGTATTTTCGACTAGCGTGGCTGTGACTGATGCTTACCTGAAGGATTTCTAGGTGGATTGCAAAGCTGAGTAACTAGCAGTATTTCTTACTACTAATGTTTAACAGTTTAAATTAAAGTTTTTATTTTTAATAGGTCAGGATTGGCTTTAAACTGTTTTTAACCTATTTTTAAAACGTATATAAAAAATATACTATGACAACAGTAGAATCGGACTGCAGAGCCTAAATTTGAATTAAGTCCCCAATAAACTTTTTTGGTGGGATTTAAAAATTAATTTTTACTGATGCTCTGGTCATTTTTGACCAGAGCAAAAGGTCTTTTTTTATTGGGGTAAAATTCGTAGCTTTTAGAGTGTTTTGCTTCATAAATCTTGTATTCTGGTATAGAGTAAAATTAGGCCTTTTGATTTCATCTAAATTAATTCATTAAAAAATTTATTCTTTGTAATATATCAATGAATTAACATTAACATGTTTGTGTTCTATCATTTTTTTTAAAACTTAAAAAATGGCTGTAAAGGGTTAAATGACAACAAATGTTTATGCAATACAACAAATTTATTTTTGTCACATATACAAATGTGATATAAAATAAGATTATTAAAACTTATTTTTTAAAATAATTGTAAAAAGTATGTATCTTTTATGTGTATGGTTTTCATTCTTTTCATTTTAATTAAATAAAAATTATTTAACTACATTGGAAATAAGTCACTTTGTGAAAACACTCTTTTTTTAATTGTAAAGAATTGAAATAAAACAAGACTTCTTATTGGTTAGACTTCAGAATTATTTGTTTTATGTAAATGTTAGATTTTTCAATGAAATTAATTGTTTTAAAAAAAATTATTTCCAATGAACAGAGTAATGTTTTTTTTAACCGAAGTAAAAAAAGAGCTTTTGCTCCGGTCAAAATGACTACAGCAACACTAAAAATTAATTTTAAATCCCCCCAAAAAAGTTTATTAGGAACTTAATTCAAATTTGGGCTCTGCAGTCTGATTCTATAGGTGTCCTAGTATATTTTTGACCCCCCATTCAGAAATAGGTTAAAAACAGTTTAACTAATTTTATGTCTTTTTTTTACTTTGAAAATTTGAAATTGTAATTTTAAAATTTAATTTAATTTAACGGTCTATGGAGTATTTTTGCAACACCTTTAAAGGGTTAATGCCCTTATTGTACCTAATTTTGACATTTTATAATGTTTCTTTAGAGGAAAACTTTTTTATTCAGACTTCATAGAATAATTTGAATTTTCTATACCAAAATGATTAAATAAAAAAGTTACACATTTTTTTCCAGTTTTGAAACCTTTAAAATCCTGTGGATTAAAACAGGTTATTAGCCATACTAAAAAATTATATAGCCCAGGTCATCGGACTCTCAGGCATAACAAAACTAGATTTAATCTTTAATTTTTCATTTTAATATCTGCGGAAAGCTGTCTATAATACGATGAGATAAAAAAACTATTCCCTAAAAATAATTGAGAGCATTATCATCAAGTATACCTTCAAAGAAAAGTATTAAAAATCTTTGTTAAAAAATCCTTGAAAATTAAAATTATAACCTTCTTAACTGCTTAATTCTTGTAAAATGACCCTGTCCCAGTAGAGAAATTTCAGGGACCTAAGGGATAAGACAATGGACAATGAATTATGTACATCCCCAATGTTGATAAAATAAATTCTTTATATGATTACTAGCGGCTTCCCTCCTAAAAGGCGAATTCGCGAAATTCGTAAAAAAATTAGGGGAGTATTTTTTTATTTTTGAGGATGTCCCATCCCTCAATAAATTAGCCTAAAACCACCACAGGAGCAGTAGGTATATTTTAAAACCAACCAATCAACATTCAAAGAAACTAGCAAAAGTTTTCGAGCCTACGAAAAAGATAACGTGGTTATAAAACTTTGGGTACCAATGTAATTTATAGTCCAATGGATCCTCCCTCCCTGAGAAAAGTTCTTTTACTGTAGTTTGAATCAAAGTGTTTATTTCAAATGAGTATAATTTTCTAAGGCGAAGCTATTCTATAATTAGGTCGAACACGTTTTCCTTATTTGAAAGTAACAAGATGTTTGTCTGTCTGTCTGTGTGTACCAAATGATCTCGATAAGCACTGAACCGTTATGGTTCTCCCTGACAATGAAGATTCTGTGAAGGTTCATAACAATTTTGGGGGAGGACACCTGCACAATGTTCCCAAGAAAATTCCCCCCAAGAAAAATAACTTTTTCTTTTGAAAGAATATACAATTATAGGATCTCCCCCACGCTCTAGGGCGTGGTTGCAAGTCAGGGATAAGTCTATATTAATCAGAGGTGAATTATTTGAAAAAAATTTGCCTCATTAAAATCAGTTTGCCCCACTAAAATCAGTGAGGCTCGCTAAAGATTTAGAGGGGATAATTTTGCCTCACTAAAATTTTTAGTGGGGCAAACTGATTTTAGTGAGGGAAAAGTTTTTTAAGAATTCACTTTAGGAATAAAGAATAGTTCTGTGTTTCTCTTTTTTCCTTTTTCTAACTCTCTCAACTGTAGACAATTTTGCTTATGATTTAAAACAACTTCGTTTTTATTAGACATAATCCCCTTGTTTTTCATTATGTATTGTAATTGCTACGCCCTTCTTTAATATAATTTTCCATTCTAAATGTTTTGTAATATTACAAAATAAACTATGGTCAAAAAACTTTCTCTTTTTAAAGAATCCTTTATAACAAAAGAAAAAAATGCCCTGCGGAATAATAATCTTGTGTTTTTCCTCATTAATATTTTTTTAAAGCAAACTTTTAATATAATTAGGTTAAGTCTAAAGAGGTACACTATTTCTCTATAATGAAAGGTGTCCTAAACAATTTAAAACAAATTAACTTGCAATTTTGTTTAGACCTATTAATTTTTGGTTTTGAATGTTGAAATGTTTATTAATGTTCGTTCGTCCTGCCTTCTGATTTTATCATCCTTGTTATATTTTCGCTTACTGGTATAATGTATATAGAAAAGAGACGCTTATAAAATATTTTTTTTTATGAAAATGCAAGTTTGAATTCAACAAAGCATTTGAATATTTTTCAAACTAGGATGACATTGACAACATCCATAAAAGTGGAGGTCTAGAATCAGACTGTAGGAAAACAAACATTCCCATCAGAGCTTGATAATAATCAGATTATAAATTTAAATATATAAACAAAATTGTATGTAAATTTGTTAGAAGACACTGTTTCAGAACATACTTACATTTTTATAACTAAATCATCGAAATACTTATCTAATATTATTGTTCCTTGTTGTCCTAGGAATCATTATATCAAAAATCAGATGGAAATGATAATTATATAAATAAATAACATTTCTCTAAAAAGTTTTAAAAAATCAATATGTTTTAATGGACTTTCTGGTAACGATTAGCGAGTTGCTACGCTCTTTAAATCATAAATCATAAAGATAACTAATCCATAGGTGATAGGACAATTCTGAAATACCTTAGTAGCTATCCGTTGCGGACATTTGGACCAACCCTATTTTTAGAAAAGCTTCGCTTTTAAAAACTAGAATACTCAAATTGAAAAGCTTTGTTAAGAAAGGCTTAATAGCGGCGGAGAGTAAAAAAAAAGAGTTTAGAATATAGTCCAAGGCTGAAGGAAAACCCCAAATGTCTTTTTTGGGGTGTTTTAACGTTTCGACTGATTTTTTTCTTTTAATTTATATCTTAAAAATTTATAATATTAAATTATATATGCTGTCATCCTATTATAAAAAGAAGTAATCTTTTTTCTCTGTAGCGAAGAATCTAACTAACCGCTGAGCCGATATGGTTCTCACTCATATACAGTGAAGTTTATTAGTAGGTCCTGAGATGGATTTAGGCTATTTTATTCTTATGCATAGGTATGGGTATGGATTTAGGCTATTTTTATGCCCTTCCATATCCCTTCGAATATAGAGCCCTAAGGTGCTAGGGGCGCAGCCGCTAGTTTATTCATAACTTACTTAGAATGAAAGACAGACAGAGGGGCAAACCTTTGTTCGTACTTTTAATGGAAAACAATTGAAAAAATTGTGTAAACTCTTTTCTCGTATTTATTCGAATCTGGTGGATAGGAACCGGTTCTCATCCATACGAAAAAACTATGTCTAGCATAGTATTGTAGCCAGCTTTCTACGAATATACAAATGTACAATCATAAGATTAAAACCAGTTTTTTTAAGCCCGTGCCTTCGGCACCTCGGGGCTAAAAATCTGGTTTTAATCTTATAATTGTACATTCTATATCCGCGGAAAGCCGTTTATAATACGATGCGAGAAATAACTATTCTACTGTTTATAATTTGCGTCGTAGACAAGTTAAGAATCCGAGTGCATTAGTAAAATAGCATCACATAATAAATTCTAACAAAGAATTTTAAAAGTAAATCTTTTCTATAATTAGGGCCGGTCCGTCCGACTGTGACGGTTAGCTCTTTTTGATAACAATTTTTTTATGTTAAAATCATCCATTTCATCTGAATTTTGGAATACTGATTCCTAATACAACAAAGTACAATGTTAAAAGCGAATCATCTCTATAATCAAGTTCTAAAAATAGAAGTATGTCCATAAACAGTTTCCTGTATTTAAGAAGTTTTGCAACAAATTTACGTACAATTTTATTTTGACTTATGCATTAATATTCTTTTTATTCAGTTCTGACACTCTACAAGTTTTAATAGTCGTTTGTCCTTCCATTTCAGGTCTTCCTTTTATGGATGTTGTTATCCTTGTTTTTTTTCTTTCTAATTTTACATTTATAAGTACGAATTCAATATTGATGTTAATACCCTGATTAATACATCTGGTGATGGTAGGGCCAGGTACTAACATCCTAATAGACAACCAACCCATTAAATGTCTGGAATTCATAACTTTGCATGATAATGAGTTTCGCCTGTTTTAGGATATGGCATTCCCCCCATAATCTTACTCTTAATGTCGTGCATTTTTAATGTGTTTAGTTATGACGAGTTTGGATCTAACTGGTACAGGAGTCATTATGCAAAGTTCAAAAATAATAGGACAATTTCAAAATGCCCAAATTAACGATAAGAGCTGTCCGTTACAGACGGACGAAGATGATATAAGTCTCTCTACAGATTATGACGATATACGATAGAATAGCCAATGAGAGGCCTGTATAAAATTTATTCTGGCCTCTCATTGTCTATTCTATCGTATGACGTCATAATCTGTGGAGATACTTTTATGTTGGCCTCTCATTGGCTATTCTATCGTATGACGTCATAATCTGTGGAGGGACTTTTATCATCTTTCCGAATGTACAGATCGACCCAAAATTTAGTAAAGCTTCGCTTTAACAAAAAATAACTGTTTTACATAATTAAAATGCATTTAAAATGTAAATTGATCATAAGTACTCATATCAAAAAAATAATTTGAAAACACTGTTTTATAACTAATTGATAATGAATTTATAAAGGTATTCAAAGTATCAGCAAATTTTGGAGTATTTTTATATAACTCATTGGGGTACAGATTGATGTCATTTTATATTTTTCTTTTTTATTGATGGATGTATAATAAGTAAGTAAGTTGAAAATTTAAAAATTATAATAGTTATTTCTCGCATCGTATTATAAACGGCTTTCCGCGGATTTAGAATTGTAATACAGTAATAAAGAATAACCATTACTAGATTGTATTATCAGTTTTGTTTGGTTGAAGTTGGAAGCAAAAAAAATCAGGATTGCCTTGTCTAGCACATAAACCCCTCTCCCCAACTCCTTATTTTTTAAACAGATTAACAAATTAGAGGGGTAGTTTATTACTTTAGATAAGGTTAGGTTGGGCTATATTTGGTACTGGGTCGCCCCGCAGTGTATCGCCCCTCCCTCATCATGGATTATTAAACATACCTTCTATTATTTTCATTTTATTAAAAAATAAGGGGGTATGGTGCTTGATAGGCACATATAGGGAAAGCCCCAAATGGTATTCTACATCTGACATCTAGTCTTCTGACGTAAATTTAACACATTAAGTAGCACAATTATATGAAGAAAAAAATGTTTTTTTTTTTAATTTTTTACTGAAGTGAACATTCCGCTTTTCCCTGATGTATGTAACTTGCACTTTTCTAAGTTTGTACTTTTGGTCTAAAATTGAGTTGAGACGGAAAAATATTAAATTTGCGCAATAAATACTTTTTAGATTTTTTTCGTGGCATAACGATTCTTTATCCAGTATAATGTCCGTACGTCTTTCTGTCTGTATTGAGTTGTATCTTTTACAATCCAGGGATCCTAAGTGATAAGACAATCCTTACACTAAAGTAACAGGATGTCTGTCTGTCTGTGTGTTTGTACCGAAGGATCTCGCTAACCGCTGAACCGATCGGGTTCTCCTTAACAGGGTAGCTTCTCATAGGTCCCGGGAGGTTTATAACTATTTTCTTGGGGGTTGGACACCCCCAACCCCCCCAAAACATGAAAAATACCCCCCCCCTCTCCCAAATTTTTTTTTTAACTAAAATTAAAAATGAGGTGGGGGGGGCACCCGGCACCCCCCCCAAAAAAAATCTTCCCCCAAAATTTTTTTTCCTTTTTTAAAAATCTTAAATAAGAAATTAGGTTATCAAATTCGACTTCCCCCTCCACAAGTGCTTCTAGATGCCTCTAGGGGCGTAGCTGCTAGTCTTTTTATTGAGGTAGCAGGATGTCTGTGAATCTGTATGTCTATGTGTAGCCGAGGATCTCCCTAACCGCTGAACCGATATGGTTCTACTTTACAGAAAAGCTTCTCATAGGTCAAGAAAAATTACTACTAATAATATATGAATTGTTATACATCATACATACATTCCCAATAATAATCAAAGACAACGACTTCTTCTGTATATTAAAATTAGAAGCTTAAATGATTGAACACGTGCCACAAATTCAAAATTTGATAAAAGACCTCAATGTTTTTAAGTCAGCCAATGGGAGAACGTGATTGTAAAATGTTGGGTATTAGCAAAATTTATAGTACAATATCCTTTCCATTAATGTGTAGACTCTCAAATTTCTTTTTCAATTTTAAGCTGAGGGAAGAGATATTTTGTATTAAAAGGTTTCGCTGCTTTTATGCCTAATCGTCCTAGTTCCTCTCATTGTTTGTGTCTAGCAAAGTTTGCAAATGAAATGAGGTGTGCGAAAATCATGAAAGAGAAACGTGAAAGTGTTTCATATGATTCTTTATCAGGGATTTAATGGGATAAGACAACTGATTTACAACCCCAATGATGATATACAAAATTCCTCTATCTGTAGAATAAAATTAGTGGTTGAAATGTCAGACGCTCAACTTAATGAACCAACAATTCAAAAATAATATAGTCCCCAAGGTTGTTTAGACAACTAATAAAAAACTTTATTATAAAATTTTGGAGACTAGTGTAATAAACAACTTAATGTCCCATTCCTGATTCGTTATGCTTCTTTGTTATCCTGTACTTTTCAGAGAACCTATCTCTTAGTTAAATATTACAGATTATCCTTATATGAAAGTAACTTGATGCCTGTCTGTGTGTGTGTTGCAATGAATCTCGCTTACCACTACGCCGATATGGTTCTCCGTGAAGCTTCTCATAGGGCTTATGGCATATTTGGGGAATGGTCCCACCATCGCCCATAGAAAAAATGTCCCCCTACACCCTTCTCATATGGGTGTTAGTATTAGCAATTTAATGAGTAATTGTGATGTTTATTTGTTTAAATAGTTGAAAAATCAGTCATTGTATTAATAAGTTTGTTTAGAATTAAAACGTGTTTATAATTTCTAAATTTTTTAATTCAATAATAAAACAATAAATAATTTTGATTATTTATGCATGCATAAAGAAACTTTTAAAGCTTTTTGGGCTGATTCAAGTGTCATCTATATGGTTATACAAATAATACAAAAACCTCTAGGAAGAATAGCCCTCGGAATACCATAGAAATCTGTTAAATAAGCCAGTAAGTTTTTTTTTGTTATTTAAATCTATTGAAAATATGGAGTTCTCCATTTTAGGAATGCTTTACTTGGGTGCCAAGTTTTATTTAGAATATTTTACTTATTAGATTAAAGTGTTGAGAAGGTTTTAGGATATTTTTATGCTCTCTGTCAGTTTACATGTACAATTTAGGATCTAAATTCGCGTCATACCAAAGACGTTAAAGATGTTAGCTACTTGCTTTGTTCGGCACAGGACATCAAAAAGTTTAAGAAGTGGAAATGCTTTGGCCCCAAACAGCCACAACTTATTACCATAAACAGTGAGGATCTCTAGACAAAGATCGTCCAATCAAAGGATTAGTTGTCTGATGTGTTATACTGTACTACGGGTATGAGGTGAAGGACCATGAGTCTAGTCTTGAGTTGACAAGTTGACCGTTCAGTCCAGGTGCAACTCACCCATACGACATCATCAGCATAGGATCCAAATTTGTTGAAATACTTTTATTATTAGACTTTTGAACTCAAATTTTGATTTGTGATTATAACAATGACCCAAAAAGTGTACACCTTGCCAAATACGCAGATAAAACTGTTGTTAGGTTGGTAAAATAGGTGAATCCTTTTTGTTCATTACTCCCCCCCCCCCTTCTTAGAATTTATGTCATTTTCCTTTAAATTGCTTAGATTGGGTTATAGAACCGATCCCCCCCCACCTATTGTTAAAATAAATGAAAAACATTGGGCTGGGGTTGTTTTCGGTGTTTTTGTCTTTTACCTTAAGTAATTTTAGGTTAAGTTATGTACAGGATTCTTTAGCAGGGTTGGGGCCCTCCGCAGTGGGTAAACATAGGAAAAGAAGTTATCCCCCTTATTTTCAATCAATTTGAAAAATAAGTGGTAAGGGGTTTTCTTTGCTTAGACATAATAAGGTAAAGCACCAGATTTATTTTAAAAAGATCAAAATGCACCGAACAAAAAAAAAATGCTGTTTCCAGGCTATCAGCCACCTGACGCGTGATTTTTAGATCTCAAAATCAGGACAAAAACTGCTCAAACGGGACGGGTTTTAACATCATCATTTCTTTGAAATAACAGTACAAAAAAGTTTGAGATTATATTGTTATATTACTGTATCTAAAATTTTTAAACCTCAAATTTTGCTCGGCGATTTTTTTGCCTACATTAACCCTAAAAATATTTAGGGGAATAACATTTAAAATTAAAGTATAAATTTATTTATTCATAGATATAAAGATGATAAAGATAGACATAAAGCTATAAAAAGAAATAGAGATAGATAGATATTGGGAAAATAAATAGATTCATAGGGATTAGAGGCAGGATAGATAGATAGATAGATATAAAGATAGATTGATAAGTAGATAGATAGATAGATAAATAGTTAGATAGAAAAATAGATAGATGGATAGATAAATAGATAGATAGATAGATAGATAGATAGATAGATAGATAGATAGATAGATAGATAGATAGATAGACAATTGGATAAATAAATAAAAAGATAATGAGAAACAAAGATAGGAAGGCAAATATGATGAAATGTCCATATAGAAAAAAAATTTGTACTTTTAACTAAAGGAAAGGGGGGTTAGGTAGATTCCTTAATTTCTAGATTAGTGCGTCACTAACCTCACAAAATTTTCCTTCTCCGCTTGCTTACAAATACAACTTTTTTTTAAGTAGCGCAACAAACTCTGTGTGCTTGACGTATGTTTTACTTTTAGTAGCACAGCTACTCTAAAATAAATGTACTCTTGTAAAATGTCCCGACTGACTGAAAATATTTATCAACATTATATTTCTAAAAGCGAAGCTTTTGTATATAATTGTCTGTATTGTAAGTAAAGCATCTCTATAATCAAGTCCTAAAAATGTAAGTATGTTGTTAAAAACAATCATGTAATTTCGTAATTTCGCAATTTTGCAAGTTTATATACATATGTTGTACAAGTAAATTAATACTGTTAAGTTTTGACACTCTACAATTGCTAGACAGACAAACTTATGGCCACTTATTTGTTCTTTTAGCTTGCTTGGAGTCTTTAATCGTTCATTACATTTACCTAATATGTAATAAACATTATATAAATGTAACAAACAGTTTACTGTTTTGATTTATCAAAATATTATTAACATTCTTTAAATTCTTTAAGCATAATTATTCTTGTTTTTTTTGCTGTAAAGCTTTGAAATCTCGTGGATTTTTTTATGTTGAAAGCTTCACTACAAATAGATATAATCGTTCTTGTAAATTTCGTAAGATAGGGGAAATTTCCCCCTCTTTATCCTTACTCGTGTTTATTGTATACAGTCTACGCCTTGAGAGAGAGAGAGAGAGAGAGAGAGAGAGAGAGGGGTCAATTGGCTGTTTATTACACTAGTCCCCAAAGTTTTATAATAACGTTTTCTTGTTCGTTGGCTTAACAACTTTGGGGACTGAATTTAGATTGGTTTGTTTATTACGTTGAGTGTTCAAATGTTTATACCACTAATCTTGATCTACAAAAGGGGTAATTTTGTGTATCGTCATTGGGGATGTACATCAATTTATAGGCCATTGTTTAATCAAATAATCCTTTTAATTATTAAAACAGCACAAACAGTACTTCCATTTTGTTTTATTCTCATTACTTAACACGCCCCCCCCCCAGCCCCCCCCCCCCAAAGTTGCATTTTTCGTGTATTTTTTTGCTATTATGAAAATCTATGGGGTTGTGATATTTAGCGGAAGTGAAGGCATACCATGCTGATGTAAATCGGTTAAAAGCAGACAATGGCTTGTGATTCACTTTCAGGGATTTAGAGGGAGGATAAATTAATCACGCAAAGTACCTTTTTAAGTACTGTGATGTCATAAAATTGAGACGTCATAAAAATGAGGGACATGAGAGGGGAAGTGGGAAAGACAATCCCGAAAACAGATAACATAATATCAAACATTTTACTGAAGTCAAACTACAATAATAAACTTATTATAATATAATAGTTATTTCTCGAATAGTATTATAAACAGCTTTCCGCGGATATAAAAATGTACAATAATAAGATTAAAACCAGTTTTTTTAGCCCCGAGGTACCGAAGGCATGGGCTAAAAAAAACTGATTTTAATCTTGTGATTGTACATTTTTATATTCGTAGAAAGCTGGATATAATACGATGCTAGACATAGTTTTTTCGTATGGATGAGAACCGGTTCCTATCCACCGGATTCGAATGAATACGAGAAACAATTTTCATTTTTTGCTTTTGCTAACCAACACTTTTCTACTCTTTTGGGCGTGTGGTCTCTTTTAGTTTTTACCCATACATCCTAAGCGTGATGAAAAAAAACGTTCATACAAATAAATTATAAATAGATCATAATATTTTGGTCATTTAAATTTTTAAGTTTTATGTTTTAATTTTTTATTTTCTGAATCAGTAAGTATAAGAACTAAATGTTATTTTTTACAATTTTCTTATTTACAGGAAAAGGATATTGCTCCTAGCCTCTAGGAGTATTTATTAAGGAGGATAAGGTATAACAAGTAGCCTGAATCCATCTCAAGATACATAAATCGAATCAGACTAGCCGGTTTCGAAATATTTTACTTCATCTAAAAAAAATTCCATATTCACAGTTTGTATTATATTATAGTTTACCAAAAGATGTAAATTTATATATTTTGTCTCAATAATGAGTAATAATTTATTTTCTCGTATTTATTCGAATCCGGTGGATAGGAACCGGTTCTCATCCATACGATAAAACTATGTCTAGCATCGTATTATATCCAGCTTTCTACGAATATAGAAATGTACAATCATAAGATTTAAACCAGTTTTTTTTTGAAAAAAGTAAAAGTGTCTAACTATGACGTCAGAAAAAATTAACAATTAACCAATGAGAGGCCGCTATATATTTTACCACAGTGAATACTGGCTACTTATTGGTTAATTGTTATTTTTTTCTGACGTCATAGTTCGACACTTTTACTGTTTTCGTTTTTTTATCCCGTGCCTTCGGCACCTCGGGGCTAAAAAACTGGTTTTAATCTATATATTCTATATCCGCGGAAAGCGGTTTATAATACGATGAAATAAATAACTATTCTGCGTTTCACTGCTGTGAAAATTAAATTTTTTTACGTTTGGAAAATTTTGAGCATTTGCGGGCACGTCTAAGTAGTTTTATATGTACTCGTTTTAGCTTTCTTTCTTAACTTCCCTTTACCCATCCTCCCTCCCCCCTTTCTTTTCTCATTTCTTACGAACAAAACTAAGATTTAGATAAAGAAATTTTACTTCAGTAGGTTGCTGAATTAGCAAGAGACACTTTTGTCTCAGAATTTTATCCTCAAGGTTTTTTGTTCATCATTTTGAGTGTTTTTTAATTCTAAACAAGAAGATTAAGTGTTATGATAGTTATTTATCGCATCGTATTATAGATAGCTTTCTGCGGAAAGTAAAATAAAAATTATAATATTATTTCTGTTTTGTAGGCCCCTAAGAGCCGAAGGCCAAGGCCACCAAAACTAGTGCTAATTTAATGATTTTTATTCTATCATTCGTGAAATAGTTTCTATGGCATGGAACCGGTTCTAATCCAACGGATATTATTCGGTTTCAAAGCCATGAATGAAAATCTCAAATATGTGTGTCAGTGAAATTATGGTACTGTTTTTTTCATTGTGTATGGAGTGAAGCTACTTTAAATGTGATTTCTGTTGGTCTGCTTATCTGCTGTCCTGTCTGTTTGTCTGTCTGTTGGTACATATGTTGGTCTGCTTGTCTATTGGTTCGCCTGTCTGTTTGTTTGTTTGTTGGCCTATCTATTGGTCTTGCTGTTAATCTGTCTGTAGATCTGTATGTTGGTCCATCTATTGGTCTGTCTGTCTGTCTATTGGTCTTTCTGTTGGTCTGTCTGTTAATCTGTCTGTTAGTCCTTTTTTGGTCTGTCTGTTGATCTGTCTGTTGGTCCGTCTGATGGTCCGTCTGTTGGTCCGTCTGTTTGTCTGTCTGTTGGTCTGTCTGTTTGTCTGTCTGTTGGTCTGTCTGTTGGTCTGTATATTGGTCTGTCTGTAGGTCTGTCTGTTGGTCTGTCTGTTGGTCTGTCTGATGGCTTGTCTATTGATCTGTCTGTTGATCTGTCTGTTGGTCTGTCTGTAGGTATGTCTGTTGGTTTGTCTGTTAATATGATTGTTGGTCTGACTTTTTTTCTGTCTCATGTTCTAACTAATGGCCTGTTTGTTGGTCTGTCTGTTAATCTTTCGTTGGTCCGTCAGTAGGTCTGTCTGTTAGTCTTTCAATTGGTCTGTCTGTTGGTCTGTCTGTTGGTCTGTCTATTTATCTGTCTGTTGGTGTGACTGTTAGTCTGTCTGTTGGTCTGTCTATTGGTCTGTCTGT
Source organism: Acartia tonsa (assembly GCF_053477335.1). Lineage (NCBI taxonomy): Eukaryota > Metazoa > Arthropoda > Copepoda > Calanoida > Acartiidae > Acartia > Acartia tonsa. Next base: position 2,695,230 of record NC_137272.1, read on the forward strand.
TAATCTGTCTGTTAGTCTGTCTGTCGGTCCTTCTGTAGGTCTGTCTGTTAGGCTGTCTGTAGGCCTGTCTGTCGGTCTGTCTGCTGGTCTGTCTGTTAATCTGTCTGTTGGTCTGTCTGTTGGTCTGTCTGTTGGTCTGTCTGTTGGTCTGTCTGTTGGTATGTCTGTTGGTCTGTCAGTTAATCTGTCTGTTAGTCTGTCTGTTGGTCAGACTGTAGGGCTGTCTGTCGGTCTTTCTGTTGGTCTGTCTGTTGGTCTGTCTGTTGGTCTGTCTGTTGGTCTGTCTGTTAGTCTGTCTGTTGGTCTTTCTGTTGGTCAGTCTGTTGGTCAGTCTGTTGGTCTGTCTGTTAATCTGTCTGTAGGTCTGTCTGTTAGTCTTTCGCTTAGTCTGTCTGTTGGTCTGTCTGTTAGTCTGTCTGTTAGTCTGTCTGTTAGTCTGTCTGTTAGTCTGTCTGTTAGTCTGTCTGTTAGTCTGTTTGTTGGTCCGTCTGTAGGTCTGTCTGTTGGTCTTTCTGTTGGTCTGTCTATTTGCCTGCCTGTTGGTCAGTAGGTTTGCCAGCCTGTTTTATTTTTCGGAAAATAAATAAAACATTATCTATTAATGATAAGTTTGGTGATTATAAGTAGAAAATATGTAACATATAATACAAAAAACTTGTCTTAAGATTTCGCAAATCCATTTTGGCTTAAATCTGACCATTTAACATTTAAATTTCATATTGCGATAATCCACTTTATGTGTGGATTTTTAAGAGATACATTGCATTAGTCACATTAGTCTTGGTATTTTGAAAACATTATGATAAAAAATGTAATCCATTTTGCTTCAATAATGATAATATTATGCTATATAATCTAAATAAGTGCATTAATAAACTCTGTATATTGTATATGTAATTATATATAATAATATATAATATATAATTAAGTATATATTGTATAATATCTAATTTATATTTTTGTACTATTTATGAATAGAAAGTAATATATGAAAGTTCGTTTTTTTTTCTTTCTGAATTTATATTATCATTGTATGTGATATTAGTTTTAGAGTAGCTTCGATCCAAACTCTTGCGACCAAACTGATTTAAAATTTATAAAATGAATAATCAATGATCCTAATATATAAGACAAAAAACGATAAATTGATATCCATCCCAAAATTAGCGCTTCTGTAGATTAAAATCATGAGTTGCATATTATCAAGGAAAAGGGAATGTGATTCTGACAACAAATTCTAAGAAACATTTCCCCTTTTCCTCCCCTTCTTACCCACCCCTCTTCAGTTACATGATTAAACAAGATATATCTCCACCTTACTTCCAAAGGTTTCGTCATTTTTTTTGTAGAATTGATTGTTAGAATGGCTAGGCCTGCATAGTATGTTTATTATTAGTATGGAACCAAATCAATAAAATTATAGCAAAAGTACCCAAAGTTTTTGATTCAAGGAATAAGATGTTTTCAAAACTTTGGATACCAGTTTAATATGAAGTCTAATGTCCCCTCCCTCCCTTAATTTACGTCGACCCGACATTTTATCAAACTTAATTTAGAATAATTTAGGATTACTGTACGGACTACGGACGTACAAATCTAAATTACAAGAAAGTTGCGCTTTTGATACAAATACCCTAAACTGTGGTATTCTTAAAAGCGAATCTTTGCTATAATTAGGGTTACCTGATTCATTTCTCCCTTTTCGGGAAGATACAGATAGTTCCGGGGATGGTTTTAGGCTATTCTTCATCCCCTTTTTTACTTCTTTGAACCCCTAGATGCTAGGGAAGAAGCTATTTGTGTACATTCAATGTAAATTGTACATATATCATAGAAACTTTGATTTTAATTTCACGTGAAAACGTGAAGCGAAAAAATGTGAAGTCAGAAAGTTTCATAATTTACATTTTAGTAGCGAATTAATTTTGTCTGTCCGTCCGTCAGTCAGTCAGTCAGTCCATAACGCTATGGGGGAAACGTGATTTTCTAAGATCCTATTAAAGATACACATTTTTTGAGGTTTGCTACTTCTTGATTTTGTCATTTTTTCTTATTTCAATAAAGTAGTTTTCGTTAAGTGGTCATGAATAGCCAAGAGAAAGAAAAAAAATTCTTCCCTCAAATGTTTCTTTTCAACATCAACATCAAGGCTTTTTTTGAGAAGATCGTCTTCCTTAGGGTTTTATCTCCTGCAACAGTGGCTTCGCCCCTACAGACGATAGGAAAAACTTTGGGAAAATGGATATTTTTTTTGAAAGGTTTTTGTCCTACTCCCCCCAGAAAAAAGTCTAAAATCTTAAATTTGTCAGTACAGCAGTTACCGAGATCTGACGCTTCAGTTGAGACAGTCAGACTAACAGATACACATCGTACTACTTTGCATTACAGATACAGATTTGGTTTAAATTGCATAGCAAATTAGTTTTAAGCTTAACACATATAAGTATTAGTACTTACAGTACTTTGAGTTTAAATAATTATCAACACATCAATTTTTATTCATTCAAAAATTTTATTCGTCATCACATTTTTTACAAGATTAGCAAATTTTAATTTATCCGCCGTCTGGTTATTTAATAGGAAAATATGTCAAAAATTATTTCGAAACGAAGTTTTTTCTTCATTATTGTTAGTCCGTTTTTTTACAGATAGCTCCCATAATTAGATTAGGCGGTTTTTTTTTTAAAAAATCCCTTTATTGATTCGTTCCGCGTTTGGAGGAGGGTAACTCCAACCTTCCAGGATTAATTTGCCATTGAAAAAAATTTATCCTTCCCCCCCAATTCTGTTTACTTTTTCTTTTCAAAATTAAAATTGAAATTGTGCCGGGCTCGACCTCCTCCCCACCACCCCAAGTGCAATTAGTGGCATCTAGGGGCGTAACCGATAGTAGCAAATCATTAAGGAGGAGCCTTGTATGTTGAGAGTTTGGCAAATAACATTGGGTAAGACTAAGTTGCGCTGTTGTAATAATTGCATTTGCGGAAGTGAAAGAACACCTGATGATGATAATAATTGAACAAGGATGACAACATCCATAAGTAGTTAAGCTAAAAAATTATAAATGTATATTGAGAAAAAATTACTATAAAGCAGTGTCATACAATAAACATTAATCTTGAGAAAATATGAAAATCAAGAAACCTTTAAAATCACGCAACCTTAAAAATCATGAAAACTTAAAAATCTAGGAATCGATCTAGCACTGCAATTAATTGACAAATCTTAATGAAACTTAATGGAAATATGTAGAATATGTAGAATATGAGCATATTCAATCGCTGATAATTTCAGCCGTCAATCCTGAATAGAAATCGAGAAAAGCATGAAAACCTAAAAATCTAGAAATCGATCTAGTACCTCAATTTTTAAAAAATATTAATAAAACTCAGGGAAACTATGTAGAATGTAAAACTAATTATTCCCTGCAATTTTCAGCCCTGTATCTTAAAAGGTAGTTGAGAAAATCACGAAAACTTGAAAATCTAGGAATCGATCTAGCACCCCAAATAAAAGACAGATTGATAGAATAGATGGGCATATGTCATAAGAATCTTCACTGAAAATTTAGCTGCCTAATCTTAAATAGGAGAAAATCACGTTTCCTTCCATAGCGTTTTGGACTCACTGACTGACTGACGGATGGACATTTGGAATTATAGGAAAGCTTCGCTTTTACAAATTAATCGTGTAAAGATCTTAACCAAAATCTTTCATAAAAACCAAGCATAAAGGATTAAGTAAATGAATTGTTCCTTTACCTTAAATTGTATTTCGAGCACTAAACCCCTTTCTCCCATATTTATGAAATGAGGTTTTTTTTTAAAGAAGTTGTATCAACTTTTTTGCTTTTTATTTAAGATAGCTAGCCGGTCCTTTCAGTAAGTAGGAGATGTAAAATTTTTCATAGAATTCAGATATGCAATCGGTTTTTTTGTAGACCTCTTATTTTTTAAGTAATTTAAGTTTTTTAAAAAAATAATTAAGTCGGTTTTAAGGTACTAAAACGCAACAAAATAAAAGAAGAAAATGGCCAGTATGAACAAAAATAGTAAGATCTTTAATTTGACACCTTACTTTTAAAATTCTGTTGAGTAATTATTGAAAAAATCTATTTTTTTAACCTCGGTTTAATAAAAACTTTAGACCTAAATATTTTCTCAAACAGACATAAAAAACATGGGTTCATATATACCTTTAGAATCAGAAAAATATTACGAATCTATTCTAAGCAAAATTGAAAAAGTTTTATAAAACTATAATAAAAAAAATAAGTTTTTATTTTAAGAATCATAATTTTCGGCTTTAAAGGGTTAGCTTGAACCAAACCTGAACAAAACCTAAACAAAAGACAATGCAATGTAGCAGATATTTTTTAAACACAAGAAACAATAATGTATTTTTAACTGCATTGTTTTGAAGTTTATAAACAGACTGATGCATATTTGTTCATAATTTTTCATTCTTTACATGTTCTTTAATATCACTATATTTATTGTAGTATCTATTGTATATATTGTATGAACGTTCTCCTTTTTTTCTGGCAATTCTATAGGTTAATTTTATAGATTAAGCTTCCCGATTCGTCAATTTTTGCGATTTGTGATTGGCTAGTTTAGTAGTTACAATTCTTAAAATAACTTTTTTCTTTTTTCTTTTTTTTATTACAATTTTTTAAAACTTTTTCAATTTTGCTTACAATGGATTCATATTATTTTTCTCATTCTAATGGTATATATGAACCCATATTTTTTATGTCTGTATGAGAAAATATTTAGGTTTAATGTTTTGATTAAACCGAGGTTAAAAAAATAGATTTTTTCAACAATTACTCAACAGAATTTTAAAAGTAAGGTGTCAAATTAAATTAAATTATTTTTTTAAAAAACTTAAATTACTTAAAAAATAAGAGGTCTACAAAAAAACCGATTGCATATCTGAATTCTATGAAAAATTTTACATCTACTACTTACTGAAAATACCGGCTAGCTATCTTAAATAAAAAGCAAAAAAGTTGATACAACTTCTTTGGAGGGGGGTATTTTTTATATATATAACTCTTTAGGGGTTATACCTGCGGTGCTCTAACTCTGTGGCCTAACCAGTACACAATAAATTCTAGCATGCGATTAATATTTAGTATGTTTTTTGTCTTTAGTTTAAGATTTCGGCACCTGCTGAACCGATCAAGTTCTCCATTTTAGGGAAGCTTCTTATAGGTCCCGGAATGGTTTTATTCTATCTTATCTTTAGAATTAAGTCTTAAGATGGTTTTAGGATACTTTTAATTTACTTATATTTCTATTTATCTCTGTTATGAAATGCCTTTACGATTATAAGATGTAATAATTTAGTTTACGTAAATCTCGTAAATTCAATCACACACACCTACACACACACATTTACACACAAAACACACACACCTAACACACACGTAATACACACACACACACACACACACACACACACACACACACACACACACACACAACACCTCCACCTCACACACACAAACTTATGCGTTCATAAAGGCATAAAAATAGATATTTAGTTAGGGATGGTTTTGGTTAAATGCAGCAAAAATTAATGTTAGAAAATGTTGAACAAAAAAGTAATCTAAGGTGGATTCTTAAAAAAATTAGGGTCGCTGCATCGCTGGTTAGGCAAAATTGTTTTTTTTTGTAAAAAATTTCCCAAGGTGTAAATCATAGAGGGGTTATTAACATTACTTAAAAGTGCTTAAATAACAAGAAAAATTGCAAGAAAATCTTGAAGAAAAAAAAACAATAACATAGACGACAAAAAATGTTATAATTCTCACAATCTCTCTCTCTCTCTCTCTCTCTCTCTCTCTCTCTCTCTCTCTCTCTCTCTCTCTCTCTCTCTCTCTCTCTCTTTCTCGTGTTATATGTGCGCGAAGAATTTGTGGCGTCGCTGTACTACGGTAACTTTTATTCTTAAATCTGTCAAATTTTTGTGTTCACTGTAAAAGACACAAAAATTCAACCAATAAAAAAGAAATGGTATGTACTTATATAAATCACAAAAAATGCTTAGTTTCAGATCCCAACAGAGGATATGAACACAGTTAGCTTGATTTTGATATTCTTTCGATGTCATAAAATGCTCATATAAGCAGGGGCGTCCAAGCTTTTTATTTTTTTGGGGGGGGGTTAAATTTTTTTAAGGGGGGGGGGTAATTGGGTTTTTTTTTTGGGGGGGGGGGGTAATCGCCCCATAACCCCCCCCCCCCTTGGACGCCTATGCATATAAGCCCCTTTTTAAAAATCTTATCATATTTGCCAATTTTTTTGTGGCTTTTAAAGAATATCCCATTCAATAGTTCTTATGTTGCGTGCATGCGTGAGATCAGATAAAGGGATAGATAAATAGGCAGGGATGCAAAGGGATAAGACAATGGCCGATAATTTTATGTACATCCCTAATCGTGGTGCATTACCCCCTCTGTAGATTACAATTAGTGGTTGAAGCGTTTAGATACTCAACTAAATGAACCAATTAATCAAATTAATAAAAGTCCCCTAGGTTTTTAAACCAACGAATAACAAACGTCATTATAAGACTTTGAGGACTTGTGTAATAAACTTGCCAATGTCCCCTCTCTCTATGATAAATAGGTCGAATAACAAATCTGAAATTCTATATTTTGACTCTTGAATAAATCTTGAATTGATGATAAAAAAAAGTCAATCTAATACTTATAGGTTTCAGTTTTTGTTATTAAAAAGTAATAGGATGTATGTTCATTAAAATCTCTAAACTTCAGTAGTAAGATACTTAAATACATGATACTGTTTAAGGATATACTTACTTTTTAGGACTTAATAAAAAAACTGCTTCGCTTAAATGAGTGTTGTAATAGGAATCAGTATTCCAAATATCAGATAAATAAGATAAAATTAACATCATAAAAAAGAACTAACCGCTACGGACGGACGTACGGACCGACCCTAATTATAGAAAAGCTTCGCTTTTGCAAATACAAAATATAAACTATTTTCGTAAGATGAAATTTAGATTTTAAAAAAATTATTAAAATATTTACAAACTCCTATGTCCCTGCGAATGAACGAAGGATATACATTATACGAGCGTATTTATCATAATATACATACATTCAAACGCACACCCCTAAACTTCTTAACCCGCCCCCCTTTACTCTTTAAAGGGTTATCATATGAAAAAGCAAAAGTTTCAAACAAATTATCCATTAGGATTATGTCCTTTGCCCTTTTTCATTAAGTAGTAAGATCTTTTAGTAAGTTAATAAGTTGAGTTCTCCATTTTATGGAGGCTTTTTTATGGCCCTTTGATAGGTTTGGGCTATTTTGTCTCTAAATTCTTGTCTTTATTTGGTTTATATCTTTATTTTTCTTTATTCATATTCATATTTATTCATATAGTCGACTTAAATCATTGAAATTTATATATAAATTCAATGATTATTACTTCGACAAGGTAACATTAACTTGTCAATGCCGTTTCTGGGATCTTTTGCTTCAAAAAAATGAAATTTACTTCCTATTTTACTTGTTAGCGGATGCGCTCCTAGCTCTGTTTTAGAAGAATCAAGGAAAGTAAAAAACTATTCAGTTATTAATCTTTAAAAGTCTACTTCATCAATCCAAAATATATTTTAAGTAAAAAATACTCATTATCAATCGCATCTCTTAGTGAAGTGAATCAAGCAAATTTAGCTTGGTCAGTTTAAACATGGGAAAGTAGGAAAACAGTCTAAAACCATCCAGGGACTTTTAAGAAGCATAAAATGGAGAACTCAATCGGTTCATTAGTTATCAAAATTTTAAGCTTAAGACAAAAAAACCTTACTACTTTACATAATTAGAAAGAAACTTTGCTATTTTTGAATATTCAACTTTTGTTGCAACGTATTGACAGCCTATTGTAACTCTTCTCTCCATGTAACTTTGTGTTGCTTGGCGGAGTGATGGGGTTAGTCTAGCTCTGAGTTGGTTACCATAAGGAACAAATCTCAAGCAACACCATACTAATCATAGTAACAAAGGTTTATACAAACAAACATTGGTTATAAGTTAAATTATAGAGTAGCTGCGCTACTTTTTAAAAATATAATTAGTTTAAGCGTAAGTAAAGTGTTAAAAATCTGAAAAAAATTCTTATTTACAGACAACTAACACTTTGACTACATATAATTTGTTTTAAAGTCCTTACTAAAGGTAAAAGATATATGCCTGGGTGCTTTTTTGCATAAGGATAACGCTTCCTTATATATTTTGTATTAAAAGTTAGACTATCGCTGCATGTATTTCTTATTGTTCTTGTTAATTCTTTGTTTTGTAATCGAAAGCCATTTAAATTCAATTATCAACTTAACCTGTCTGAAATAATAATAAGACTTAAAGCCCATCTAACAGCCCTTGAGTATCAATTATAATCTTCAATTTTAAGCCCCTCCCACTTTTAAGGATGCCCCGCCCCTTTTTTGATCTTTTTTTTGATCTTCTAAAACTTTAAAGATAAAGATAAAAGCAATTTTTTTCCACAAAATATTTCTAAGTTCTTGAAATCGAAATTTCGTTGTTTTAAATATGTTAGGTTAGGTTAGTTTAGGTGGGGTAAGAAAGCCCTTTTGTTTATAAACGACTTAAATAAAGAAGACACATGACAAAACCTACGTTGCCTCCAATTTTATGCTTTAGAATCCTTTTAATATTTTGATAATTCTTATTGATTGCACAATCTTTTTGCTTAATAAGACGACTTTTTCTCAAAGAAAATAATATTTGTGGTGAAACAATTTTTTCTTGAGTTGACATATCCCTATCCCCTGCATAGAATTACAGTAAGGTTAATAGGCCTAATTTCCTCTTGAGGTTAGGGGGTTCTTAAAGCCAGATAATTTGTTTTGTTTTTTTAAAGTAGCGATGCTACTCTCTACTAAATGTTCGTCTGCATGTCAGTCCGCTGGTCTATAATTTTTTTGGGGGGAAAAGATGATTTTTCCTACTGTTGTCTTTATACTAAAGTAACAGGATGTTTGTATGTTTCTTTGTCTGTGTATCTGTGTGTCTCGAAGGATCTCGCTAACCGCTGAACCGATCGGGTCCTCCTTAACAGGGTAGCTTCTCATAAGTCCCGTAAAGGTTTATAACTATTTCCTAGGGGGTTGGGACACCCCCAACCCCCCCAATAAATGAAAAATACCCCCCCCCAAAAAAATATTTTTTTTTTACTTTTTCTTATAAAATCTAAAATAAGAAATTAGGTTATCAAATTCGACTCCCCCCTCCTCAAGTGCCCCTAGAGGCCTCTAGGGACGTAGCCGCTAGTTATAAATAAATAATAAAATGTTTTTGATGAATACCTATAATAATGAGCATAAATTATACAATTTACTTTGTCTGTCAGACATACTATAAATACATATATTCATATTTATAAGAGGTTAACTCACATAAAAAAAATATAAATTTTACATATTTATCCAAAGTAGTAACGTGTTTTTTTTTGTAGCGATTATCTCGCTAATCGCTCAACTAATACGGTTCTCCTTTACTGTATAGCTTATCAGAGGTCCTGGGAAGGTTTATAGCTACTTATGGGTAGGGTAAATCCTTTTTTTACTTACAAAAAAATTTAGGGCTGTTCGAATTCAAGCCCCCATTACCTCAAGTGCCCCAAGAGGCCTTTTGGGGCTTAGCCGTTATCATAAATATATATTACAAATTGTTTCAAGCATGTTTGCTTGCTTTATGTCTCTTTGTACAAAATGTTGCTAGATACAGCAAACTTCCTTTCAATCATAAGTCATAAAGAGATCTAAAAGAGAACTTCAAATGTTTTACTATCTACTATGCAATATAAATGTCCGTAGGTCTATCTGATTTTTTTCTAGCGAAATGTGATTTCTGGATGTAATCTTTGCTATTATAAAAACAACAGAGTAGCCTTTTTCAATTACCTAAACTTAACTGTCTTATCAATTACTGTTATAAAGTTTTTGATAAATTTTATAGTAACCTTCTAATAATCCACAAAAAAAGATGCAACCATAAACCAACTTGATATTTATCTGAATATAATAATAGCTTTCTATAAAGTCTGCATTTATAGTTTGTTTCTATCTTCTGTAATAGTTAGGTACAATTTAGAAAGCATAGCAACTCTATAATCTATACCAGAATGCCTGTTCTTTTTTTTAAGGCAAAGATTTATATGAATCTTATTTTTTTATTGATCTTTGGGGGTTATCTCTCACTCTCCTCCCCCCCCCCCTAATAACAAATATTTCCTAAATTGATTTTAATATATTCTATCCAACCGTTACAAAGCTCAAATTATTTTTATCTGTTTTATCTGAACACCAATTATACACAAGATTTAGATAAATATTATTTGTTGGCATCTAATGAGTTAATGTAGGAGTTTATGCAGGGAGGGAGGGGACATTGGGTTGTTTATTACACTAGTCCCCAAAGTTATACAGTAATCTTTTCTTATTCGTTGACTTAACAACTTTGGGGACTTTTGTTGAATTTGATTAGTTGGTTCATGAAGTTGAGCAACCAAGAGTTTAACCACTAATTATAATCTACAGAAGGGGTAATCGTGTGTATCATCATTGGGTATGAACATCAATTTATTGGCCATTGTCTTATCCCTTTGATCCCTGCTGTTTATGTATCCTTCTACAAAAAGTTTTAAAACTGTACTTTGATTTCAAGAATCTAAAGGGATAAGACAATGGCCGATAAATTGACATACATCCCCAATGATAATACACAAAATTACCCCTTTTCAAGATTAATATTAGTGATTGAAACGGTTGATCACTCAACGTAATGTATGTTACAATTTTGTAACATGTATCAACCAATCAAAATTTAATAAATTTCCCAAAATTGTTAAGCCAGCGAATAAGATAATGGCTGGTTCAAACTAGTAGTGTCCAAGCTTTTCAGCCAATAATATAAATGTATAAAGCAGGGGTTACTTTCGTGTACATTATTGTCTAACTTAATTGAGAAGTTTTTTAATTACATATCTCGATTGAATTAATAATATTAAGTCTATTCTTATATAAAAGTAGCAGTAATTGTTTTGGGGGAGGGTACCACGCCCCTCATAAGAAAAATCGCCCCTGGAAAAAAAATTAACCCTTCCCTTAAACAAACAATTTGGGGGTCTACTCCCCCCCCCCCCAATTTAGAAAAATAAGACACTAGACATAATTTTTCAGTATGGCTGAGGACCGGTTCTAATTCTCCGGATGTTAATCGGTTTCGAAGCGATAATAAATAAGGAAATAATTATCTTTATAACCAATGTTTGTTTCCTACTAGAGGGTAGAGTTTTACAAGAAACTGACCTGTATAACAAATTAACAAATCATATCCAACACTAATAAAGACGACATTAGCTTCAACTAAATTGAATCCTCGTCCCCTCACTTATCTCCCCCCCCCCCATTAATAAAAATCGCCAACATGAAAACAGACACTTTGGATATGACGAAAATTCGCGAATCTCTAGAGTTAGCAGAACTGCAAGCGGCTGCAGCTTACGCTAAGCTAGGTAGGCTTTTGTTTGTGTTGCTTTTTAAAAGTGCGCCTTTTTTGAGTCGGTCAAAATTTCATTATTTTCATCAAATTTTAACCCTAAAGCAAATTTGTTATAATTCGTACTAATAATTACATTACATTTTGATTGGTTGATTCAAACTAGCAGTGTCCAAACTTTTTATCCTACAGTAGGGTAATTTTATTTATTATCTTTGGGGTGTACATCATCTTATCGTCCATTGTTTTATCCCTTAAAAGCTCTGACTAATAACAATCATTAAAAATTGCTAGGCGAAATTTTTTTAAAAATATTTATTTCAAACTCAAATTTAAGGCGAAAACGTTGAACTGGCGGAAAAACGAGCGGCAACGGTTAAGGAGCGGCGGATTTCTCTCACAAATCGGCGGCAAGTGCCGAGGAAAAACTCGAGCGGCGGAGGCGCCGCACAATGTGGCGATTCGCAGTCCGTCATAGTGAAAGGCAAAGAAAGCGGTTTCATACCCCCCAAACATGTACTACAATTCGTTGTAAGGTAAAAAAGAAATTTTCATGTTAAAATTATATTTTATCTTTATCATTAAAAAGTACTTATATTTGAATTCATGTATGAAATATGTCTAATCAAAATATGAATATGATATTAATTATATATTTAGTCATGTATAGAATATGGATATATTAGTGTAATTTAAAAGTATAATAGTACTAAAATATATTTATGATTTTAAGTATATAAAACATTTAGAATTATAATGTATAGCATATTTTCATATACTATTTAAAAAACAAGTATTTTACGTCTAAAAAGAAGTAATGTAGACTCCCCTTGATCATATTACCCGAAGCGCCCCCGAAGAAAGTAGCCCCCCCCCTTCCCTGCCATCATGCAAATTTGCCATGCATTACACTTTTACCAAAATGCGCTTGGTAATCATACAAAACCAACCAAAGTGATTTTAGAGTAAAATCGCTATACCACCAAAAATCTAAATAGTTTTTTTATATGGTTGAAAAAAATGTCTACAGCTTATTAGGGAGGGTCTTATCCTGCGGGGCCTTCCTAACCTAACATAAAAAACATAAAAATACGGGTTTAAAATCATTTGAGGTCCAAAGAAATATAGAAAAATGGCTTAATGTTACTTTTTCTCTTTTATTGGTTGAAACGAAGGCACGCTCGTTGCAGTACACTTCTATCACCAAGGGCTCTCTAGAAGGAAAATCGTAATTTCCAAAATTTCCCCTCACTGCCTCTCTTTAAAAGTCCCGTTATATCTAGTCAAAATAATTAAATAACCAGGGAGGGAGGAGACATTGGGTTGTTTATTACTCTAGTCCCCAAAGTTTTATAGTAACGTTTTCTTATTCGTTTATTGAACAACTTTGGGGACTTTTTATGAATTATGATTTGTTGGTTCATTTAATTGAGTGTCCAAACGACTTAACCATTAATCTTAATCTAAAGGAAGGGCATTTGTTTGTTTCATCATTGGGGTTGTACAATGTACATCAATTTATCGGCCATTGTCTTTGTCTTATCCCTTTAGATCCCTGATAAATAACGCAGTTATTCGTCAGCAAATTAGGAAACATTTAAAAAAATTATTATGATAAGTTTTGAATTCATTATCCATTTAATTAAGTTAGCCTCTAACTTTTCCTCTAATCAAAAGACAACTGTTTGAACAATAGTTTTTCTAGTATGGCTTTGACGCCGGTTAATACTGAAAAATCATGTATAGCATCGTGTTACAGACAACTTTCTTCGAATATTAAAATACAAATCATAAAATTTATACCAATTTTGTTAGCTCTGGGCTTCAGCTCCTCGGGGTTAACAAAACTGGTTTAAATCTCATAATTTTTCATTTTAATATCTGCAGAAAACTGTCCATAATACGATGCGATAAATAACTATTCTTTATCTTATTATACCGTGTTCAGTTATTAGTTTTGTCAGGCAGAAAAGCTGGGGGCAAAATAGTTTATCTTTTTGTGCTATATCTATGTCTTTTGAGAATTTAATTTGACTTTCCTTTCTCCCTGGGTTTATATGTTATACGCAAAACTAACTCAATGTCAATAACTTCTAAATAACGTATGTAGGCTATTTCTAAAGTCCACATATTTACGGCTATGACAATAGCGTGGCATGCTTGTCTGAGTGGATGTCTACTGTGATACTTCAATATGATACTGTTCTAGAAGTCTTAAATGCGTAGAATATGTGTGTGTGTGTGTGTATGTGTGTGTGTCTAAGGTGTGTAAGGGTGGGGGTTGTTTTTCTATAATAATAATAATATGTAATTGGGGGGGGGGGGGGGGGGGGAGTTCTCACTGTGGAATAACATTATAACCTAGAAAATTGTTCAACATATCTACAACTTGCTTTCTTGATAACTATTACAGCATAATAATGCATTCACATTACAATAGTTTTGTCCCAGTAATGATCAACCTATTATGAAAAGTAGTCATTTTTTTTTGTCTGTAGCGAAGGATCTCGCTAACCCTTGAACCGATATGATTCCTTTTTACAGTGAAGCTTCTTATATTTACTGAGATGGTTTTAGACTATTTTTATGACCTTAAAAATCCCTTAAACTTGTAGATACTAGGAGCACAGCCGCAAGTATTTAAATAAAAGTAAAGTTGGGAGAAAAAAATAGTTTTATACAGATGAAATATTTCTATTAAATTTGTTTTTATATTTTTTCTTTTGTCATTTTAATAGTTCGGGTACACAAAGTTAAAAAAAATTGGTTCAGTTAATGAGTTAATTTTTTCAATTCAAGTTATATGTATATCTATGTAATTATAATTGAATATTTTAAAAAACAAATTGACCGATTTTTATTTGTTGAAATAGAAATAAATTTCGAAAAAAATCATTTTATAATTGAAAATTCCTACAAAATTTCACTGTGAATCGGGGGGAAGTAAAACGTTGCTGCTGTAACCTAGTAGAAATTCTATAGAAAAAGTCCCTCTTATAATCTAAAACAGCCCCGCGTTTCTAGGGTTTAGAACATTTTTAGTATAATAGTTTAGTTTAGTCAGGGTTTAGTTGTTACAGCGTTATAAAGCTAATTGTGGTTCTGTTATTTGCTAGATTAGTAAGCGATATAGTGGAATCTTAGAAATAAAGGTAGAGTTTTTATTTGTGTTTAGGTTAGGTTTAATAGGGTTCATATTACTCCAAATTGATAGATAGTTGCATATGGTTTCACCTTGGTAAAATCTAGAAAAATCTACAAAAATCTAGTAAAAAAATAACCCACTTACCATAGACAAAAAAAGCACCAAAAATGATGAACAAAACGGCCCCCTCTCTCGCAGGGAATCAAAATTGCACTCCACATTGGGTAACTCTTATTGAAGATGCTTTTCAACGGTCTTGATATCTACATGGGTTGGGTCTGGTGAGACGGACAACGGTCACCGGGTAAGTTTTTATTACAGAGAAGCTGCGCTACTCTATAACCAGGCTTTGTCCAAACGTCCAAAACTTTAAATTGTGATTTTATGACAAAAAACAGAAGCTTCTGGCAAGAAAAAATTTTCTGTAATTAATATGAGGGAGGTTGTGATCATTGGGACTGTAAATGATTCCAGTCCCCAAAGTTTTATACCATATTTGTTGGCTGATAAACTTTGGGTTCAATTATAATCTTGATGGGGGTTGTTCAAAACTTCGATTCATTGTCTTATCCCTTAAAATCCCTGAAGAAATATCTAAATAAAAGCAAATGTTTAGGGTCAGGAGGAGAATAGACAGACAAACAGACAGACAAACAGACAGACAGACAAACAGACAGACAGACAAACAGACAGACAGACAGACAAACAGACAGACAAACAGACAGACAGACAGACAGACAGACAGACAAACAGACAGACAAACAAACAGACAAACAAACAGACAAACAGACAGACAAACTGACAGACAAACAGACAGACAAACAGACAGACAAACAGACAGACAAACAGACAGACAAACAGACAGACAAACAGACAGACAAACTGACAGACAAACAGACAGACAGACATCGTTCTACTTTGTATCATAGATATCCAGCTCTTATAACACTTGCTTTAAAATACTTTCTTTGGTGATAGCAATAACGGCAACATATAACGATAAGTCTTCATTTGAGGAAACGTTTAAATTGAAATAGTTTTTTTTTCTGATGAAATTCTGCTTTTTGGGTTTTCCTAAATCTTAACCCTAGCATATTACCCCCCCCCCCCCCCCCCCTCCACAAGCAATGACGTCATTACTTTATTAGTGTTAAATACAAGTTAATCAGGGGTACGGGGATAGGGTAATGTAAGATAATTTATCCCCCCCCCCTTAGTTATATTTCTAAATTGATCAAAAATAACAAAGGAAAACTTTGCAGAAATATAATTTTTTCTGTCATCAACATATTCCTTCATCCAAGCATGTTATCACCCTTATCACCATCAAGATTAAGCAGTATTCATAGTGACGCAGCAATATTAGGTTTTATTTAAGCCTTATTTAACATTTAATAAGTAATAATTGTTAAAGAGTTAAAATTAGGAACTAAAAGACAAAGGTTGTTATATTAAAGTGATGAAATGTATTCTATTTTAGGTTTCAAGTTTTCAAATTTAAGTGATCTACATTTGATAACAGGTATAGCTGATGTTAATCAGGGCTTTAAAGGGACAAGACAATAACCAATAGATTGATGTACATTCCCAATGATGATATACAAAATTACCTCTTCTGTAGATTAAAATTATAGGTTAAAACATTTTCACGCTCAACTTAATTAACCAACCAATCAAAATTATCTCTTCTCTATACATTAAAATTAGTGGCTGTAACGTTTGAATACTCAAATTGATGAATCTACCAATCAAAATTAACTAAAATTCCCAAAGTTTTTAGGCCAACGAATAAGAAAACGTTATTATAAAACTTTGGGGACTAGTGTAATAAACAGCCTTTTGTCCCCTTTCTCTTTCTGAGTATTAGGTAACGCTGTCAGACGTCTAACATTGCAACAGTGCGTAATATTTATTTCTCTAAATAACTAAAACAATTTTTAAAAACTTACATTATACATCTAACTTTAGTTTAAATGACATTTTTCTTAATTTCAGAAAGCGCATTTACTGTGTATAACTATAACTGAAGAAAGAACATTATCAAAAACCCCAAAAAATCTCACTCAACCAAAAAAGGGCGCGAAAATTCTACAATTTTTGCCGCCAGTCTTCTCAACCTGACCGCCAGCTGCGCGCGGCGGTCACACAAAATTCCGTGCATTTCGTGACTGCATTCCAGGTAAAGCTTTAGCATTGTGTGTGTGTTTGTGTGTGTGTATGTGTGTGTGTGTATGTATCTGTCATGCATTCGTTGCGTAACTATAACTGATGATGACGGAACATTGACAAGGATCTAAAGGGATAAGACAATGGCTGATAAATTGATGTACATCCCCAAAGATTATGCACAAAATTACCCCTTCTGTATATTAAAGTTATTGGTTGAAATTTAGGAGCACTTAATCTATTGAACTAATTAATCAAAATTCACTAGGTAAAATCCCCACAGTTGTTAACCCAACGAAATAGAAAACGTTTTCATGATGGGGACCAGTGTAATAAACAGTCCCCTATATCTTTGGGACATTGGACTGTAAATTCAAAGTTTTCATTGACACGTTCTTTCATTTGTGATGTTGTGAGTATTGGTGCAAAAAATATGACGTAACAAAAAAAATTAGCCAATGAGAGGCCGTTATTGACCAATGGCGGCAATGGTAGTGGACTCTCATTGGCTAATTTTTTTTTGTTACGTCATATTTTTTGCACCAATACTCACAGCATCTCATTTGTTAGCTTTAAACTTGTGATTTTTTTGGGCACTTGATGGGTGGCAACATAAAAAGGCTTTGAGTTGTTCTTTCATGTTAAAACAAGGATGACAACATCCATAAAAGCGAAGCTCTGAAATGGAAGGACAAACGAACCTTAACATTTGTTGAGTGTCAGAACTGAATAAACTGAAAATTAATGCACATGTCTATACAAAATTATAAGTATTTTTTTTTGCAAAACTGATTAAATACATGTTACTGTTTAAGGACATACTGACGTTTTTAGGACTTGATTATAGAGATGCTTCGCTTACAACACTATACCTTGTTGTAATAGGAATCAGTATACCAAAAATTAGATGTATCGGATAATTCTAACATACAAAAATTTAATGTCAAAAAAGTAAAAAATCAGCATGTTTTTTTTTAAATGGACGCACGGACTTTCTGGTAACGATTATAGAGTTGCTGCGCTTGCAAAGTCGTACCTAACTGTTAAAGGAATCATCATGCAAAGTTTGAAATCGATAGGACAATTCTAACCTGTTTAAATTAACGAAAAGAGCTAACTATGGCGTACGGACGGACGGACCGACCCTAATTATAGAAAAGTTTCGCTTTTAAAAACAGCTTTATAAGCATATAAAATGTTATCTAAAGCTTCATTATAGTTTGATAACCTTAAATTATATATTTTTCTGTCAATACTAATAGTATATAAAAACCAGAATTTTCTGGAAACTTGAAAGTTTACTTTCTAAGTTTAGAAAATATTCCAAACATTTGAAACAAGGATAGCTCCATTTATAATAGCGTAGCTACAACACACATATAAATATTTTGATTTGTAAATTTGAGAATGTTCAACATAAGATTGTTGTTTCCCCTAAACTAACTTTTACTTTTAAATTTTAATCATATTCAAATATTTAATTTGGATTTAATTTTTAGATTCGGGAGTGTGCTAAAACGAAACCAATAACAAATCTACCACCCAGCAGATAACCAACACAAAAAAAGGATGAAATTTGGCAAAGCTGTGGCGAGGTCTTGGAGCGTAGCTTCTGTTAGCAGAGCCCCAGCCACCTTTCCTTTCACATTTGATCAGTTCATCAGGTAATCAGGGGCGTCCAAGCTTTTTATTTTGAGGGGGGGTAAAATTTTTTTAAGGAGGGGGTAATTCGGTATTGGGGGGGGGGGGGTAAAATGGCGCGCGAAGCGCGCCGGAAATTTTTTTTACCCCCCCTGAAATCTGTTGGCAGGGGTAAAATTTGTTTACCCCCCCCCCCAAAATTTACCCCCGGGGTAAAATTTTTGGGGGGGGTAATTTAAACTTTATCAAAAATTTAGTATTAAAAGGCGCGCGAAGCGCGCAAAAAATTTTTTTTGTTAGAGATTTTCTATTTTGGGGGGGGTATTTACCCCCCCAAAATTGTTTGGGGGGGGGGGGTAAATACCCTCTCCTAAATGGTTGGGGGTGAATTTTGGAAATATAAGAACGATTCCTCTGCTACGTATAGTTAGGGAGCTACATGTTAAAATGTCCCAACTGACTTAAAACTTGCGAGTAAATTTTGGGACATTTTACCACCTAGCTCCTAGATTATTTGTAGCACGGGAACCGTTCTTATATTTCCAAAAAATACAATTCATAGCGGTTCTAACAGTATGCGTAACATTTTTCTACCATTAACACAAGCCGCGCAATTTGAATTTTAAAAATGTACGCACGTCTTTTTGCAAGAATTATTGTCTAATATTTACTAATATACTCGCAAGTCAAGTTTTAAGTCAGTTTGGACATTTTAACACGTAGCTCCCTAACTATACGTAGCAGAGGAATCGTTCTTATATTTCCAAAAAATAGACTTCTTATCGGTTCTAATGGTTTTTGTAACATTTTTCTACTATTAACACAAGCCGCGCAATTTAAATTTTAAAAATCTACGCATTTTTTTTTGCTCACCCTTTACATATGCATCTTTTAATATTTTATTGAGAAATATGGGCTGCAGATGCTAAAAATTACTTTTTCGAGAATCATACTGTAAAACTTTGGTAACTAGTGTAATAAACAGCTAATTGTCCCCTCTCTCGCTTTTATGGATATTGTCATCCTTGTTGATTGTTTCAGGAAGGAGGATAGTAAGTTCCAGGAGTTAAAGAAGGAGATTAATAACAAACTTAGCTTCACATCTAAACCTATCAGTCAGGTATTATTAACATTTTTAGTAGCGAAGCTACTCTATAAGTGTTCGTGTCTGTGTGTCCGTTTGTCTTTCGGTTGGCACAATTTTTGTTAGAATTAACTTACCTTCATTTCCCCATCACTGCTCTTTCCTTAATTTTCCCTTGCCTTCTCCTTCCTCTTAATTAGCTCTTCAACATAAAACATTCTTGAAAAAAGTATGTTGATTTATATTTCCAATGAAAAAACAGCTAGTCTGTAAATTGTTGAGCAATTGTAACTCCCCTGTGGATAATCCCCCCCCCCCCCAAAAAAAAACCCTCCGCATTAATGTCGTTTTTTGAGGATAGATTACTTTTATTTCTATATTTATCCATTCTGTTTTAGGCCCAGCTGTCTGCTGATCCCATCCAACTTCCATCAGAACCCAGTCAGGACGAGGCCAGGAATCTTCTCTACAGACTAAGGTTAATTATCACTCACACACATACTCAAGGTGTTAGGTTCGAGCCCCGTTGGGTTCTAGTCCCCTAATATAGGTTGTAAGTACATTATGTTTGAAACCAACAAAAGTGTTAAAAGGTTAGTTAATTTTAGTTTTTATTGGTTTTAATGGTATCAAACGCTTTGTTTAAATCAAGTCTGTTAAAATATTTGTCTGTCTGTATTCTCATCATTTGTTTGTTTGTTTATCCTATCTATTAATCTATGAATGTATCTATCTATTTATTCAGAGAGGAGGCACTATCAAGCATTGTCTTAGACGGGGTTGGACCTATTAGGAATGATTCAAAATTATTATTTAGACTTTACCATAGCATTTGACTGGTGGCAAACTGTAGTTTTCATACTAAATGTCTTTAAATAAAGGTTGATATATTCGATTTTGTAATTGGTACTTTAGAGTAAAGTCATATTTTAAAATGAATTAAATAAATTTATATTTCTTTTTATAGAAAATAAGCATTAAATTTGTAAATATTGAAACATTTTCTACCAGTGTGAAGAAAGTAGATGATTATTCAGAGATGGAAAGGTGAAAAAATGGTGTTTATGTTTCTTTGTCCTTTTTTTGGCTATAACAGTTTTATGGTTTAATTGTGTGTTTTACTAACATCCATTCATTTTCAGAACTTTTTTTTATAAACTGAGATTTAGAATTGTAAGACATATTTCAGAAATTAACTTAACTGGATAGATAGATAATGATTTAAAACAGCTAAAAATAAACTAAACCTGATTTGTTTGGAAACTAATATGATTTTTTAATACATAATCCTTTTAGAAAATTAAACTTCATTTAATTTATATAGAAAACTAAGTTAGAGGTTTGAAATATCTCTAATGTCCTAAAAGTGGAATAAAAAAAGGTATTCCCAAAATTTTAGATATGACGTAATAATTAGGTAATAATTTGTAGGGAGGGAGGGGACGTTGGACAGGTATATATACTGGTTCCCAAAGTTTTATAAACATATTTTCTCATTTGTTGACTTTAACCTTTTATTAACCAATAATTTTAAACCACATAAAACATAATTTTGCTTATCATCATTGGGGATGTATATCATTTAATCATCCAATGTATTTCCCTGAGGGAGTTGAGAGTTTAATAATTTAATTGACATTAAACTTTCCCTACCTTAAGACTTTTCCCAAAAGTAAGAAAAGAAAATTTTTCAACCTCCCAACTTTGTTACAAGTTGCTATAACAACCAAAATAAATAAGGGATACAAAAAAGGTCAGCTGAATTTGAGTTTCCGATTGTGTACTTAGTTTCCTCACCCTGTCTCAATTTTTACTACTTGCTAAAAAAAGCTTAAAACTTCAAAAAAATAAATCAAAATTTGAAAAATTAAAATTTTTAATGTATAATGTATAAATCGTTTATACATTATATCGCTTTTCCCTTTGACTGGAGTAGCTGACTAAGAATAGGTTTTGCAATATTTGGGTTATCTGCTGTACAACTTTGGAAATTAGGGAAGAAATAGGCAATCAATTTTCAGTTGATCACAAAAAAGGGTAATGTAAGAAAAGGGAAGCATTCTTTGTTTATTTATCTAGTACTTTCTTTGCAAGTTACTTGTAAATAACTTATAAAAAGTAGTTCCTATCTATAATACAAAGTAGCTTGATGTCTGTTCGTCTGTCTGTCCGTTCGTCTGAAGCTTAAGATCTCGGTAACCACAGAATCGATCGGATTCTACTTTTCAGGGAATATGGTGATGGTGCTGGTCCTGTGATGGTTTTAGGCTCTTTTCCTTGGGGGTGGGACACCCACATCCTCCCAAAACAAAACAAAAATGCTCTTTAATTTTTTTTGCCGATGCAGCTAATTAAAAATTGGTGCTGCACCACCACTTTTTTAAAATTACCTCTTGAGGCAAGGGGCGAATCGGCTTGTTTCAAGTAAAATTATTTACAGCAAAAATAAAAATTTAAAATTATAATGATAAAATCATCCTTAGGTAGCGAAACTCAAACCTAAAGGACCAAGTAAAATATAGAATAAATTATATATTATAAAAATAAAGCTTTACAAAAGCAGCTGTGAAAATCACGAACTTACGGTCACACAGACATTTTGAATTATAGAGTAGCTTTGCTACTAATGATATAGCAATAATTAAACAAAGGAATATTCTGTACATTTTTTGCGTTTTTTTTTTATTAACGGGAGGGGGTGGAGTAGTAGATGGTGGTGGTGAGCACGCTAGAATATCAAGCGCAGTGTTTTTTTAAAGCAGTAAATTAGTCCTTTTTTATTTTCTCTAACCCTAGAAAGGACAATGGCAGTCAAATCAATTTATACCCCTTTTAGAATCAACAATGTATCAAATTGAAAAAAAAAAGATATTTTGCTAATATTAATTTTTGGTGGATTTATATGAGCACTAGCTCGCGCATTTGCGTCACACACACACACACACACACTCACAGGACATCTTAAGCGCGGCTTAGAAAACAGCTGATCTTAGGAGCATAAACAAATAATAATAAAAACATTTTCTTTTGTAGAAAAAACTAAATAAATGCAATAAAATTGTTAAAATTTAACATTAAAAATTACTTTTGTGAAATATATGTGATTTTTTTGATTGAATTAATCATGTTATAAAGGGTTTAATCTAAAGTGATTTATAAAAAAAAAGTAAGGGTTATTTTTTTACATTTTATTAAACAATCTTTAATTTAAATGTTTAAAATAAAATATAAGTTAAATTTATTTTGTTTTTTATTTAAATTATACTTTTTAAATAAAGAGTTACCTACCTAAATTAAATATATTTAAATTTGTACTGATTTTTCATATTTTTATGTTGTATATTTATTGTAAAACGAGTACCTGTATATGTATATTGTATGTATAATTTTTCCTTATTATCAGCTAAATTAAATAATTACAGTATTTAAGATAACTCTTTAAAAATCACGTATATATTTTGTCCAGGGATCTAAAGGGATATGACTATGGCCGATAAATTGATGGATATCCCCAATGATGATACACAATATCACCCCTTTTGTAGATTTCAATTAGTGGTTGAAACGTTTAGACACTCAAATAAATGAATCAACCAATCCTAATTTAATTAAAGTCCCCAATTTTGAGTTATTGGATCATTATGTTGAGTGTTTAAACGTTTCAACAATTAATTTTAATCTACTGAAGGGGTAGTTTTTGTATCATCATTGGGGATTTACATCAATTTATCGGCCATTGTCTAATTATTTTAGATATCGTACTTGTGATTCAAATCATTAATGAATATTAAACTAATTGCACTGCTGACTTAAATTTTGTTTATTAAGCAATGCGTCTAATTTTCAATTTATACAACAAATTTAATTATTGTTTTATAAGGAAAATATTAAATTTATGGCTTTTAAATTGCTGCTTATTTTTTAAATTGAAATACTTATAGTACATCAATGAATATATTTTTACAGAAGTATATTCATTATTTATATAGCATTATATTTATATCTATAACTATATTTATGTAATTTGATAATTTAATTTAATTGTATGACACTCAAAGAAAAAAACATTTTGCCTTAACAATGATTATTTTTGAGTTGCAAAAAAGCCCATAGTTTTTCTTCGATTGACAAATATTTCATTTTTCTTGGCAATAGATATAAAAGACTGAAAAATTAGATAACTAATTATTATTTGTAGGATGGGAAGTTTCACATCTGCCCCTGTCAAAGCCTCTGGCGATGTTCAGGTATAACAAATTGATAGATAGATAGATAGATAGACAGACAGATAGACATCCTGTTACATTCATATAAAAGCAAAGTTTTAAAATGAAAGGAAATTTTGTTAGGGAGGGTTTGTTTTTTTCTAGGGCTGGTTTCTAGTGGGAGAGTAGTGATACCCTCGCCCTAAATAGTTATAAACCTTCCATTAACCTATGGCAAGCTATACTGTAAAGGAGAACCACATTGGTTTAGCAGTTTGCAAAAGGAAATTTATTTATTTTAAGTGGGAGGTTGGCATTTTTTTCTAGGGGCGATTTCTCTTGTGGGGGCGGAGGTACCAACCCAAAATAACTATAAACCTTCCGTAAACCCATGAAAAGCTTCACTGTAAAGGAGAACCATATCGGTCCAGTAGACACATTCTGTTATGAATATCCAGGGATCTAAAAGAATAAGACAATGGCCAATAAATTGATGTACAGCCCACATTATGATACACAAAATTATCCCTTCTGTGGATTAAAATTAGTGGTTGAAACGTTTGAACACTTAACTAAACCAACCAATCAAAATTCACTAAAGTTCCCAAAGTTTTTAAGCCAACGAACAAGAAAACGTTATTATAAAACTTTGGGGAATAGTGTAATAAAGAGTCCAATGTCCCCTACTCCCCTGATAAATATCTAACTATGTATCTGTCTGCCTAGGATGCAGATGTCGAATTCTCCAACATCACAAGTTTGACAGATCTTCTGGAGCGGTGTCGCCACTACACTGTCCACCTCCCTCCCCCAATCAACAGAGAATACACACATTTAGACAATTCGTTTCAGCACACTCCCGATACATCTGGTAAGTTTGGCTTGGATCTAAAGGGATCAATGGCCGATAAATTGGTACACCGACAAACGTCCTACCGCGACAAACGTCCTACTACGACAAACGTCCTACGCGACAAACGTCCTACGCGACAAACGTCCTACCGCGACATCTCTTAAGTAAAACGTCCTAAAAATTTAAAGGTCGAATTTTGTAATGCAAGGATGTATCGGGTCCGAAACCATACCATTTGATAGCCAACACAGACTTTGGGAAAACTGTCGGACAGATTTTTAAAATTTAGCCTATGGTTAAAGTTATTCAAAAAATAAATTTCAGTTAAAGATTATTTTCCTGTGTTTTATCGCCATTTTGAATTTTATATTGATAAGTATTCTTACAATTAGAGGATTTTGTCCTTAAATTTGGAAGATTTTTTTTATTTCATAATTTTTGAAAATTTTTAGGACGTTTTACTAAAGAGATGTCGCAGTAGGACGTTTGTCGCGGTAGGACGTTTGTTGGAGGTTTGTCGTTTAGGACGTTTGTCGCATTAGGACGTTTGTCGTATTAGGACGTTTGTCGGTGTACCGATAAATTGATGTACATCCCCAATGATGATAAACAAAATTAAACCTTCTGTAGATTAAAATTAAGTGGTTGAAATGTTTGAACACTCATTTTTTTAAATCAACAAATCAAAATTCGATGAAAGTCTCCACAGTTGTTAAGTCATCCAATTAGAAAACGTTATTTTACAACTTTGGGGACTAGTGCTTTTGGTTATTTTAGGTTAGGTAAATGTTAGTGATTGCCCCGCAGGGTGAGAGCTCCCCGCTAGGAAATAGGAGAAAAGCTACTGTGAAAATACGACTAAACCCGTTACTCCTTTTTCATTCCATGACCTTGTCGTCCATGACTACTTAGGTCCAAACACTAATAAACAATGGCTACACACACACACACACACACACACACACACACACACACACACACACACACACACACACACATACAAACACAATATGATCATTTGTTATTATTTTTAGATGTTAAAGTTGATGAAAAGAACAAGATTAGAATACTGCAGTGGAATCATCTCTCTCAGAGTAAGTTCAGATAGATAATAAGATAATAGATAATAAGATAATAGATAGTAAGATAATAGATAATAAGATAATAGATAATAAGATAATAGATAGTAAGATAATAGATAATAAGATAATAGATAATAAGATAATAGATAATAAGATAATAGATGAAAAGAATAAGATTAGAATACTGCTGTGGAATCATCTCTCTCAGAGTAAGTTCAGATAGATAATAAGATAATAGATAATAAGATAATAGATAATAAGATAATAGATAATAAGATAATAGATAATAAGATAATAAGATAATAGATAATAAGATAATAGATAATAAGATAATAGATAATAAGATAATAGATAATAAGATAATAAGATAATAGATAATAAGATAATAGATACTAAGATAATAGATAATAAGATAATAGATGAAAAGAATAAGATTAGAATACTGCAGTGGAATCATCTCTCTCAGAGTAAGTTCAGATAGATAATTGTACATCTTTCTCGTATTCATTCGAATCCGGTGGATAGGAACCGGTTCTTATCCATACGAAAAAACTATGTCTAGCATCGTATTATATCCAGCTTTCTACGAATATAAAAATGTACAATCATAAGATTAAAACCAGTTTTTTAGCCCGTGCGTTCGGCACCCCAGGGCTAAAAAAACTGGTTTTAATCTTATACTTGTACATTCTATATCCGCGGAAAGCTGTTTATAATACGATGTGAAGAATAACTATTCTCGTATTCATTCGAATCCGGTGGATAGGAACCGGTTCTCATCCATACGAAAAAACTATGTCTAGCATCGTATTTTATCCAGCTTTCTATATCCGCGGAAAGCCGTTTATAATACGATGAAAGAAATAACTATTCTTTCTATCTTTTAATACGTAAGTCTGTCTTTCTGTATGTATGCCTGTTTATCAGTCTGTCATTGAAACTGCTTTGTAAAGTACTTTCACAGAGTAAGTTTAGATAGGTAATTATATGTATTTCTATATTTTAAGTCCAGATATAGATAGATAGTTACATTTTTTTCTATCTATATTTATACATCTTTGCTTGTCTATCTTTCTGTCTTTCTTTCTTTCTAAGTCTAGATAGATAATTATATGTCTTCTTTATATGTATATATCTCTTTATTTGTTTATCTGTCTTTTGATCTGCATTAGATCATCTTTCTTAAAATAAGTTTAGATAGCTAATTATCTATCTTTCTCTAGTTTTAGATATTTAACTTTCTACAACTCTATGTATCTTTCTAACTTGACTGTCTAGTGTCTATCTATCTATCTTTAAATCTAAAAATCTATGTATATGTAAATCTTTTATACATCTATCTATCTAATCTTATCTGTTTATCTGTATTTCTGTAATATTTTTTCAAATTAGTTCTATTTATATCCATTTAACTATTAATCAATCCACCAATTTCAGCATTGGGAACCAAGAATGACAATTTTGTTGTGTGTCCCCCAGAGGCTCTAGACTGGACTTCCAGAAGATGGAGGCTGCTAGAGGAAATTATCAGATACCAACCTGATGTTATTTGCTTACAGGTACCTACGGATAGAAAATTAGCAAGTATGATATAAAAACCTGATGCTTAACTAAGATTTAAAATTAGATGGATAGATAGCAAGATAGACTTTGATTGTATATTTTTCTGGTACAATATATTTAGAGTTAGTTACCTCTAGATAGCTAGCTAGAAATATAGACATAGACAAGGATAGACCGCACCATTTGACAGTTGACAAATAAAAAGATGGATGCTTCCACAGAAATCAATAAGGTACCAACTGGATTTTATATGTCTTCAGATACCTAAAGATAAATAGATAGCTAGATATACAGAAAGATATATAAAATTTTTACCTTTTTTTCCAGAAAATTTTATATGATATTTTATTTTAGGAAGTGGATCATTTTGACTTTTTGAACAGAGGCCTGAAGACCATCGGCTACTCTGGAAAATTTATACCAAAGCCTGATTCTCCATGTATCTACCTACAGGGGAATAATGGTCCTGATGGTTGTGCCATATTTGTTAAGGTAAGCATAAATATTCTTTAGACATATTTTCCCTGTATCTACCTACAGGGGAATAATAGTTGTGCCATATTTGTTAAGGTAAGCATAAATACTCTCTAGATATATTCTCCCTGTATCTACCTACACGGGAATAATTGTCCTGATGGTTGTGCCATATTTGTTAAGGTAAGGATAAATACTCTCTAGACATATTCTCCTGTATCTACCTACAAGGGAATAATGGTCTTGAAGGTTGTGCCATATTTGTTAAGGTAATGATAAATACTCTCTAGACATATTCTCCCTGTATCTACCTACAAGGGAATAATGGTCCTGATGGTTGTGCCATATTTGTTAAGGTAAGCATAAATACTCTCTAGATATATTCTCCCTGTATCTACCTACACGGGAATAATTGTCCTGATAGTTGTGCCATATTTGTTAAGGTAAGCATAAATATTCTTTAGACACATTTTCCCTGTATCTACCTAAAGGGGAATAATGTTTGTGCTATATTTGTTAAGGTAAGCATTATTACTCTCTAGACATATTCTCCCTGTATCTACCTACAGGGGAACAATGGTCCTGATGGTTGTGCTATATTTGTTAAGGTAAGGATAAATACTCTCTAGACATATTCTCCTGTATCTACCTACAGGGGAATAATGGTTGTGTCATATTTGTTAAGGTAAGCATTATTACTCTCTAGACATATTCTCCATGTATCTACCTACAGGGGAATAATGGTCCTGATGGTTGTGCCATATTTGTTAAGGTAAGGATAAATACTCTCTAGACATATTCTCCTGTATCTACCTACAGGGGAATTATGGTCCTGACGGTTGTGCCATATTTGTCAAGGTAAGGATAAATACTCTCTAGACATATTCTCCCTGTATCTACCTACAAGGGAATAATGGTCTTGAAGGTTGTGCCATATTTGTTAAGGTAATGATAAATACTCTCTAGACATATTCTCCCTGTATCTACCTACAAGGGAATAATGGTCCTGATGGTTGTGCCATATTTGTTAAGGTAATGATAAATACTCTCTAGACATATTCTCCCTGTATCTACCTACAAGGGAATAATGGTCTTGATGGTTGTGCCATATTTGTTAAGGTAATGATAAATACTCTCTAGACATGTTCTCCCTGTATCTACCTACAAGGGAATAATGGTCTTGATGAGTGTGCCATATTTGTCAAGGTAAGCATAAATAAATACTCTCTAGACATATTCTCCCTGTATCTACCTACAAGGGAATAATGGTCCTGATGGTTGTGCCATATTTGTTAAGGTAAGGATAAATACTCTCTAGACATATTCTCCTTGCATCTACCTACAGGGGAATAATGGTCCTGATGGTTGTGCCATATTTGTCAAGGTAAGCATAAATATTCGCTAGACATATTTTCCCTGTATCTACCTACAGGGGAATTATGGTTGTGTCATATTTGTTAAGGTAAGTATAAATACTCTCTAGACATATTCCCCCTGTATCTACCTACAGGGGAATTATGGTCCTGACGGTTGTGCCATATTTGTTAAGGTAAGCATAAATACTCTCTAGATATATTCTCCCTGTATCTACCTACAGGGGAATAATGGCATGATGAGAGAAGCAAAGCATTTTAACAAAAATATTCACAAAAAAAAATATTTTGTAAAATAAAATGAACGAAAAGTTCAAGATAAAATTCAAATATTAACCATATTTAACATTTATTTCATTTTCAGGACAGTAAATTTAAAATCTTATCTGATTCTCATCGAATCCTGGAGGTCTGGAGGGTCCAATCCAACCAGGTACAGTGTCTATCAAATTTAGTTTTTGTTTAAATCGTCAATAAATCACTCAATATGAAACCTAATTTTAGCTCTTTTGATTCTACTTTTCAAGTCCTTAAAAAAATAAGGGGATGACGGGGATATTTTTGTCATATTCTAGTAATTTACAATAGCAATTGCATCAAAAGTAAGATTTATAAACCTTTGCTGAGACTTTGATCAAATGATTTAGCTTTCGTCAAATAATAATTTTTTCCTCAAAAAAATCTAAGGCATAGTTACTTAATGCCTGAAACCTTATCCTTTTATAAGAAGTAATAAGGTTTTTTGGGTATGTCTGTTAAATTAACTCTAACAACTGAACCAAATTAGTTGTCCATTTTAGAGATGATACACATAGGTCCCACCAGGGGCGTCCAAGCTTTTTATTTTGGGGGGGGTAAAAATTTTTGAAGGGGGGGGTTAAAATGGCGCGCGAAGCGCGCCGCAAATTTTTTTTACCCCCCCCAAAATTTTTACCCCGGGGGTAAAATTTGCTTGGGGGGGGGGGGGTAATTACCCCCCTGAAATCTGTTGGCAGGGTTAAATTTAGTTTACCCCCCCCAAAAAAAATTTACCCCCTCCTAAATGGTTGGGGGTGCCTACGGGACCCCCAGGGTAGGGGTAAATTTTAAACGGGGGGGGGGGTAAAATGAAAAAATTTTTGGGGGTGGGTAATCGCCCCATTACCCCCCCCCCCCCCCCCCCTTGGACGTCTATGGGTCCCACGCCACAACGTCCAAGCTTTTTTGAGGTCGGTAAAATGAGGGGTTTCAAAGGTTTGAGGTGGGGTAATTACCAATTTACCCCCCCCCCCCTCCACTGAACTTCTATGGTCTCACGTTGGTTTTGCTAACCCTCTACCCACCCCTTTTATTACAGGGCCCCTAGATTTTAGGAGTGCTGCCAATAGTTTATGAATTATAAATTACGATTGTTAAGGTTGCTGTATGCCTGGAGCTACTGGACGTTGAGACCAACCAGGAGCTGGTAGTTGCCACCACCCACCTGAAGGCGAGACAGGGAGCTCTCCTGTCCACCCTCCGCAACGAGCAGGGCAAGGACCTGCTAGACTGGCTGCACACAACTGCCCGTGGCCGACCTGTCCTTCTTTCTGGTGACTTCAACGCCCCCGAGTCGGAGCCAATCTACACAAGTGTGTGTGAACATGACATCGGGCTAGCATCTACATACAGGTAAGATTTTTTATTAAAAAAGGCAGAACTATAACACCTAATAAAAAACTATTTGCATCTGTATTTGCCGTCTAAAATTAAGTTTTTCTTTTGAAGTGAAATTTTGCATATTTAGGCCACTTTTATCGGATTTTTATTTTTTTTTGGCTAAAAGTTCTGAAAAGTAATATTCATTCGTTCTATACAGTAATTAGATACTTATCTGCCAAAGAAGCCGTATGAATGTTTTTTTGTTGTCAAAATGGAATTTTGAATATCTTGTTTTTTTGTTGTTGTAGCTTTAAGTAACAATAATAATTTAAGTCGTTTTTTTTTATATCAGTGCTAGAAAGGACAGTAAAAGGCATACATTTTCATGAAACCTAATCTTGTTTTAAGAAGATGATTAATGTCCCTCTACAGATTATGATGTAAAACGATAGAATAGCCAAT
Organism: Acartia tonsa; assembly: GCF_053477335.1. Classification (NCBI taxonomy): domain Eukaryota; kingdom Metazoa; phylum Arthropoda; class Copepoda; order Calanoida; family Acartiidae; genus Acartia; species Acartia tonsa. Next base: position 2,726,459 of record NC_137272.1, read on the forward strand.
GAGAGGCCAGCATAAATTTTACCATTGCTCAAATACAGTGTATATTGGCCTCTCATTGGCTATTCTATCATATGACATCATAATCTGTGAAGGGACTTTAATCATCTTCTTGTTTTAAATTCAAAGATGAGAGGAAAATTGCAAATTTTATTTATCTTTTTTTTTTAGATTTAAAGACTTGGGCATGGAGGAGCCTTACACAACCTGGAAGATTAGAGAAACTGGAGAACAGAAATACATCCTGGATTATATTTTCCACTCCAAGAGTGGGCTCAAACCTGTGGGTGTACTGGAGATGCCCAAGGACCACGAGGTTGGAGAAAATAAGTTTCCAAGCCTCGCCTTCCCCTCGGACCATCTTTCTTTGGTAGCAGACTTTCATTATGTTTAAAAAGACGTTTTTCAATAACTTAACAATCCAAACCATTCCAAAAAGCCAATACCTTAAAATACTTTATAGATAAATTGTATATAATAGACAATTATCACAATATTTGTAAATTTAATTAAATTAACTGATGTGCACAACAAAAATAATTATTTATTGACATTTTTTGTATTACTTATTTAATCATTTTTATGTCATCCTGCTGCTTCAAACTTTCTGTAAATGCCTCTCTCCTATAATACTTGCCGCCATTTTGAATTTTAAAATGCCGCGTAGTGTTTTCATGTCAAATGTCGCCCTCTATAAAACATTTGTTTGCTCAGTAAGAAGCGTTATTTTGTACGTAGATTATTCTATAGTTTTACTGTAGATATATATAATATTTATAGATTAACCAAAAACTAAAATTACATATGCTCAAAAAGAAAAAGAAGTAAAGACAATCAATTTTTAAATATATGAAAAAAATGTAAGTAGACATTCTTAATTATTTCATTTAAATGACAACAACAACAACACTGCAGTACGTCTAGATCGAGTTCTATTTTGTAAACAAATTATTATTTTATTATATATTGTATTGTAATAAACTATTACTTAAAAATGTTTTTTTTTTATTTACATATCCTACTATATAAAAAGAATAGGCTTTTTTGTCTGTAACTTAGGATTTCGCCAACTGCTGAACCGAAATGGTTTTCCTTTACAGTAAAGCTTCTTATATGTCATGAAATGGTTTTAGGCTATTTTATTCTCATAAATAAGTCTGGGTATAGTTTAAGGCTATTTTTTTGCCCTACCATATCCCTTTAAATATAGATCCTGGATGCTAGGGGCGCAGCGGCTAGTATATGATAAAAAAGGATGACAACATTCATAAGTAGCAAAGCACAAAAATCATAAATGGATATATGGACAGTGACACTGTGATTCAAAAGAGCAGATATTATAGTGTTAAAATTAATAAAGAAAATATTACTGGAATAATTACAAAACATGTATTTTTATTTGTTTTAATTTGTTTGTTTTGTAAGCATGACTAATAGACCGACGGAACAAGTAGATAATATACTAGATGCCTATTATATAGAGGTATAGTGAATTCAAGTAAAATTTTTACCTATTTCCTTACGGACTGAAGGACAGACAGAGAAAGAAACGTATAGAGTAGCTTCTTAATTAATAAATAGTGGATACGCCCCTAGAGGCCTCTATTTTCACATTAATATTTTTTTTATTTCAAATATCTAATTTGATAAATAATTTGTATATGTTGCGTTCAACTCTCTAGGTAATAGTGAGATTATTTTTTTTAAATTTAGATTTTTTTGTCATTTCTCTTGGGAGGGTGGTGGTACCCTCCCCCAAAATAGTTATAAACCTTCCTGGAACTATAAGAAGCTACCCTGTTATGGAAAACTCAATCGGTTCAGCGGTAAACGAGATCCTTAAAAAGACAAATAGACAGACATTTTATTATTAGGATTACTAAAGACATACATATTTATCCTTAGACCAAACACATCCTAATTATAGAAAAGCTGTGCTTTTACAAATGGCAGATATGACGCTCATTCAGAAGTATGTTGTTAGTAACGAAGATACTCCATAATTCAATTTGTCTGTCCTTCAGTCAGTTAGTCCGTAGCGCTCGATTTTCTCGGCTATTGTAATAGACAGCGGAACTTTTCAATGAAGATTTATATGAACACAGAAAAAGTGTCGGACTGATTATGACGTAACAAAAATAAATTAGCCAATGAGAGGCCATTATTGACCAATGGTAAAATGTATAGTGGCCTCTCATTGGCTAATTTATTTTTGTTACGTCATAATCAGTCCGACACTTTTTCTGTGTTCATTTATATGACTTCTTCTACGCATCTAGCCTATACATTATTTTGTATGTCTGTCGGGAATGCTTTAAAAACATAAACCTTATTTGTTAAAAGTTTTGTGATTTTCTTTTAATTTGGCATCTCTTTATTTTTCTTGGTTATGACAATTAACCATCTGCAAGTTTACCCACTTTGTCTGTTTGTCCATTCTATGATTTTATGTGCTTTGCTACTTATGTATTTTGTCATCCTTGTTTGTAAGTATTTTTTGATTAAAAAACTTTACTACATTTGACAGAAGAAAAAAAGCAAATAAAAATAAACAATTTATTTACGAAATCTTTAATTAACATTAAGTGTGTTTTAATTAGTTAAATGCTTTTAAAAAGTCAAAGATACAATAAAAAGAGCACAATCTTTATTGGTTATATACCATAAAATCACTTGTACATGGTTGGTACAATGGACGACATAAAATAAACAAACAAAAATATTACAAAAAGTAGTTACAAAAAAGTTTTCCTTTAGAATCATTATCCCTTGACCCTGGTCTATAAGTTCTCAAGATCTTAAGCAGCACATGTACACACTTACATGATTGAAATATCATTTTCTTAGCAGCATTTCTTCAAATTTATGCGACGGCTTGAGCACACCAGTTCTCGTCCAATTACTTCACTGCACTGTAGATGAAATGTTACTATATTTAAATACTAAGGGAACAGGAGAATAATGCATGGTAACTCCTGCGGCTCTAGTACTTAAGTACAGCAACATAGGACTGGCTATCTTTACTCTTATGGATGCTACACGTTCTAGCTGCAAGCTTTGAATGATTAATATATTTTTTTTAATCTACAAATTAAAAATAGTTTAAACAGGGATTGCTATATGGCAGAGAAAAACCCTGTAAAATTTCTAAAAACTATTTATTAACTAATTTTGTATTCTCTTAAATAAATATTAATAATTATATTCCTCTAATATTTCCAAGCTAAATTGATACCTTTATTTTTGGGTTGGGGGGCCAATTTACCTTCAATTGTCCTATCATTGCACTGCTAACTATAACAAGGTGTGCGATTACTTTCAGGGAGGAAGTGGACATTGGGCTGTTTATTACACTAGTCCCCAAAGTTTTATAATAATATTTTTTTATTCGTTGCCTTAACAACCTTCGGTAATTTTATCATATTTTGATTGGTTGGTTAATTTAGTTGAGTTTCTAAATGGATCAACCACTAATTGTTATCTACATAAGGGGTAATTTTATGTATCTTGATGATGTACATTAATTTATCGCCCATTGTCTTATCCCTTTAGATCCCTGTGTCCTATCAATACACTGCTAACTATAAAAAAAGGTGTGTGATTACTTTCGCATATTGCCAAACCCACAAAATATAGAGACACTGCACACATAGGCAAACACAGGAGATCGGTCAAGAAACATAAATTTTGTTTCTCTACTCAGGGAGTAAGGGAGGGGTCATTGGGCAATTAATTCAATTTAAGAGTTTTTGAAGAAAGGCCATGAAAACCAGAATAATCCTGAAAATATGGTGGAAATTGTATAGTGATTGTTGATTAAATCTAGAAAACCATAAACTAAGAAAAAAGTTCCAAGAAAAAAAGCAATCATTTGAAAATAAGATTACCAGTATTACAGACTGACATAACCATTCTGTAATTAATTACTAGAAATATCTCCCTGGATCTCTTCAGATGACAGGGAAAGAGAAAAGAGATTTGGGGGCAAGTGATGTGAACACGGAAAAAAGGGGCAGGCAGGCGTGTAGCTGGATGGGCAAGTATATGACCCGCACGCCTTCCTGCCCCTTTTTATCCTGTTTATTTCCCCCACCTCCCTTATCCATTTCCCTTTCTCGTCTACTTTAAAAAAGGAGGTGGGGATGAAGGGAGTGAAATATAGTATGGGAGGGGGGCCGTGTATTTATATTTGAACTACTCTCTGTCTGCAAAACTATATATATTCAAAACTAACATAGCGAGTAACAGCATTTCTTGCGCAAGTCCCCAAACTCGGTCAGAAACAGCTAAATTCTTGCACATTTCCTTTAAGCCAGTCCCCAAAGTCTGAGACTCCTAAAGATTGAATATTCGATCCATTGTCCCCTCCCTTACTCCCTGTTCACTACTACAGATACAAATAATATACCTAAATTTGCTATATTAATTGATAAGATAATGGACGATAGATAGATGAAAATCTACAATATTAATGATCAAAATCACCCCATCTGTAGATGAAAGTTATTGGTTGAAAAGTTTGGACATTGGAAGTTAAAAACATCCAATCAAAATTCAATAAAAGTAGCCAACAAGTAAGAAATTATGGCTGTAGAACATTGAGTACCAGTGTAATTTACAGTCTAATGTAGTAAACTAATAGGGTAGAAGTGTTAGCACACCAATACACAGGTTTGATTTGAATTTTCTCCATTATATCTGGCATTCATTGGTTAAAATGTAGATTCAGGGAAAAAAATATTTAATTCTTTAGCCATTAGGCTCAAAAACAAATATTCTGTTTTAAAATTGAAATAGGTTTTTAATATGTCCGTCACTAGCGGTTGCGTCCTAACATCTAGGGATTCTGTATTAAAAAAAGGAGGCAGAAAAAATTCTAGAACCATCACAGGGCCTTATCTAAGATTAATTGCCAGAAACTATCCTGGGAATTATGTGAATTTTCCCTAAAAAGGAGGTATTTAAGCTTAAGCTTACAGACAAAAACTAATTTCATAATAGAATACAATGATCCACGTATTCTTTCGAGACTATCTTATTTACAGATTTAAGTCTTGGGGTGGTTTTAGATTATTTTTCTAAGCTCTTCTCTACCTCTGTAATACAGAGGTAAATTCTTAAAAAAACTTTTGCCCCACTATATCAGTTTGCCTCACTAAAATTTTAGTGAGTCAAAATGACCCCCTCTAAATTTTTAGCGAGCCTCACTGATTTTAGTGGGGCAATCTGATTTTAGTAAGGCAATTTTTTTTAAAGAATTCAACTCAGATCTCCTAGTTGCAAGGGGCGTTGCCGCAAGTTTAAAACAAAACAATATCTTTACTAAAGGTTGTCACAAATTATTTTAAATGTACATGACACGAAATACAATAAATTTAGAGAAGAAGATTTGAACATAAAGTCAATTTAAATTCAATTGTATTTCATTTAACAAAAATTAATCAAGATTTTCATACATTGCAATGATTTTATGTAGTTTTTAAAGATTTTTTTACATTAATAAAAGATTTAAACGAGAGGACAATATAAAATATATAAATCTTCAACCCCAAACAAACATCTAAAGCTAAAGGGTCAGAGAAAAATGCGGAACTTTTTAAAATTCAAATTGCGCGGCTTGTATTAATAGTAAAAAAACGTTATGAATACCGCCGTTAGAACCGCTATGAACGCTAGTTTTAGGAAGTTTGGGACTTAAAACTTGACTAGCGAGGAAATCATTAAAGATTAAAGTACAGAATGTGCAAAAATAATAACATTTTCAAAATTCAATCTGAACGGCTTGTGTTAATTGTAGAAGAATTCTATGCATATCGTTAGAATCGTCATAAACCATAATTTTTGGAAATATAAGGGCTATTTTTGTACTATTTAGAAGCTTCATTGAAAAATGTAAGAAAGGTTACAAAAGTTTTAAGTCAGTTTTACATTTTACCACTAAGCTCCTAAATTATTTGTAGCACAGGAATCGTTCTTCCATTTCCAAAAACTAGAACTTAACCCTTAACGGTCGGGGGGGGGGGGGGCGTTGAACGCCCCCCCTTCCAGTTTTTTCTATCTCATTTTCGGTGTGTGAAAGATAAAGAGCCCAAACTGCTTGACTTTTTAAGTATGGGTATGACACATAACTGAGAGTTGGAATTTTTTGAATATCTCCATCCTGGCGGGCACAGGATGCCAGCAAACCTGGCAGGGTCATCCAGGTAAAGAGCAAAAATATTTTTTTGACTAAAACAAAGCATTTTATCATACCAAAATACTAAAAAATCCTCTAGTAGTACATCCTTATATGAAATACAGGTGTTCAAGTAACTTTCAGGTTCCAGGTATGATCCTGCAGGTCCTGATCCTCCAGGTCTCCAGAAATCTTTAAAAGGCTCCTGTGGCCGCAATTTTTGACTTAGAGACTTCAAATTTTAAACTTAAGCTTTTCTTACATGTAGACATAACGTATTAAAATTTCATGAAGATCCGCCGCCGTTTTCCCGCCGACCGCCGACTGCGGCGGCTGGCAGCTGCCAAGTACAGCTGCGGCCGCTGAAATTTATATTTTGATATTTCTAATGTAAAATTTACACAAAAAAAACATTTTCTGCAAAAAAAATTTCTTCTAGCTTTAAAAATAAAAAAATTACAGCCGTTTGAAATTTTTAAGTAAAAAAGGACCTAAAAACAAAGGTTGTTAAATAAAAGGGTGAAGGAAGCGAAAATTGACTTAGACTTATAAAAGGTCGGAAATTCATTATCAAACAGGGGACTTGCACAAAAAAATTTAGCCCTCTAGCTCTAATAGGAACTGAGATAATAAGGGGGGGCGTTGAACGCCCCCCCCCCCCCGACTGATTAAGGTGCGGCAAGGGGCCCGACTGTAAAGGGTTAAGACGGTTCTAACGGTATGAATAACATTTTTCTACTGTTAACACAAGCCCCGAAATTCGAATTTTGCATTTCTTTTTGCACACCCTATATCCTAATATTTAATGACTTACTCGCATTTTTTTGCTCACGCTTTAGTTATTGGCTATAGCTTAATTTTGTTTGTAGGAAATGCATATATGGAGATATTAAAATAATTATTTTAATAATGGTTTCTAAAAATCACTTATATTTATGCATTTTCATTGTTTATGTTGAAAAAGAGTTTCTTCTTAAAATTCACATTTTTTTCTTTCTTGCTTTCTAGTTGATGTTTCATATTTGAAGGATATTTGTAAACTGTTTAATATGTGAAGCTATATTTGTGTCATTCTAATACCCAATTATTCAAAGTGTTCCCGCAAAAATTGTAAATTCTTACCCGCATTTTTAGCTGTGGCAATATCTCATGAAAGAGTTGCTTAAAAAGGAAGTAGGAGAAATGCTATGCTTTACCTTAAAGTGCCTAGCGAGCACAGAATCTCCAATCAATTATTTTAGAATGAATTGAAAATGAGATAGGTTTATTTTCTACATGCCTAATCCAAGCGGGGGGCTTAACCCTGTTTAGCCATTACCCGAGGTAACCTAACCCAATATAACCCAACCTGAAGTAAAAAACACAAACTTCTCCCTCCACTGAATTTCAACTAATTCTCAATCGTTCCTGAATACTTCTAAGCTATGAAAGGTTGAGATTTACAGAGAAAAAATTAAAGAGATATTATAATTCATTTTTAAATGATAAAAAAATGTTTGGTTTGAACGTAGTAACAACAGCTTCAATTGTTGAGCAGAGAGAAAATAGTTAACATAGGCAGTACAGTGGAAAAACATTGGAAAAAACAAGGGATCTGAAGGTATAAGACAGCGGATGGTAAAATGATGATTATTGTCAATTTTGATGAACAAATTTACCCCTTATGAAAAGTACCCTAAGTCAAAGAATGAGATATCAAGTTTTATACAACTTTACACTATGTTAACTATTTATCTTATTTGTTGGCTAAAAAACTTTTGGTACTTTTTATTGATTTGAATGTTTATTTCAAAACTAGTAGTGTTTAAACTTTTCAACCTATAATTTTAAACTAGAGAAATGGTTATTTTTTTAATCACCATTGGGAATGTAAATCAATTTATCGTCGTCTATTGTCGTATCTCTTGGTTCTTCCAATGAAATTCCCATAACTTCTCAGTTAAGAGTTAATCTTAACTAAATGTTTGTGTTGTTCATACAATATTTTTTTTTGCTATTTGCACATTCCTGTCACAAAGAGAGGGGTAGGTTTCTGGTAGAATCCGGAAAGGTGTGTGTTTTAAGGCTTAAAAATAGTAGTAGAACGATAATATTCACTAAATATGTGTATTTCTTATTGAAAAGGACTGTAGATAATTTTTTTTAAAAAGTTAACATAATTTTCATCGTTCTACTACTGTTTTTAACTTATAACACATAACCTTTACGGATTCTACCAGAAACCTACCCCTCTCTTTATTGTTATTTTGCAGGGCTCGGCCAGCAGCTCGTCAGCCACCTCATGGCAATCAATCTTTTACAATTTTTTAGATTAGCTGGAAGTGTAAACCTGACCCAAATATGCCAATCCCTCTTTTCCAAAAAAATTTCTAAGCATCAAAACGGGTTTAAATTTAAGACTTAGTCCTGGAATAGTTATTTATCGCATCGTATTATAGACATTTTTTTAGCACTGAGGGGCTGATAGCCCTGGCTAACAAAACTGGTATTAATTTTATAATATTTATTTTATTACTCGTGCAAAACTGTATAAGATACGATGCTATATATGATTATTATTTAGTATTATATTTCATTTCAAAAGTTTATATTCTTTTAAAAATACGATAGTTTTCAGTATTTAAGAAGGCGTTACGGAGTGCCCAAACAATACATGAGAACCTTAAAGTTATCAAACTTGAGAGAGTAACACCTGACATGTTTTTTGCTTGATTATGTGGACACCCTGTGTATAAATGATGTAAAATCAGAGATCTAAAGGGATAAGACAATAGCCGATAAATTCATGTACATCCTCAATGATGATACACAAAAGTACCCCTTTCAGTACATCAAAATTAATGATTGAAAGGTTTGGCCACTTAACTAAATGAACCAACTAATAAAATTTTTAAAAAATTCCCCATGGTTGTTAATCTAATGAATAAGAAAAAGTTGTAATAAGACTTTGGGGACTAGGGTAATAAACAGCCCATTGTCCCCGTCCTTCCTGTGTAAAATGCAATTTCCCTAACTGCGATAAATTGACGACGTGTCATCACTGCCGCCAAAATGTATCACATTAACAAATTATTAGCGCCATAAGGGATTACTACAACAGTTTACTTTGTCGTTTAGGGTCGGTTCGTTTGTCCATCTATACTTAATGGATTGCTAGTTATGTTAGAATTGTCCTGTTGATTTTAAACTTAATAGTTACTGTAATAATCAGCTTTCATTTCTAAAGTGTAACAACTTTAATAATTATCAGAAAGTCTGTTTAAAACATTAATTTTCTTATCTATATATCCTTATATCAAAGCTAAGGGATGTTTTTTTGTCTGTCTATCTGTTTGTACCATAGGATCTCGCTAACCGCTGAACCGAAAGGGTTCTCCATTACAGTGTATCTTTTATTATTTAAAAAAAAACTAAAATTAAAACTGAGGAGGGGGGGGGGCATTTTTTAGTTGGACCGGACATATTGATAATTTTCAATGTTCGTTTGTATGTCCCATTTGTTAAGCTTCGCTTTGATGGATGTTATTTTCCTTTAAATTCAAAGGTTTTTTTTTTTTTTGGGGGGGGGAGGGGTGTAGAGGGGTATCAAATCTCAATAAGGGGGGGTAATTCATTTTGGGGATAATACATAATAAATGTGGATTTAATGATATGCGGATGTGATATAACACTGATAAATTGACATGCGGGTCATATCTTTACAAACAATAAGCAGCATTCATTTTTATCAATTTCCACAATCTTTAAATATGAAAAAAAATCGATAATTGTGTATGTGAATCTGTTTAAAGGGATAATAGGAATCAGGGAAAATGGAATGTGATTCTGACAAACAATTTTATGGGAGAATTTCCCCACAATCCCCTTCCCCATTTCCTCCCCTTCTTTAGTTACATGAAAAAACAAAAAATACTTCCACCTTTCTTTAAAAGGTTTCGTGATATTTAGTAGAATTGATTGTTAGAATAGCTACCCTTGGATAATAATAATGGATCTTAAGGGATAAGACAATTGACTAGAAATTAAGATATTCAACATTCCCATTGATGATTAACAAATTTTCCCTTTTGTACATGTTAAATAATTGTTTACAACGTTTGGACAATAATTGTTTAGAACCAAAAAGCATAATTTAAAAAGTTTACCTAAACTTAGAGCCAACGAATAAGATAACTTTAAAACTTTAAAAAGTTATAAAACTTTATTAACTAATGTAAATTGTAATGCAATGTCCCCATTCTTCTTGGATAAGTCCATGAAATATATTGAGCACCAAAGGACAAAGGGTTATAGCAATTTTATTTTATTTTTCGTGGACAATGGTTTGTAATACGATAAGATACATGATTTTTCAACCGGATTCTAAGCCGTAGTGGAATAAATATTCCTGACTTAATTAATTTTTCATAATGCATATGAAAAAATTGAGTGCAATTTAGTATTGCATAAAAATTATTTGTAGATATTTTAGATTGTCAACAATTTAAATCCTTTTTGCCCACATCCTTTCTCACAGTTGCTGGGATAAAGAAATATGAAAGTTTTTACATTAGTTGTCAGTATAAAGTGCAACAAAGCAGGAATTAGAATAAATCTAAAATAATATTTAGAGGCCAGATAAGAAGGTGTTCAATTCTACTATAGGTTACCCCCCCCCCCCTCCCCAACGACAGCTGAAAATCAAGTATAGGTTTCGTGGTTTTTTAAAATTTCATTTCGTTGTTGTTATAGGCTGGCAGCAAAGCCATAATTTACTTGTTTTTTTTCATTTGGCCTAATATAGTCTTTATTACAGGTACCTTTTTTGTATTATCAAATTGAAATATTAAATTTTGACTTTTTAAAGAGAATTAATGATTCCTTAAACCAAACATCTATCTGATTATTCATAAAAAGGAATTAACACGATTTTGCAAAAAAAACCTTTTTAATAGTAACAAATGACCTTCATATTTAGATACACAGCTTTGACGTGATGAATCAATTTCTTTACAAAAGTTTTTTAAAGCAAAGCTTTCCTATAAATAGGGGTGGTCCGTCCGTACCTCCGCACGTATCAGTTAGCCCTTTTCTTTAATTTGGACAGGTTAAAATTGTTCTATCGTTTTTCAACTTTGCATGATGATTCCTATAATAGTTAGGTACGTTTTAGAAAGAGTAGCAACTCTATGATCGTAATCAGAATGTCCGTAAGTCCATTTATAACATTTATAACCTTCCTTTAGATTTTAGAGCTTCGGTTTTATGGATGTTGTCAATATCATCTTCGTTAAAATGGTAATTAGGTTATAATAGTTATTTCTCGCATCGTATTATAAACAGTTTTCTGCGGATATAGAATGTACAATTATAGGATTAAAACCAGTTTTTCAATCTTATGATTGTACATTTTTATATTCGTATGAAGCTGGATATAAAACGATGCTAGACATAGTTTTTTCGTATGGGTGAAAACCGGTCCTTATTCACCGGATTCTAATGAATACGAGAAAAAAAACTTATAGTTATATCATATTATTTAAAATTTTGTGTTAAGGTGTTGTTGTATTGTATGGATTCCTCGGCTGGAAGTGAGAGTAATTGTGTTAAACTAGGCTAAATTGAATAATAGTGCACTAGGACAGGGGGAGGGAGTGCAGATTAGGCTGTTTATTACACTAGTCCCCAAAGTTTTATAATTTTTCTTATTCGGTGGGTTATACAACTTTAGGGACTTTTATTGAATTTCATTTAATTTCGTGCCCAAACTTTTAACCACATAAATTTATCGGTCATTGTCTTATCCCTTTAGATCCCTGGTGCAAGGATGTCAATAATTTCTATTTAGTGGGAGGAAGGGTTAGTGGGGTTGTTGGGGTGTGGGGTAATACTTAATAGTTTTAAATTTTTGTAGGGGGAGTAAACACCAGCTTATACCAACAACGAAATTAATTCGGAAAAAAATCGCGAAACATATACGTAATTTTAGCTGTCGTTGGGGGACAACATTTATTATAATTGACGACCATTCATCTGCTCCCCAACTATTATGTTAGATTAAATTCGCTTGTTGGTTCTACCTTATACATGAAAAAAGTCTAATATTCTTTACAGAATATTTTGTGTGGGGATTGCAGAGTTGTATAACACTTTTACCTCCCCTTCTTTAATGTCCGTTTAATGTAACTAGCCCTCTCAACCAGAAAACCTTAAAAGTCTATTAATTTTATCTTTTTGAGGGATGGGGGGGGGGGGGGGTGGGGAGTAGAGACCAAAAATAGTGCCAAAAATAAATTGTTTTTCTTCTCCTATGTTGTCTTTAAAACTCTAGGTAACCTTATTGAATTTTGATTGGTTGGTTCAAATAAGCGGTGTCCAAAGTTTTTAACCAATACTTTGTTATCATCATTGTGGATGTTCATCAATTTAAAGTCTCTATGTCTATTATTCCTCAATCTTTTGGGAAATCTTAGTTTATAATGCAGAAAATAATAAATATGAAAGGTTTCGTGATTTTTACTACTATTTTAAAAATAATTTTTTAAAGGACAATTTATATGTCGTCTTTAGTGTAAGAAAAATATTTAATAATTATTTCATTTCAAATGTTCTTTTCAAAGAAACTTTTCTAGTGAAACTTTGAATTCTCTACTAATATTTGAGGTGTGGTTGATTTTCTGAATGATTCAAGTGATAACTTTACTTAACTAACTTTTCGGTTGAACCGTCAGTAATACAATTCCTTGGTTAATTTTGAGCTATATCCCTATTACACAAAAATGGATGTAAATATACGTGGATATTATGACTGGAGAAAAATGGGTAGTCAATTTTGATTGCAATAATCCACTCGTCTTGGTCGGGCCGTTTATCCAGTAGGATTGGAGGGGGATGGAGGAGATCATTACTTTAGCCCGCTACAGAGTACATCTCATTATGTAAAGCTTATGATTTTGAAAACTGCTCAACCGATGGGGTTCTCCACTTTCGTTTCATTCAGTTAGCTAAAAAATAGCCAATTTCTTTTAGGATGAAGTTAGCTTCGTAAAATTATATCGTCTAAAAATTTCGTGGCTCGTATTTTTGGAACACATTTAAACATTGAAATTATTTTTTAGATTGGACGGATTATTATATCTGACAGCCCATCTAGGGGTAATAGATCTATTGCATTGCTATGACTAAATCTGACCAGAGAGAGAGAGAGGGGGGACAATGGGCTGTCTACTACACTAGTTCTCAAGTTTTCTTATTCGTTGGCTTAACAACTTTGGGGATTTCAGTGAATTTTGATGGGTTGATTCAATATGTTGGTGTTTAATCGTTTCAACCAATAATATTAATCTACGGAAATGGTAATTTTGTGTATCATCATTGGGGAAATACATCAATTTTTCTCCAATTGTCTTATCCCTTTAGATCCCTAGAATCTGACTTTATGAGCTCACGCTATAACCAAGTACACATTCACTTCCACATGTTATACCCAGGGATCTAAAGGGATAAGACAATAACCGACAAATTGATGTACTACCCCAATGATGATACACAAATTGACCCCTTCTGTAGGTTAGAATTAGTGGTTAAACCGTTTGAACACTCAACTTAATAAACAAACCAATCAAAAGTTGTAAAGCCAACGAATAAGAAAACGTTATTATAAAACTTTGGGGACTAGTGTAATAAACATCCCATTGTCCCCTCTCTCTCTCTGGAATTCACCACAAGATCTTATTATAATATATCTCTGAATCAAAACTTACTTATTTATGAGACAACTAACCTTTTGATTGAACGACCTTTCCTGAAAATCTTAACTGTTCATGGTAATGAATTTTGCCTGTTTGAGGCTAAAGTATTGCCTCTATATAGTCTAACTCTTTATGTTTAGCCGATAAGTTGATAAACATCTTCATTGATGATAAACAGAATAACCCCCTTCAGTAGATTAAAATAATAGGTTTGGAAGTTTGGACACTACTAGTTTTCAACCAACCAATCAAAATATACCCAAAGTTTTAAAGAATGAAATAAATATGTTATAAAACTTTGGGTACTTGTGTAATTTACAGTCCAATGTCCCCTCCATTTCTGTGGAAATGAAGGCACACCCCCCCCCCCCAGACCACTTTTCACTCCTTAACAATTGAATTTTGTCATCTGAGAACATTAAAGTGATATGGAGAGGATAAAAAGGGGTTTTGGGATGATTTGCAAGGTTATATATTACGGTATTTTTTTGACAGGGCTCCGAATGCAATGTCGCTCTATATTAGTCCCAGATTAATGAAATTAATTCCAAAAAAAGAATCACGAAACCTATAAAAAATTTAAGTTGTAGTTAGGGGGGGGGGGGCATCACATAATAAAATTGACAACCTTTCCATCTGCTTCCCCCTCCCCCATATTATTTTGGATTTACTTCGCTTCAAGTACTATAAGCCCTGTCGTTATAGTCATCCCATTATAATTTTCAAATTAACAGTAAAAAAGGTAGAACAGGTGGGTTTAATTGTTTACTTACTTTAGGATATGTTATTTTTGGTTATATTGAGTGCAGGGCAGCCCAATAGGACTAGGGAACCCCTTATATATACTAGTATAGGCATAAAGAAAAAACTTTAATCCCCCTTTCCCCATTTTTGATAAACATAGTTTGGGGATTCTGTGCTCGCTAGGTACTTTGATTGAAAGCATTTATACATGTAGTCTTGTTTAAGGATAAGATCAAACACTTTTCCCCATTTTCCAAGCTATTCTATTCGAATTGATAAGCACTGTTATTAATACAAACAAAATTTAATCTTTTGCCTTTAATTTGTCTACCTTTATACATTGTAAATACTTTTGAGAGATAAAATATACTTTTTTTAGTTGACTAGTTCCGAATATACTTGGTATGATGGGGGGGGGGGGGGGAGGGCGAATAATGGGCAGAGGGGTAATTTTAGGAATTCCTGCAAATCATAATTCTTTTCTAACCCCTTTTTAGAGTAGCAAAGCTACTCTATGACTTGACACTTAATAACTTAGATAAACTGCTATTTTTTTTGTGAAAGTCCCTTTCACTTTTTTCTGTACATCTGTCAATGAAGATTTTGAAAGATTTTATTTTAGAGAAAGTTTTTTTTTCGGCTGGTATTGAAGATAGTTTGTAAAGATTGTCTGTCCGTATTTTCATCACCAACTAAGAATAGTTATTTCTCGCATCGTATTATAAACGGCTTTCCGCCTTCGGCACCTCGGGGCTAAAAAAAACTGATTTTAATTTCATGATTGTACATTTTTATATTCGTAGAAAGCTAGATATGAAACGATGCTAGACATAGTTTTTTCGTATGGATAAGAACCGGTTCCTATCCACCGGATTCGAATGAATACGAGAAATATTATTTCAACATAGATTATTGTTCAAATTCCATTGCTATTTGTGAAATTTACTGATATTTCTGCTGACCAATAAACATTAAGCTATATAAGTTGGAAAGAATTTTAATGTTAGAAGGAGATTTGAAATCTCCATCAATTTTTAAGGATTTAAAAAAAAATTCGTTTATGTATAATTCTTTATCTAAAAGCGGAAATACAATTTAAGTTATTTAATTTTGACATCTGTGATTGGTGGATTGAAAATTATCTGCGCTCTGATTGGAGAAGCTTAGGTGTCGTACGTCATTCAACCAATTAGAGCGCAGGTATTTTCCAATCCAACTATCCTATTGGTTAAAACTTATGAACTTAAATTATATTTCCGCTTTTAGATAAAGAATTATACAAAAAACGAATTTTATAAAAAAAAATCCTTAAAATTTGATGCAGATTTCAAATCTCCCTCTAACATTAAAATTCTTTCCAACTTATATATACTAATAAACATGTATTACATTATCCATAACTTACCTTATAAACCGTCCTTCTGTTTATCTTCTTGTTTGTTGAATACATATTTTTCAAGACTTCCCCTTGCTACTCATGCATTTGGCCATTCTTGTTTCTTTGACAATCTGTAGAGCATACCACAGCGTTGCATTCTTTAGTGTATACGTTTTACTGGAGTAGTTTTATAAGCGAAGCTTTTTTATAATTAGGATTGGTCCGTCCGTCACGGACAGTTAGCTCTCTGTTTGTAAATTTAAGCAGGTTAGAATTGTCCTATTGATTCAAAACTTCGTTTCGACTTTTATACATTTATATTTTGATTAGTCAGTTCTTACACTCTACAAGTGTTAATGTTCGTTTGTCCTAACGTTTCAGAGCTTAGCTTTTATGGATGTTTTCATTCTTGTTCTAGAGAAAAATTCTTATTATAAAGTAACAGGATCCGTGTCTGTGTGTCTGTACCAAATGGTTTTACTATCCGCTGAGCCGATATAGCTCTCCTTTACAGTGTAGCTTCTCATAGGTCCTAAGAAGGTTTATAACTATTATGGGGAGGGTACCACAACCCTTACAAGATAAATCGGCACATGTATTTCGATGGAAAAGGAAATAAGAGAAACTAAGTATTATAGAACGTACTCAAAAAAAATGCTGAAAAAAAGTGTTGAACCCTCATACCCTAAAAATGTCGTGTTTATTTCCCGCTGTTATAATTCCTCCCTGGACAAATTTACTACCTACATTCCGCAGATTGGAATCTAATATTTCATCACAGACCTACACCACGGACTAGGGGTGAGCTTTCTGCAAAAAAATATTTAAATTCCTAATTTTAAGTCTAACATCCAATTTTTAGTGATTTTTCAGTCTATGTCTGTTTTTTTTTGTGTAGTGTAGCAACTATATAATCACGTTGACTGTTTGTCAGTCCTTCCATCAGTATGTCCACTTTGGAGGATGTTATTTTCTCGACTGCTATTAAAGTTTGTTAAAAATTTCCTGTATAAATGAGCATTAAGTAAATAATTTATTTAGTGCGTCAGTCTGTCGATCATACCATAAAGTATGTTATTTCTTATTTTAAAAGGTTTAGAGATTTCTGTGATTAGTTGCATACTATTTTTTATGACATATGGACAACTGCTTTATAAATCCCTTCTTCAGATTGTACATTCATGATATTTTGTGTTTGATTTAAGCCCAAATTATTGAATATAAAGATGATATATGATATACATATATATTTTTCTTAAAATCTGCAAATTTTTTTGCAAAATATATTTCTTCACATGTCTTATCTCTTTCCCTTAGGATTATATATAACAAGCTAAATTCAACAATAAAAGTATTGCTTTTTTCAAAAAAGCATTAAAAAGTCTATTAAGTTCTTGCTTAGAAGATGATAATTTAAAGTTGCAACAAAATAAGCAAATCCAGTCATATAAAGAAATTTGTCCGTGTAAAAAAATTTTTTTGGCCGCTTCAGGCTTTTTTTCTTCTCTTTAAATTTCCCCTTTCTATATTGTACAGCCTCTATATTATAGGGGCGCAGCTGCTAGTAAATGATAAGAATACATATAACAGCTTTTCTACTAATAAAATCATATGAAATAGTCTCCCATGTTGCATATCACTGCTTCAGATCTGATTCATAACCATATTCATTTTCATAACACTGTTTCCCTCTAGTAAGAGGATTCAAAACTTTATTTCATAACACTGTCTCCTTCTAGTGAGAGGATTTCTAAATATATTTTTGTAACATTGTCTTCCTCTAGTGAGAGGATTTATAACTATATTGTCATAACACTGTCTCCCTCTAGTGAGAGGATTTAAAACTATATTTTCATAACACTGTCTCCCTCTAGTGAGAGGATTCATAACTATATTTTCATAACACTGTCTCCCTCTAGTGAGAGGATTCATAACCAAATTTTCATAAAACTGTCTACCTCTGGTGAGAGGATTCATAACTATATTTTCATAACACTGTCTTCCTCTAGTGAGGGGATTCATAACTATATTTTCATAATACTGTCTCCCTCTATTGAGAAGATTTATAACTATATTTTAATAACACTGTCTCCCTCTAGTGAGGGGATTCATAACTATATTTTCATAACACTGTCTCCCTCTAGTGAGAGGATTTATAACACAATTTTCATAACACTGTCTCCCTCTAGTGAGAGGATTCATAACTATATTTTAATAACACTGTCTCCCCCTAGTGAGAGGATTCATAACTATATTTTCATAACACTGTCTCCCTCTAGTGAGGGGATTCATAACTATATTTTCATAATACTGTCTCCCTCTATTAAGAAGATTTATAACTATATTTTAATAACACTGTCTCCCTCTAGTGACATGATTCATAACTTTATTTCATAACACTGTCTCCCTCTAGTGAGAGGATTCATAACTATATTTTCATAACACTGTCTCCCTCTAGTGAGAGGATTCATAACTACATTTTCATAACACTGTCTCCCCCTAGTGAGAGGATTCATAACTATATTTTCATAACGCTGTCTCCCTTTAGTGAGAGGATTCATAACTATATTTTCATAACACTGTCTCCCTCTAGAGAGAGGATTCATAACTATATTTTCATAACACTGTCTCCCTCTAGTGAGAGGATTCATAACTATATTTCCATAACACTGTCTCCCCCTAGAGAGAGGATTCATAACTATATTTTCATAACACTGTCTCCCTCTAGTGAAATGATTCATAATTATATTTTCATAAAACTGTCTCCCTCTAGTAACAGGATTTATAACTATATTTTCATAAAACTGTCTCCCTCTAGTAACAGGATTTATAACTATATTTTCATAACACTGTCTCCCTCTAGTGAGAGGATTCATAACTACATTTTCATAACACTGTCTCCCCCTAGTGAGAGGATTCATAACTATATTTTCATAAAACTGTCTCCCTCTAGTAACAGGATTCATAACTATATTTTCATAACACTGTCTCCCTCTAGTGAGAGGATTCATAACTACATTTTCATAACACTGTCTCCCCCTAGTGAGAGGATTCATAACTATATTTTCATAACGCTGTCTCCTTCTAGTAAGAGGATTCATAACTATATTTTCATAACACTGTTTCCTTCTAGTGAGAGGATTCATAACTATATTTTAATAACACTGTCTCCCTCTAGTGAGAGGATTTATAGCTAAATTTATTCCCATGTATAACCAAAAGAAATCCTCCAAAAACAAAAAATCATAGAAAGCTCGTGGACCAGACATTTTTATATAATCTAATGAAATTCATAACTAAAATACTAAATAAATATTAGAATAGAACACGCAATGAATTTTATTAGTGGCATAGCTTTTTCTTTTATAACACTTGACCACCTGTCAATAATTCTTCTTCATTTATTTTAAATTGAATTATAATTTTACTTTGGACGAAATTGGACTTGATTTCATTCCTTCACTTTAGATCATAATAATGTATCAATTATTTCGAATATAGCATTTTAAAGATGTTCTGTTACTGGCGGAAAAGCCAAGGCAAAACAGTGATTCTTCAGGTGTTATATCCATTTCTCTCATTTGAAACTGTGAACCAATCGAATAAGCTTGAACCACATAAAATTTGTGGAAATACCTATATCTAAATAAGTGTTTATCTTACCTATAATCCTCTACATATATTGTAAGTCCGTCTGTCCCATAACATGTTAATCTTAAAATAGTTATTTCTCGCATCGTATTATAAACAGCTTTCTGCGGATATACAATGTTTTTTCGTATGGATGAGAACCGGTTCCTATCCACCGGATTCGAATGAATACGAGAAAAACTTTTTATAATCAAAAATGGTCCTTTCGAGAACTTTGGGTACAGACAGACAGATAGACATCATGTTACTTTAATATTTTCATTTTAATGTTGATGTGTTTTTTAAAATCTCTAAAATTGCTAGATAACAGAATTTTATGTTTCTTTAGTTGATTAATAGATAAAAATCAGTGTTTTCCTTAGAGAACCTGTTGAGTACTGAACCCCCCTTCTCTATTTATTCGATTTATTGAAAAGGGGTTGCATAGCCTCTATAGGAGAGGCTCTAGCCCTGCGTGGGCTCCACATTCGATGTCTTTTTGCGGGGCTATCCAAAACCAAAGTCAATTTAACCTAAACAAAAAAAAAGCGTTTTCAATGTCCTAAAAAAATAATAAGGGTTCAGTACTTTGATGGAAAACGTCTAAAAGTCTGATTTTGAAGACAATATAAATAATATTGTACATACAGAAGACGTACAAAGAAAGAATTTTTGCTCAGGACAAAAAAAATTGGCCACCAAAACTTAGAACGAGATTTGGACAACAATTATTTTGTTATTTCTTTCTATGCCTAATCCCTTAGAGGGAGCATAACCCTGTGGGGTTTCACATTACCCAATATGACATGGCCTAATCTGGCTTAAAGTCATTTAAATTCAATTTACACCGACATTTTAAAACTTTTAGTACATTTTTTTCTTTTTAATTTAAGAATTTAGTAAGAACAGAGAAAATAAACAAAAAAAAACACTATACAAATTTTAAAAATTTAAGTTTAGAAATGTATAATTTTTTACAGTAAAAAAGTGCTCCTCAAAAAATGTCTTTTTTATGATATTAAAAAAAATCTTTACAAATCTTGAAAATAAGATCTTGGCGATGTAAAAAGTATTGTGAGTAGATTTTTAGGTGGCACATTTAGATTTAGATCTGGGCTAGGTTACCAAAAGTTAGGTCAGAGCTGGGTTTTTTAACATTTTTTTTCCTCATAAGTTGACGGTTTCATATGAATATATTGGCTAGTCAAACACGGAACTCTCCCCTCTTTCTCTTATTTTTAAATAAATGGAAAAAGGGGGTGGGCTACTTTTTTCTGTTTTATATAAGGTTAGGTTATGTTATATTGGATACTGGATAGCCCCGCAGGGTTAGACTGCCGAAGGCGTAGGCCCCGTAATAAAAGGAAAAAAACAAGCCCTTTATTTAAGAGGGTGGTTTCAGTGCTCGCTTGGCGCTTTACGGAAAAGTTCCCGTAGGTTAAACCAATCCTACAAACTAAGATCTCAAAAACAGCTGGACTAATCATACTTAAATCTAAGAAAGTTTAGGATATGTCTAATACAGTTTTTAGGCTATTTTAACTCTTTTGCTGTAGACTATTTATTTTTCTGGCTATTTTAAATTTTCAAACTTAAAAACTGATTTTTGAGATTTGGCTGTAAATTTGTTGAACTAGATACCCGCTGTGGTAGGTACATATATGTAGGCTATCTTTATGGGGGGAAGGGACATTGGACTGGAAATTACACTGGTACCCAAACTTTTATAACCCCTCTATCTTTACCGTGATGGCTTCAAAATTTTGAATACTTTTATCATATCTTGATTGGTTGGTTTAAACTTTTTAACCAATAATTTTAATCTACAGAAAGGTTAATTTTTGGTAACTAAAGTTTTATATCTCTTTATATTATTCATAGAATGAACAACTTTGATTACTTTTATAAAATCTTGATTGGTTGGTTCAAACTTTTTAACCAATAAATTTAATCTACAGAAAGAGTGATTTTTGTTATCAAAAAAAAAATTTCGTCCTAAAATTTGATCATTCTAGCTGCAACCAGAGAACAACATGAACCACCAGAGAGCCCCCCCCGATCTGATAAGGTGGGAATTGGGGCCCGATCTGTAAGGGTTAAGTTACATCAAAAGAGTTGCAATGAGACAACGCATGGACGAACAAATACCCTATAATATACAGCAGCTATGCTTTTTATAATATAATTATTTTACTTTCAGAGATATTAAGGGAAAAGCTTGAATTAACAAATCATGATTTGATAAAATACCCAATGTTTTCAAGTGTGTTCAGGGTTTATTTGGGTACTTAGGTAAAACTTTGGGTACCAGTGGAATTTACAGGCCAATGTCCCCTCCCCCCCCCCCCCCCTCCCTGATAAACATTCCCTATGTACATAATGCTGTTAAACTATTTTTATAGTCGATCATAAACAGATAAAATATTTGATTCATAATTTAATCATTGGCATCATGTCCCAGGGTTTCAGATATAGGTCAATTGATTGATTAAAGACAGCTTTCCGCGGATATTGAAATGAAAAAAGTTTCAGATTAAAATCAGTTTTGTTAGCCCAGAGGATTTATGAGTTCTATTTTGATATTCATAATACAATGCTATATTTGATTTCTCAGTATGACTGAGAACGGGTTTTAAACTGGCGGATATTAATCAGTTTCGAAAATATCCCTTCTGTAGATCAAAATTATCGGTAGAAGTGAACGTAGCTTGACAAAGTGTCTAAAAAAATAAGCCTTGTAACGTCATAAAAATGAGGGATTATCCACATATTTTTTAGAGGGTTTTCTATCCCACTTCTCCTCTCATATCCCTCATTTTTATGACGTCACATAGCTGATTTTTGAGACACTATGTCCAGCTACAAGTGAATACAACCCAATCAAATTCACCAAAGTATTTAGACCAATGAAAGAAAACTTTGGGTACCAGTCTTAAGTACAGTCAAATGTTTTTAACTTCCTTGTTTATTTTCCAGTTATAGAGAATCTATGTTAAGTTATGTCATTTTAGACTGACGGAAAAATTAGAGGCATAACAGTTTCCCCCCCCCCTTTTATTATTATTATTATCATTCCATTGGCCTATCCCAGAATCACTGCTATAAACGCATAGCATTCTTTATAGTTGTTTAGATAGTTAAATAATCAAAGTGAAATATTTTTATCGTCTGACCCGATTTTATACTTTGTTTATAAAACAAATAACCTTTATAACATTTAATACCAATTTTTTTTAAAGCGAATCTTTTCTATTAGTAGGGTTGGTCCATACGTCCGTAACGGTTAGCTCTTTCGTTAATTTAGACATATGAGAATTATCCTTTTCAAACTTTACATGATGATAACTATAACGGTTAGGTACAATTTAAAAAGCGTAGCCATTCTACAATGTTACCAGAAAGTCCGTACGTCAATTTAAAACATTAACATTTAGGCAACTCTCGGATCAAATCCTAAAAATAAATTATTTAATTTTTAAATGTATCCTATATTATCGCAATTTTGCAACAAATTTTGTTAAAACTTAGTAATTAATGTTCTGCTTATTAAGTTCTGACACTCTACAGTAGTTTTTCTTCGTTTGTTCTGATTTTAGAGTTCGCCTTAATGGATGTTGTCATCCTTGTTCAAGGAAAATTACATAGACTAGGTATAGGTTAACTTTAGTAAGGAAAAAAAGAGGGGGGGGGGGGGTTGAGGGCACCTATTTAGTATTTATGTTTAAACATCTTGGCTCTAGCTTAAGATTTCGATTACTACTGAATTGATTGGGTTATCTATGTTAGGGAATCTTCTTAAAGGTTCCCTGATGGTATTAGGCTATTTTATTTTTACATTCAAGTCTTGGGATGGTTTTAGACTAATTTTCGCAGACAAAAGCCCCCGAATACAGCTACTTGTATTCAATAGCTGAACCCCAAAAATCTGAGGGAGGGGGGGGGGGAGGGTGGATAATTAATATTTTGGTTCCCTACCGTACAAATATAGAGCTTTGGGGACTATGTAACTTTGGGGACTAGTGTAGTAAATAACTCATTGTCCTCTCCCTTCCCGATGATTACGTCTAACAGACAACTAAGTTTGTGATTTCACGAACTTTGTCCTGTTAGTCTTTAGTTACTATGCATGTTTTGGGCCAAGACATTCCCCCAACTCTAATTATACATGCCAGCCCCTGACATAGAAGCAGTAGGTGTTTAATATCGAGAATGACTTATTGACAGAAGGAATGACATAACAAAAGATAGAGTAGCTTCGCTACTTATCAGGGGAAGCATTGTTAAAATTTTATTATGGGGGTTTTTGCAGGGAGGAAGGGACCAATGAACCGTAAATTATACTGGTACCCAGAGTTTTATTATTGAATAAAACTTCTTAATATTCTTCTATACAATCTAAAATTTTCGGGTATAGTCCTTTTCGTGGCAACGCACCTTAAGGGGCATTCCTTCATAATTTTCACAGTAGCTTTTCTCCTATTTCTAGCCCCTGCGGGGCCAATTGCCTAACCCTCTGGGGCAATCACCTAATCAAACCTAACCTAACCTATAAAAAGCCATTTTTAAAATACGACAAATCGCCCCTTAAGGGGCGTTGCCACGAAAGGGACTATTCCCAAATTTTCCAACAAAATTCTATTATTCAGAAGGGTCAATTTTGTTTATCAAAATTGGGAGTGTTTGTCAATTTGTCCTCCATTGTCTTATCCCCTCAGATCCCTGGGGGTATATATAGTAATTGATAACACCTCCTAATCCAAAAATGATTTTGTCTAAAATATAATTTCCACAACATTAACTCTTTATCACCAAAAACACACAGTGGAATTTTCACGGATTTTCCATAGGAAACAATTTTGGAAAAATTGGTTAGAATCCTTAAAATTAAAAAAACAGTATGTCTGTTTGTTTGTACCGAAGGATCTCGCTAACAGCTGAACCGGTATGGTTCTCCTTTACAGGGTAGCTTCTCAAAGGTCCTGGAGGTTTTTAACTGTTTTGGGGGATGTTACTACCACCCTCCCACAAGAAATCGCCTCTAGAAAAAAAATGTGACCCCCCCAAAAATTTAAAAAAAGATTTGTAGGGCGTATCCGTTAGTTTACTAATAAAGATTTACATAAGTAATTTTTCTAAAAGTTTGAAGATGGTTAGATCGACAGACATACGTATAATCTGTTTATGTAATTTTAGAGTGGCTACGCTGCGCATAAAAATATGATTCCAAACATTGGATAGTTGTTATAATGTTCAGGGATCTAAAGGGATAAGACAATGGCCGATAGATTGATATAAAATATACATCCCCAATTATGATACACAAAATTAACCCTTCTGTAGATTAAATTTAGGGGTTGAAACGTTTAAAAACTCAACTTGATGAACCAACCAATAAAAATTCAATTAAAGTCCCCAAGGTTGTCACGACAACGAATAAAAAAACGTTATTATAAAACTTTGGGGATTAGTGTAACAAACCTCCCAATGTCCCCTCCCCTCCCTGGGATAGTTGTTACAATGTTACACCTCATATTTTCTCGATGACATACCAAAAGTTATGTTGTACATTATACAGGGGTGTATATATCAACCTTTTCTTTTCAATATTCTAAAGTACTTGGTTTGTGAGTCTATAGGTTTGTTGCCGAAAGCACTGTTTTTAAAAGCGAAGTTCTTCTATTATTAGGGTTGGTCCGTCCGTCCGTCCGTGACGGATAGAATTTCTAGTTAATTTAGGCATTTTAGAATTGTCCTATCGATTTCAAAAACTTTGGCTGGTGATTCCTGTAGTAGTTAGGTACGATTTAGAACGTCCATTTTAAATATGTTGATTTTTTCTTTCTTTTTTAACAACAAATTTTTATGTGATCTAATTATCCGATCGTTCTGATTTTTGATATACTGATTCCTGGGACTAAAAATTAAAAAAAAATATTATATTACAAATATAATAAACAAAGCAACTCTATAATCAAGTCTTAAAAATGTAAGTATGTCCATAAATATTATCCTGTATCAAGAAATTTTTCAACAAATTTACTCAGAATTTTGCTTTTACTCTTATTCATTTATATTCAGATTATTATTCAGTTCTGATACTATATACAAGTGTTAATGTCCGTTTGTCCTACCGTTTCAGAGCTTCGCTTTTATGGATGTTGTCATCCTTGTTAATATTATGATTGTACATTTTTACATTCGTAAAAAAACTGCATATAATACGATACGATACATGATTTTTTCAGTATTTTATTAATCGATTTCGAAGCCATATTGGAAAAAGTTATATATAACCCTTTAATGTGCAAGCGTGGTGAAAATGTTCAAATATTTTGACAACCCAAAGTGGGACAATAGAGGAGAATTTTGCAGGGTGTAGAAAAAAGAATAATCTACTAGAGGTACAAATAGAGTGATCACTGCCAGCAATTAATCATAATTGCATGAGCTTAAAAGTAACAAGAGCAGGATCTTTAAATCATTTTATTGGTGAGCCAGATCATGGTGAGCCAACTTTCCACCAATGAGAGCACAGCATTCTATGAAATGCCGCCCTGTGATTGGCTGAAATTCGGCGCACCCCGATCTGGCTAACCACTAAAATGATTTAAAGATCCAGCTGTTGTCTCTCTGTCTGTCTTAGGATTTCATTAACCACTGAATCGATACGGATCTTCTACAATGTAGCTTCTTATAAGTACAGGGAAGATTTTTTCCATCGATATATTATTACTTAAATGTTGCACCAGATTTGCATGTACTCTGGTAAAGTGATGCTCGCAGCTGGCTAAAATAACGATACCCCCCATCCACCCTCTTTACCTAATCTCCTCCCCTTCTACCAAATGAACTAACTAATCAATAATAGAGGTTCATATTAGCAAGCTTAATTAAAGATTAAATTAAGAAAGTTATTCTAGAAATAATAAGTAATTAGTCTAATGTCCCTAGGAGACAATTTCTGTGTATTGAAGTCACTTTTATGAATAAGGAACACGTTAACGAGCTTTATATGTATTATAGTCCAGGGAACGTAGGGATAAGACAATGGTCAATAAATTGTTGTATGTTCTTAATGATGGCAAAAAAATTACTCCCCCTGTAATTTAAAATTCTTGGTTGAAAAGTTATGACACTAGTCTTACACTACACAATCAAAATTCAATAAAAGTACCCAAAATTAACTTTGGGCACCAGTATAATTTTTTCTCCTCCTTTCTTATATTCTACAGGGAGGGGACAACCGACGATAAAAGAATCTTCAAAATAGATGTAGAATATACGTGGAAATTTAAACAGAAAGAATTGGCGTCAACTAAGGTTGCTATTTCCCCTGTCTTTTATTGGTCAGTTCGGTCATCCAGTAGGAAGAAATCGTTATTATAGCCCGCTACAAGTTTCACTGTACTAGAGAACATGATATTCTGGTGTAAGATCCAAGAATTGATAAATCCTTAATGAAAAGTTCAATTGAAAATAAAAAAAAATATTTACCAATTATCTCTATTTTAATTCTACGTAATTTTTTTTATATAAATTGACCTATCCCCATGGCCCTGATTATAAAATTATGCTACAATAAAAAAAGGAATGTTTAAAAAGGGAACTACAAGTAACATAATAAAAACGAATCAATACCAAAATTTAAAAAGAAATTATTATTTTTCATAACTTAAAAGGTTGTTATTTGCTTAACAAATTTTGAAATGTAATTTAATTTAAATTTTAACAGTGTATTTATGAATTAAAATCTTAAGTCTTTCTTATTTTGACGTAAAATAGAAAATTGGCATTATTAAAGTAAAATTCAATATAAAATTACGTAAAAATGAAATGTTTGCATCCTTGTTAGAATTTTTCGAGCAGATGCTTAACTTATAAACTAACTCAATGACTGGTTCTTGGGATTTTTAAAAATAGGAATCACAGTAGATCCATCCTGGTAGATCAAAATCAAAATCAGACCGCCAAAACTTAAGATGTTAAGAACCTTATCAAGTTAAAATTATATGTTTATAGGTTTAATGTGTAAGATTTGCACCCCATTAAATTTATTGAATGACAACTGGACAAAATAAGTTATGAACTAACTGACTGACTGACGGACGAACAGACAAAGTCAATTATAAAGTAGCTTCACTACTAAAAAACTTCACAAAAAGAAAGTTTCACTGTTAAGGAGAACCCAATTGATGGTTAGCTAGATATTGTTACACAGACACACATCCCACCTTCTTTATATATGGAATAGCGGCTTCGCCCCTAGCCTCTAGGGGCTTTGCGCCATGAGGTAATTATAGCCTAAAACCACAACAGGGACAATGGGTATATTCCCTAAAGAGTAGAATTTAATCGGTTCAGTGGTTACCGAGATCTTAAGGGACAGATAGACGGAGAGACATCCTGTTACTTTATTATAAGGATAGACTGTGATTCAGAAAAGCAAATAATTCAGAAACCGCTATTATAGACTTCCTATTATATGTAAGATAAATTATTTGATCTTTATGTGCAATAATTTATACAAAAATAAATTTATATAAAAGACATTGAAATTTATAGAGTAATTATCAGAGAGAAAGGGGACAATGGGCTGTTTATTACACTAGTCCCTAAAGTTTTAATATAATGTTTTCTTATTCGTTGGCTCAAAAACTTTGAGGACTTGGTTGGTTTATTAAGTTGAGTGTTTTCAACGTTTCAACAACTAATTTTAATCTAAAGAAGGGGTAATTTTGTGTTTTATCACTGGGGATGTACATCAATTTATCGGCCATTGTCTTATCCCTTTAGATCCATGGATTGCTAGGTCGAAATTAAACTAATATTCCTAACCCTCCAAAAAATTAGTTTATTTTTGAGTTAGACATAATTTTGTGTATCATCAATTTATCGTGTCATAACTAAAGACGTGAAAATTAGTTCCTACTGCTGCTATGTCAGGTGAACGACATGAATAGTCAGAGTATGGAAAAATGCATTGGCCCAAAACAGGCGCAACGCATTACCATACTCACTGACACGCTTAGGACTTCTTAGACAAAGGTCATGCAATTAAAGAGTAGGTTGTGTTATTGGTACGTGTTACCTTATTTAATACGATTGAGCGCGTTAAACTGCAATTCAAACGAAGAACATGTCCAAGGTAACGGAGAGGACTTTTACCTGAAGCGTCATATCGAGCCCCCAAGAGGTCATTTATAGAACATTTTATAATCTTTTTTTGTTTTATTTTTAACAGTTTAAGTCAACGTTTAAACTTTAATTTTCTTATATGAATTTATATTTTTTATTTCCTTTTTTCCTATCGATGTATCCATAGAATTAAAAAATTTATTGTTTTGATTAAAATTACAATAAAAATTACGTAATTGTTAATTTATATTTCCGTTCAGTTAGTTAAAATTATTTATTGATGTTCTTTTATCTGTTATATGTTCAGGGATCTAAAGGGATAAGACAATGAACGAAAAATTGATGTACATTTCTAATCATAAAATAGACAAAATCATCCTTTATAAAGATTAAACATATTGGTTAAAAAGTTTGGGCATTACAAGGTTGGAGCTCACTAATCAAAATTCAATAAAAGTACCCAAATTTTTTTTCTCCAACGAATAAAACAATTAAAAAACTTTGGGTAACGGTGAAATTTACAGTCCAATATCCCATAGCTAAATTTAAATGTTTGTCTCTTATTTGAGTTGTGAAGTTTGTGTATATTTGATCCAGGTATGTCGTTCGGTTCCTCAATCATTTCTCTAGGGACTCTTATAGGAAAGAAAAAAAAATTAACCCCCCAATTTCAATTTTAGTTTTGAAAGAAAAATTTAAAAATGTGGGGGCGAGAATTGTTTTTCATGAACGATCTCTCTTAGAGACTGTGAAGGTAAGCGAAAATAAGGCTTTTCTGTTAAGGAGAACCATATCAGTTCGGCGATTAGCGAGATCCTTGACTACAGACAGAAAGACATTCTTTATTAGCTGCATCAGCAAAAAAAGGAAGAGGTATTTTTTTGTTATTGTGTCCCACCCCCCAAGAAAATAGCTTAAAACCATAATAGGACCAGTAAATATATTCCATGAAGAATAGAATCCAATCGGTTCAGTGGTTACCAAGATCTTAAGCTTCAGACGAACGGACAGACAGGCGGACGGACATCAAGATACTTTGTATAATAGGTAGAAATATGTTTATTAATCAATCTATCTATCTATTCAAAGGACAGCATATATATGAGATTCTTTAAATAGTTTGGTATGGTGTTTAATAGATTAATTAAGTATAAGCGCGCTATGCAAATTGATAGGTTCAAAATTTCTAATGATTCTTAATAACATGGCTGGGGCGCTCGCGCTATAATAATGTGCGTGCATTTTAGCTAATATTAATTTTTAGCAAAAATTAATAAGACCCTTTATCATATTTGGGAATTATTTTAAGAGAGTGAAAGGGAACCCGAAGAAAAGTACTAACTCCAATTAAAAATAACCATTATGGAGAGAATAATTATTTATAGATAAATTTTGGCGGATATTAAAATAAAATTAAATCATTAATTCTAATTTTCATTACCACGAAGGCCCTGGCAAACAAAGCTGGTAGTAATTTTTAAGATTTTTTTTATTTTACTATCTGTGGAAAATTGTCTGTATTACAAGTATTATTCATAATCGGTCCTTATCTAGAGGATATTAATCAGTTTCGAAAACAAACATGAATTATCAATATTACAGGTTGGGTAAAATTCAATAAATGACATTAAATTGTCCAAAAAAGATGTTTTTTTTCGAAAGAACCTTGGATATTGTTCTTTTTGCTTTTTTTCCAGGGATCTAAAAAGATAAGATAATGATCAATAAATTTATGTACATTCCTAATGATGATACACCAAATAACCCCTTTTTTAGATGAAATTAGTTGTTAAAACGTTTAAACACTCAACTTAATGAATTAACCAATCAAAATTAAGTAAAGCCTCCAAAGTTTTTAAGCCAACGAATAAGAAAACGTTATTTCAAAACTTTGGGGACTAGTGTACTAATTTCCATCTCTTTCTGGCTTTTTTCCCTCTTGCTAAATTATCTTACATTTATAATTTGTTTTATATGAACACCGAAAATTAGCACTTGCGATTATTAATTATCAGTCAAAATTTGTATCGAGAAATAGTGAGAAATTATTTGTATGGGAGCTACTCTATTTTTAATATCTGTCTGTCCGTATGTCCGTCAGATTAATCTTAGTCTAATATTTTGTGTAGATCCAAGATATTTTTGTTTGCAGCAAAAGATCTCGGCAATGGTTCAAATTACTTGTATCGTAGCTACTCTATTATTAAGGTCTGTCTGTCTATCAGATTAATATTAGTCTAATATTTTGTGTAGATCTAAGATATTTTTGTTTTGCAGCAAAATATCTCGGCAATGGTTCATATTATTTGTATCGAAGCTTCTCTATTATTGAGGTCTGTCTGTCCGTATGTCCGTCAGAATAATCTTAGTTTAAAATTTTGTGTAGATCCAAGATATTTTTGTTTGCAGCAAAATATCTCGACAATAGTTAATATTATTTGCATCGTAACTACTCTATTATTAAGTTCTGTCTGTCCGTATGTCTGTCAGATTAATATTAGTCTAATATTTTGTGTAGATCCGCGATGTTTTTGATTGCAGCAAAATATCTCGGCAATGTGGTTCATATTATTTGTATCGTAGCTACTCTATTATTGAAGGCTGTCTGTCCGAACGTCCGTCTCTGTAGGGAGGAATGGGACATTTCACTGTAAATCACACTGGTACCCAAAGTTTTATCATTACGCCATTTTATTCCAAATGGTTGGTTCCAAATTAGCATTGTCTAAACATTTCAACCAATAATTATAGTCCACAGAAAGGTTAATTTTGTTAATTATT
Source organism: Acartia tonsa (assembly GCF_053477335.1). Taxonomy (NCBI): domain Eukaryota; kingdom Metazoa; phylum Arthropoda; class Copepoda; order Calanoida; family Acartiidae; genus Acartia; species Acartia tonsa. Next base: position 2,758,029 of record NC_137272.1, read on the forward strand.
ATATAGGGTGTATATCAATTAATCGTTATTGTCTTATCACATAAAATCCTTTATTATTCATTGAATGCTGCTTTACTTATTGTAATATTGTCCTTGTTTAAGGTATTAGTTAGTAAATCATTTTAGTATATTAACTTAGAAAAAGGAATAAATAAATTTTGACAACATTTAATAAAGGTACTAAGAAAGAGAGGGAATGTCTGATTGAGCCAATAGGAGAATCGCATCGGAATTTACATTGGATCTCATTGGTTGAAATTATGTACACATTTTCCTACGAAGGCATGTTTTTTTTCATTTCATACATACATAAAAGTCAGCTGTTAACAGTATATTTTCTTAGTAGAAAGCTTTGCGGAATCAGAATTAATTGCCCAAAAATTTCGTTTACAATTTGAAAGCTTGAAACAAAGTTGGATTCTTAAAAAAAAAGTTAGGCTGGCAACTCGCTGGTGAGGCAAAATTATTTTTGTGAAAAATCCTCCAAAATCGAATAAAAAAATTTACAAAAATGAAATAAAATCTTAAGAGGGTTATTAACATATGATTTTGTTTAATTTTTGTAGATTTTTAATGCGCTTTTGGATGATTTTTCACAAAAATAATTTTGCCTCACTATCGAATAGCGAGTCTATCATTTTTTAAGAATCCACATCAGCTTGAGTCGAAAGTAAACAATACTTTTGTCTGCTAGGAATGTTCTCTCTTAGATTTGACGAAAAAAGGGTTCAGAATATTCTTCTACTCTTTTATTTCTATTCAACATTTATAACAACAAAACTTAACAAATCTTACAGAGTTTAAAATTGATAGGATGATTCTAACAATTTCTCAATTAGATCTTTTATGTATGATTTTTAATTCAAGTTAGTTAAAAATCTATAAAAGAAACACATTTATTATTGCAAAAACATAATTTTTCCTCAAAAAAGCTATAAATTAATACAATTTATATATATTTGCTTCAAATTAAGTTTAAATACAAGAAAACAAGACATAGATAAAAAATAAACATTTCCTCTTATTCCTGAGTTTTGAAGAAGGATTTTAATTATGTTAAGTAATTGCTATTTGTAGGCAGTGAGGGAGGGGATAATGGGCTGTTAATTTCACTAGTCCTCAATGTTTTATAATAACTTTATCTTATTCGTTGGCTTAACAACTTTGGGGACTTTGGCTGAATTTATATTGGTTGGTTCATTAAGTTGAGCGTGCAGACATTTGATCCAATGATTGTTACCTAGGGGTAATTTTGTGTATCATCATCATTGTGGATCAATTTAACGGCCATTGTCTTATCCCATTAAATCCCTAATTTGTAGGCCTAACCTATGCAATGTACCAATATTAAGCTAATGAAATTCTCAAATTAGGCTTCTTTTTATGCTGCTTTAATCGATATATAATTGCCTGGATGTTGCACCATGAATTTTCATGTACTCTAACAATTTGATACTCCTAGCTGGCTAAAATAACGATACCCCTTATCCACCTCCTTTACCCCCTCCCCTCCCCTCCTACTATATGAATGAACTGACCAATAAATGAGGTCCATATTAGAACAATTTTTTTCCTGTCAATATATCCACTTCTTCTATATCCATTGCTGCTTTTGCTAGATGATTGACTGAATATATTATTGGATTTCTTTTATTATTTAATTAGAAAAGTTGTCTTTTTACTTTTTAATATCCAAAACAAAGACACTATACTACAACACTATACATGATTTTTCTATATAGTTCTAGAGAACCGGTTTTAATCCAGCGTATGTTAATCGGTGGGTCACCTCCGGGTTCCAGGGACAAATGTAATCCTTTATCACAGGACTACAATCTCTCACCAATGTCTCCTTTCCAGATCAGTGACGCATTAATCTCTGTTCGGCGAGTATATCTAACCTTAGAATGGTGGTATTATATTACACCGATCCTAAATCCAAATACGCTTAAGAGATAGTCTTTTGCTTATAAGCCCTATTCCGAAAATGGTATTAAAACATTACTGATAAGTCTATACTGCTATTTAGTCTAAGAATTTTTTATTCCTAGGTAACTAACTTTGTCAACACTTTTGGACTGGAAGTATCTATTGTGGTTACTAGAGCCATGCGAACATGACTACAATATTCCGTTCTACTGCCTGTATCCCCGTGAGGCGTGAAGTTCTTTGTTAGGTACCTTTGTCAGGTAAGAAAATCACTAGGCCAGCTCCGAACCGATCTTCCAGAGTATTAGCAAAGTTAAACTACCTTTAAGACGTGAACTTATTCAGAGTTCTAATCCGAAAATGTTAAATTGTCCGAATAGATAACAATCTCCAACTTTTCTGGACTTCAGAAGCTTGAGGGAGGATCCGGTTTGTTAGTATCGGCCGTCAGATAATGAGCTATCATCAACCGTTAGTGGCTCTGCCACCACCGTACTTTCCCTTTGTTATTCCTATTTAGCCCCGTAGTGACTTGTAATTTAATGGTGCCGCTCACCACACTATAGGAGTTCTCTTCAGAACAAAAACTTGGAGATAACTATCCGTTCGGATGCCTAAGCTTTTAGGCCCTAAGAAGGCCTTATCCTTAAATTTATCTCAATTGACCAACATCAAATGATATTCTACAATTTATTTAACAAAGTATTATGAATTTATCTAACAAAACTTTTTATTTTTTAGGTGTGTTTTAAATGAAAAATCCTAAGTTGAGCCGTATTTTTTAGCTGTACAATGACCATTCTATTAAAAGGGTTATTGTCTCTAACATTACCTTTTAGGGTCTTCGTTTTATAGATCTTATTTCCCCATTTTAATAAATAGGTCTTCATACATGCTTTTTCCACTTAAAAATTATATTAAATTGTTTTAAATTTGTCTAATTTTGATAATATTTTATAGTCTTTTATTTTCATTAGAATAAATACATAATTTAAAGTATGGGTTGGATTTTTCCCCAGTAAAGCTACTCTACAAGTTATTCATAGAATCGGTTTAGGGGAAAAGGACGAACCATGTACCCCCCTCAAAAAGAAAAGCTCGATTATAACACGTTTCAGGAGGCTAAAAGATGACCCGTGTTTCGTACAGCCTTGTTTTTTGAGGTGTTTTAAATCATAGGATATCTTTCGTTTATTATTTTAATGATTTTTTTGTGTTTTTTGTGCAAAGAAAATTTTCTAAATACTATATTTACTATATTATTAAAGTTTTTTATTTCATAAACATAAGGAGACCAAAAATACTTATACCGATGGCCAAATGTCGTCTTATCTCACATATTTCGCGAATGCCGCGTACACTCCAGAGTACGCCATATTGAATAACCATGCCGGTTTTAGTTTACTTTAAGGTGGCGGCACGCTGAAATCTTTTATTTTGTAAAAAGGGAAAAATACAGTGAAAATTCACCTTTTATAGGTTAAAAATATGAAAAAAGCATGTGTAAATGCATAAATTAAGGCTAGGTGATAATTTCAATATATTTTCCCTTCGAATTAGCCTTCGGTGATAAGTTTTTTGTCTTGTCGAATGAGGAATCAATTCTTCATATTGATATTATTAAAAGTGATTCCTATTTTTCAGATTTTTCGATTATTTTGAGATTTTACTTATTTCCTGTCAGGCATTATGTTAAATGAAGTTGCCATGGGGAGCTTATACTCGGTCCTGGCCGAGTATAATCTCACCATGCAACAATTTAATGCCCTAAACATTTATACCGGCGGTAAGCTGGTAGAAATGTTAGGGCAGCCAGGCAGGGATAAGGAGGAGGACCGGCTGTATCTGCAGGTAAATATTCTTTTTATTGTTCCGGCACTGATCCTTAACCCTGTTTTTTCTACGGAGACTTTTTTACTATAATAGATAATATTTTATCAAATAAATATTTCAATCACAATAATGTATTCCCTTAATATTATTAATTTTATGTTTATTAAAATCAGCTTCTGTTTTTGGTTTAGTTTTCTTCTTTTATTTGCTGATTTTAATAAACATAAGATGTTATTACATTAATTACAATATTTTCGGTCATTATCGCTTAGTTTCAATGTAAATCATTTTTTATCAGTTTTCTTAAAAATTCTCTATTTTATAATTTAGAATTGTATAATATTTAGTCTCCCTATTGCGGTAGATAAATATCTTTTTCGGACTAAATTTTATACGTATTTTTTAAAGAAACTTTTTTCATTTTCATAGTCATATAAAATTTCAGACATCCCTGCATTATGCTTATTGCATAACAATTGTTTTGTGTTTGAATTTTATATTTTATTTTATTCTGTTTTAATTATTCTTTTTTGATAAATAAATGATTTTCCTTTTTTCAGGACGTGTTGTATAAGTTAGAGAAGGCTGGATTGGATATGATCAGCCCGGCGGATCCCGTGTCGGGCGACGTGTTGATTGCCACCCTAACTCTGATTTCTCTGTTGGTTGTCCTCCTCTCTGTTAAATTCCGTAAGTGCATAGTTCGTTTTATTCGATTTTGACCGATTTTTTAATATATTTAAACTTTACTACTTTATTTGCTGAAAGTAAAATACCCAAACAATTTAGCCTCTTTTATTTGTGTATTTTTCAATCAGTTTACCATATTTTAAATTATTGGTCAAAGGAACCGTCTGATCAATGTCACCCTCTCCCACTTATATTATTTATATAAGAGCAGCTAGCAGTGACAGAAAAGTATCATTGATCAGATATTTCCCCGAACATATTATATATACTATCGTATTTTATTATTTTAGTCAACTTAATTATAGAGTAGTTTTTTCCCTTTTTTAGCTTTAGGTTTTTTGTGGTTTTTTAGCCAGCATTAGCTTTTTCGTGTTACCTTAATTTTAAAATTTTATAATTTTTCCTTTTAAAGGTAGGAAATTTTGCTTTGGATTATTGAGTAAGAATAAATTTTGTTTTGGGTTTTGATTAAAAATAAATTTTGCTTGGGGTTTTTTGGGTAAAAATTTGTTTTGGGTTTTTTGAGTAAAAATAAAATCCTTTTTTGCGTTTTTGTTTCCAGTGGTAGATTTTCATTACATTTGATTTTGTAGTCGTTTGACGGTCCTTTTTGTTGGAATCCTCCTGTTCTCATGCATTTTTGTCTTGTGGTAGTCGGGATTATTGTGGAACATATTGAGTTTTTTGTCTATCATTTGTTGTGTAGCCAAGTCCAGTTGGTGTCTGCTGAGGTTTTTTATAATTCTTATCGTTCTGCATACAGTTTTCCTGTTTCCTGGTAGAAAAGACATAGGCCCAATTTCTATGTCGTACACAGGGGTTTTTAGAAACCAATTTATGATGAAACGCCCGTCCCGTCTGGCTTCATTTGCCAAGAAGGTCCATTTATGTTCCCCAACTACATTATATTGTTGTCTTAGTATTAGGGCAACTTCTGACATTTTTCTGCAATCTTTGTAGCTTCCTAACCAGTTATGTGTACACAAAATATTGTCTCGGTTAAAGTTTAGATAGGGGATCTCGGTTGTTCTAAGATATTTTAGTTGTTCTTGGTATTTTTTATCCCATAGTTGGAAAGGATCTTCAACTTCCGCGGCTGTTACAGGTAGTTGGCTAACGCTGTCCATAGGGGTTGGTTGGTCCATTGTACACGCCATGCTTGGTTGGTTTATCTGTTGAGTTGGTTGAGGGGCATTAGCTATGTCCTTGTCTATTTCAGCAAAGAGGTCCTCTAACATGTCGCTATAGTCAGGGAGATCCTGAAAGGTAAGGTTTAATTCCGTTTCTATGTTTTCTTCCAGGCTTGGTGATGATGGTTGTAGCGTATTCGCAGAATTTGCCGGGACATCGTTGCAGTCAATGCCAAGAACGCTTTTGACTATGGTTTTTCGATAGTAGTTTAGGTCTTGACCGCCAAAGTTGAGTGGTTCTCCCCTGATCAAGGCAACCGCCGTTTTACAGACGTAAAGGCCACATTCAGTTAGATTTGTTTGTTGTGGCGCATCGTTGACGATACTAACGGTTACAGGCGTGTTTAGAATTCTTTCTTCTACAAAAATGTGGTGTAATTTTTGCAGACTTTCAACAATACTTTTTCTATGATCTGCTAAGTCCCATTGAAGAAGCGAGTCATAGTATGCTATTAGATTGCTTGATTTATAAACTACGACGAGAGCCCAGTGGTTTCCCCTTAGGTGAAGGGGAATTAGGACTACTTCTCTATTTAACATGGTATTTAGTTGTCCGTCATATATTTGGTTTAGTTCCTCTCGGCTGTTGCTTTTTAGAAATTCGCCAAAGTAGGTATGTAGAATAGAGACATTTTCAAGATGACCAAGTTCTTCCATTAGAAAGGCAAATATTACTTCCCCTCCCATCCATTGATTAGGACACAAGGTTAACATTTCAGCTGGGGTAATTGGACGTTTGTATTTTGGGGTATAAACGGTCAAATTCCTCTCAACCAATTGCATTAGTTCTCTGGATGGGAAATCTATATGTTCAGCTGATAACATCAGCTTCCTTAAGGCTTCGGTTAGGACAGATTGGTATTGTCCCTCGGGATAGGTTTCAGATTGCCCAACATGATTATTTACCCCCTCAATTGGAGCTGTCGTTCCTGAAAAATTATCAGCCATTGTCAATCCTCTCAATTGTCCACCTGAGCGTGGCTGGGATAGGCGGGAATGCCCTGACAAATACAGGTGGTAGAACCACCCTGAGCGGTGACGCTGTATTTGCGGGACTTTGCAGCCGCAGCTAATAACTTCTCGTCTTTAGGAAATGCACACTCTGATTGTTCATTCTAAAAATATTTAAAAATCATTAAAGGTTCTGTATCCTTTCCTTTATCCCGGATTAATTTAGCCTTTTTTGATTAATAACAGGAAAATTATTAATTAGTGATTGGGATGTATCAAAATTGTTTAAAAATTTAGTTAAAAATGGAGAAATAAGCATTGGTTTTTGAGGTATCAGGTGGTAATTTATCACGTATGACTTATTAAAATTATTTCGTAATGGAAAAACTGTGGTTTACCTTAAAAATTGTTCTTTTACAAAACTATTTCTATTCGAGTTATAATCAATAAAAGTCAAGCATGATTCCAGATAGATGTGTCCAGCCTCAAGTCTTAATTGTAACTGATTTAATTTGATTTTGAATTATTCTTTAATATTTTTTAGAACAATATGGAGGTTTTTTATATGTTCTTATAATTAAGCAAAATTTGATTTTGTGACATAATAATGTTAAAATTTGTGTGCCGTAGTTTTTGTAAAGTAGTCATTTGCGTTTTAAATGTCTAGTTATTGTCTTTTGGTCTTTTTTAGAATTTTAATGGTTTTTTGGTTACCCTGGTAATTTCTGGTACTGCGTGGATGTTGTACAATTTTCCTAGTTTGTCGGTCTAAAAATATATATATATAGGTACCTAAAAATAAAATTAGCAGTAAGGTAATTGGATGTATGTTTTTTCCTAAATAAATCTGGATCTTTCAATGATATTAATTCAGTTTTTTGCGGATTTTATTTATTTTGTTAGAAGAATTTTTTAATGTACACTAGTGGCCGACCCTTCAAACGGCTGGCCCTTGGAGGTTAACGAGCTCATATTCAGTATGTCTAATTTCTTGTTCTTTGCAACAACAACATTTTGCTAAATTTTTTGCGTCATTTTTTGTGCAAGGGAACCATCTGAATTCTCCTTCGTTACTAATGAAATAATTACTAAAACATGTAACAATGACTATGAGCACGTTAAAACCTCCAAAGGAAATCCAAACGAAAATTGCCCACCAGTGTTGCATTATAAAATCGTAAATTACCCCTAAGATATCATTGAAAGATCCGGTTTTTCCAAAATATTTGTTAATAATGTCCGGCGTCATAAGAAAGCTGGCGATAGGATTTCCTTCGTGTTGGTAAATTTCACAGGTAGTGTTGCAGGCATAAGTTAGGTCCTCTATTAATTCTGTGTGTGCGTCTGCTGAGAATGTAAAAGTATAATCGCAACTTTTCACTGTGTCCTTTATGCATTTGTTGTCCTCTACTCTTATATGTCTTCCTAAGCAATATACAGAGTGATGATGGATTAGTGTTTTGTCACAAAGGAGCTCTGGGGGAAAGGTAGATGAAAAAATCGACCTTTCTCGCAAAGCCCATTGTGGCACACCACCAAACCACATCGATTTGTATTTGTATCCATAATGTTTATCAGTATTAAAGGCCCATAAATAATCATCATGGTACAACATGCTTACTATAGGTTTATCAGCAGCTACTAAATCCACGCATTCTCGTAGTAAGGTGGGATCAATCACTTTAGGTTGATCCCCCAATGGGATAATATTAATTAGATAATTTGATATTAGGTCTATTTCTTCCATGATACGGCGGTATATTCTTTGTCTCAAAGGTGTTTTGGTCCCTTTTAAGATGTCATAGATTTTTTGTATTCTGAGGCCTAAGTCAAATTCCTGTAGCTTTAAGGTTTTTCTAAAATTGATTTTGGAATAGAGTGGTGTGAGTCCACTATTTGGTATAGATTCTAGAGTATTCTGAATTTTTTCGCTATCTCGTGCTAAGCTTGCTAAAATTTCAGTTAAAGTGTCATATTTTGTTTCCAATCTTATTAATCTTTGTCTAGTTTCAGGAGTTTGTACTAAGCTTTTGATCTTTTTAATTTCGCCATAAGCTAGATTAATTTGAGACAGAACTTCTTCGGATGTTCTGAAGTCTGGATAATCAGATTCGTTATCACCCTCGTCATTGTCTCCATTATCGGATTGTTCTGACCTATCGTTATTATTTTGATCTCCATTATTATTATTTTGTCCTCCATTGTCATTGTTTTGTCCTCCATTGTTATTGTTTTGTCCTCCATTGTTATTGTTTTGTCCTCCATTGTTATTATTTTGTTCCCCATTGTTATTTTCTTGGGATGATCCAGCATTGACTGGAGGTGTTTCACTGTTTGTTGGAGGTGCTTCACTATTACCAGGAGGTACGGCGTTCGCTTCTGATTGTCCTCCATTGTTAGCTGGAGGTGTTTCGGAGCTTGATCCTGCCGGTGGTGCAGGTTTTTCAGAGGATGAAGGAGTTTCATTCTCCACTTTTGGTCCGCTGAGTGGTAAATTATTGCCTTCAAGTATTTGTCGTTTTAAAATACGATTTTGCTTCTTTAAATCCCTATTTTTCCCCATAGTTCTCTTGAATAGGCCTCTAAGATAGCGGTTTTTTAATGTTTTTGATTTTAACATTGAGTTAATGGAGATTATACTATTTTGTAATGCGATTTTTTCAGCAACAAGTTTTAGTTCTTTATTTTTTGCTACTGCTTTGTCATTTTGCAGAGTTTTTTCCATTTCAATCCCTTCATTGATGTATGAAGTAGCAGATTGAAGTTGTTCTTTTAATTCTGAAATTTCTTGTGACAATTTCTCTCTTATTTGTAAGATGTTTCTCCCATAATCTTTTTGAGCTTTTTCTTTTTCCAGTGTTAGATCTTTGATAGTTTTTTGGCAGTCTTCTAAATTATTTTCTAATAAACCCCTTTTTATTTCTATTTCTTTTATTTCTTTATTTAGCCAGTTTACCTTATCATCTTTAAACCTATCTTTTTGGAATATTAAGGTATCTAATTGATTTTGAACTGTGGTTTTTTCGTTAATGGCTTTATTTCTTTCTAATTCTAGTCTATTTATTTCTTTTTGCAAAGCAAGTATATTTTGATTTAATTCTTGGAGATTCTTTTCTAGAGTATTTGTCCTTTTTTCGCAATTCTCTAACCTTATTGTTAGTAGTTCTTTATCGTTGTTGACCTGTTTGTTGTCTATTGTTAGTGATGTTACAGTACTTTTAAGTTCATTGAGACTTAAGTCAGTACTTAATTTTTCAGCTGTTATTTGTTCGTATAATTCATTTAATTCTGCCCATCTTCCTTCCGCTGTATCAGCTCTTGTTTTTTCAGCCGTTACTTTACTTTCTAGTGTTAATTTACTTCCAAATAAGGCATGATTTTCCGTTTCTAGGTCATCATACCTTCGACCTAATTCCTGATATGTTGAAGATAAATGTGCTAAGTTTGCTGAACAATCTCGTTGTAGATTTTCTAGCTTGGTTCTTTCTTGTGTCTCTAGTTTAATGATGTTTTCTAAATCTTCTATATGATCTTTTAATCTTGCTATTTCGCTATCTTTATTAGCTGCTTGATTAACAAGTTGTCCTAGATGTTGTCTTAGTTCAAAAATAGTTTGCATTATATTTACGTGGTCGGGTTCATCACACTCTGTTAGATCCACCTCCATTATTTCCTCTGTCAACCTATTTAGTGGTATACATCTTAATCCCTTTCTATTATTTTCATCTTTAGGTAAAGGTTTTATTGAAGCATTACTTTCCCCACTGACTTCCATTTGTGATTCGGGATTATTTTCGGGTTTTATTGGGTTAGGGTCATCATTGTCAACCTCCATTTCCGTGTTAAGATTGTTTTCAGGTTTTATAGGATTGGCATTTGAGATGGAATCTTCCATGTCTCTGGATAGATAAGATTCTACGTCGGGTTTAACTAGGATTTCTTCAGGTTTTATGTTTGGAGTGTGTTCAGGTAAAGGAGGTTCTTCTTTTACAGGTGAAGAATGCCCAGGTAAAGGAGGTTCTCCATTGGAGGCTGCATGGCTATGACCTTCCTGTGGTTCTTCAGGTTTGGGAGAAATCATAGGAGCTTCTGTTTTTGTTGTAGGATTAGTATTCGCTACTGTTGCTGAGCTCGATTCTTCCGTAGGGTTAGAGCTAGTTTCAGTAGTTGGAGGGGTTTCTGTTTTTGTTGTAGGATCTGTACTTGCTACTGTTGCTGTGCTCGATTTTTCCGTAGGGTTAGAGCTAGTTTCAGTAGTTGGAGGGGTTTCTGTTGATGGGGTAGATTCAGATTGTGTTGAAGGTAGTGTTGGTGGAGGTGATGGAGGTAGAGATTCAGATGTTGGTTCCACTGTTGAGTATGATGAAGGGGGTTGTTCATCCCCTAGTTCATCTAGTTCACTTTCGTGAATTTCATCGCTATCGCTTTCAGAGTCGGAGCTCGAATTCATTTGAGCGTCAGAGTCTGTGTCAGGATTATAATTTGGGTCGTCATAATCATTATAGTTATAATTGAGTCCTCCTAAATCCATATCTTGACCCCCGTTGTCTTGACTGTCACTATTTGTATTTATATTGTTTGAAGTAGAAGGGCCAGCTGAATTAGCACTAAATAATGGAAGATTATTTGATTCCAAAAAGTTGATTAAACCAGAAGATGAATCGCTGACATATTGGCGAAACACTTCGTCTGGCATACCTTCCATTCCTAGCAATTTAGCTATGCCTTTTCTTACTTTCTTTTTTAGTACTTGGGTCTTGTATCTTTTTAAATCAAAATTCCCTAGTTTTCCTATTCTAAATAATTGTTCTCTTCTTAAGTTTTCGATTCCATAATTTACTGATATACTTATTTTTAGTTGTTCAGATCTGGGTCTATCGTTATATTGAGTAGGTGGGTTGTCAAAACCGTTATCAAAGACTATTGCCAATATTTGTCTCATAGTGAAAGCTGGAAATGCTGGATTTTCTATTGCTGGGGGTTTGTTAGAAATTGCGGGGTCAAGACGTGGTTTTTTAGGTTCACTTCGCTTTTTTCTAGTAGGACTTTCAGTGGTTGTAGGGTTACTAGTAGTAATCATGTCATATAATTCTATAATCAGATCCTCTACGTTAGCTAATTTACATGTAATAGTGCCATTTTTGATTCTATCCAAACTATTTTTTAAGTCTAGTAATCCTATACCAATATGGTTCAGTTGTTCGTTTTGGAAATATCTCCTAGCAATGAATTTAAAAGCTTGCCAAAAGCCATGTTGAATTTGATCTCTAAAAATGTTTTTAAACTCTTTTTCCCCTAGAATTTGTATTTTGAATTTTATGGAATCTTGGTAATAAGAAGGGAATCTTTCTACTGGTAGGTAGTGAGATTCCTTGAGAAAACTGACCTGTTCCCCTTGTAACACACCACTACTAGCCCCAAATAGTAAGGATAGGATTAACAAAATCATTTCCTAAAAGTAGAAAAAAGTTTTTTAGTTTATCGTCTAGTTTTTTGTGTAACCACTGAAAGTCGTACTTTTTTAATCGTCCTATTTCTTCAATTTATCATAATGAATACGCAATTTTCTGTTTACAATTGCATTAATCGGATAGTCAGGTGATATCAGACAGTGCAGGTAGTCGATCCATAATTGGTTGTAGTCTGATTTGATGTGTAGTCCATTGTCTTTTTTCAAGTCTAACACATATTTCAGTATTATTTTTTGAGCGGTCTTATTCCCTCCTAATTTTCGGAAAGAGAACAAGAAGTTCCTTTTGCACAGTTTTTTCAAAAATTCCATATCTGCACAAAATATTTCGTCTATGTCTAGGTTGATTAGTATGAAGTTGATCCAGTGGCGCAATGGCACCACTCGGACTATCGGTACTTTTGCTATGGTGAAACAACGTTTTAAATTTAATTGCATTGATGACACTGTATCATGGATTGTTTTTAAATCTTGTGTGTGGTGATCAGGATCTTGGCAACACGTATAGATAAATCTTGGGGAGGTTGGCAGAATCACGATTCTTTCTTTCATTTCTGACCATTCCATCCCTTTCTTCTTGAGATTTTTAATCAGAAACCTTAGTAGTCTTTTCATACATTGTATGTAGGACGTTGTTTTGTCGTTGTCGAAACCGGTTGTATTTTCTGGGTTGTGGTGGTCATTTTTACATTGGTTGACAAATAGAGAGTTTCCTGTTAAATTTAACAGTATTAGTGTGTTTTTGTTTAATTCTTTTCTTACGGTTTTAAAGAAATTTCTTTTTATTTCTCTTTTTCTGGGGGGTAAGTTTGATGAGTATAACATTTGTACATTTGTTAGAAAAAGAAAAATAAAACCTGCCTTTTCAAGTTCGGACCTTACTCGTTGAAAGTAACTTCCCCCTATGCATATAACTTTTTGCTTTTTATATGCAGGCGCCATCTTTTAATCTCTGATTTATATGCTGTGCTGAAACATAAAAATAATATAATTGCTTTTTAAAATGATATCAATTAATAGATTTATTGAGTATTGGTCCGATCTTTAAAAGGTTTATCTTATTTTATTTGTAATGTTTTATTAATTTTGATTTATTTTTAGTTTTGCCGAAAGACAAGCTGAAGGCCTTCTCCCGGCGTTTTTCCCTGGCGTTTGGTCAGGTGTTTCATCTGCGGTCACGTCCGGGGGGGGCCGCCGACGATTTCCAACTTGAAGATATCGAAGCCCCTATGAACAACCCCGCTGTTGAGCGCGAAGCTGCTGTTGTGGAGGACGCTCCCCCAGCTTATTGTCTTATTATGTGGTAAGTAACTTTTTTAAGTATCAAACTTATTTTAATAAAGTGTTCTCAATAACCCGCTAATTTTTTATCTCGATTTTAGCGTTTTATTATCTAAAGACATTTAACAAGAGTCTTTTAATATATTTTTTGGTATTTCTTTACTAATTTATTTATGTTATTTTCAGATTTTTCTGCTTTCCCAGATCTACCTGGGGTATTCTTTGGCCATTTGGCTGTATGCTAATTTACCATCTATTTATCTGCTGTTTAGCAGATTGCGAGGTAATAATCAGAATTTGATATATATATTGCTTTTTTATTTAGTCAGTGAAATTATACACTGAAATCTTACAGTTTTTGATTAGTTATTGTTATGGATCCCAACTACGTTTACGACGAAGATAGTAGTGAGGAGATTGGTGTTGATCTCCATGATGGTTCGTTGGACTATCATAAAGATTTCTTACGTTGCTTAGAGCCTTCTGTAGTTAATGTTATTTGTAGGTAATGATTATTTTTTGTACTTTTTTAGAAGTATTTATTAGAGGAAGAATAGTATTATTTATTAATTCTATCTTTTTCTTTTTTAGTCGCTACCAACATCCAGCGCCGCCTCCTGTCTTGTTTAACTGTTCCGAATCTATGCCGGTTTTGAAGGAGGCGCCCGTGAGCGGCCTTCGGTCCGCTTGCCCAGCACTCTTGCTGGTTGGGGCTGGCGTTGTGTGTTTTCTTTTGGTTATTGTGGTGAGTACCTTTTATGTTTTTTAAGTTTCAATATATTTGGTTTTTATAACCTATGGTGCTTTCCTCCCTGTTTTTATTTTAGGGTTTCTGGAAAGTTATTTTTGGTCTATGTTTGACCTATTGCCCCATTCTTATCTGTTTATAAGTTTGGAAGCTAGTTGCCCTTTTTGATTTGAGCTAAAAGACCTCTTTTTTCTTTTATTGAGGAATAAGGCCGTATGCATACTTTACCCTTATTTTATTTGAATGAAACTTTAAAGGATTTTTTATTAACCAAAAGATTTAATGTTATTTGCAATGGCAAATACTCTCCCCCTGTGGCAAAAAAATTACCTTTTAGGGGTATTTTGACGACATATATGTAGCTTTTATATCTCCTTTAATTATTTAAATACCAGGGATGTAGGGAGGGAGGGTGTATTTGTTAAAAATTATTTTCTATCTATCTTATAAGTGATTATTTGTTCAAGACTAGTAGCGCTTTTTTACTGACTTTTAGAATTTTGACTGACTGAGTATTAGTGATATAGAATTAGTCGAGAGAAAGATAGATAGGAATTGCTATTTCATTTTATTTGCTGCTTTATGTGGACATTAGTTTGTTGCTATTTTATGTTCCTCTTTGTCTGAGGTTCGGTTATGGCTGGTTGTCCAATAGGAATTCGTTTTAAAGACAGGTTTAAGAGGTGTATTCGTGAGTTAAATGCACGTGATTTGTTTTTATGCGCTTGGGTTTTTGGTATAAAAATAGTTTGCTGTTGTTTTGGTTTTATTAGTTGTGGTTTTTTGTTTGAAAATGCCTTTAACAGAGGAGGAGAAAGTTGAAGCTTTCGAGCTGAATAATAGCCATTTTGAGAGTTTGAAGTTGAATTTTACTTTCCTTTTGGATAGATTTCAAGATGAGGCTCGTTATGCTAGTTTTACTAGATTTAATGATCCAACGTTGCCTATAAGAATTAGGGAAGAATTCTGGGTTTCTGGATTCTTTGGTCGTTTGGATAGCCTGTATGAGAGATTTCTTACCCTACAACCAGTATTTGGTGTTGATCGTGAATCTTTTATTGCTAATATTAGACCTATTGTTGATGGATATTATCAGCTGCGCGAAGAGTTTTATGCTAATATGATTATAAATTAGTTTGTTGTTTCTTTTTAATAAATATGATGTGTTGTATAATTTGTGTTTTATTTTAGTGACTGAGTGTTGTTTTATTTTAATATTCGAAATTAATGTTATTTGGTTATTATGGTTTAATATCTATGTGTTTTGTTGGTGTTAAAAAGTTTTTATAGCAAGGATTACATTTTAGATGCAATGTTAAATATTATTTTTAATTTTGCTAATTTTTTCTATTGCTGTTGTGTGTTAACGCTATAAGGATTATAACTCACATTTAGAAGTTTTATAAATTTAACGCTTTTGGAACAAAATTTTAATTTTACCTATTTATTCTAAGGGTTAAATTTTTTGCTTGTTATTCTGGATTTTTTGATATCGGTGTGTGTGTTTGTAATCTGTATGTGTGTTATTGACAATTTTAAGTATAAATATAAGTTGTGCTTTATGATTTTATCATTCTTTATTGAACTTTGGAGTAAAAATGTCTGAGAAAGATTTCACGGATGCGGATGTTTGTTATGAAAATGCGTATGAGAGTGCTTGTGAAGATTGGGATTTTATTCGAGAATACGAGTTTGGTTGTGCTCGGCAGCAGTTCGAAGCATATTTGGAATATCCTGGTGATGGTATCTGTATCTTGGCTAAAGAATGTTTGCGTGAATTGGATTTACTGTTCAACTATTTCAGCTTGTGCCGCCCCATATTTGGAGAAACCAAGGGGGCTTTTGTTCGAAAGATGAAACCTATCTTTAAAAAGGTTGCAAAGCTGGATCGATTTTTTCGAGATGCTATGGGCTTTGTTGGCCAGAATGTTTATGATATTTGGCAAGAATATTAAAATTTAAATTTGTAGTTTAGTTTCAGTTTGTAGTGTTTTATAAAATTTATTGTCATAATTTTATGAATAAATTTTGTAATATTTATTTATTTGTTGTTTTGTATGCCCGAAAATATTTCTGATCTATTTTATTTTGTTCTATGGACGGTTTATTTAGTTTTGCGCGCGCGTATCTGGTGTGCTTAGAGTTCTAATGTTTTTTGGTTTTGGTTTTACTTTTAGTTTGTTAGCGAATATTTAAAAGAATGGCTGCAAGCGAAACTGTTAGATTAATTTGGGAGGATTTGACTAGCGTCATGAGGAATGCACATAGATATCTACAAATGAGGATTGAGACTTCTGATCCTACCGTTGATAGACAGGAGGTGGTTAGACTATTGGGTGTTCAAGAAACTTTAGTCGCAAGGGTCTTGCTCTGTCGGCCTTTGCCAGGAGAAACTGAGGGTGTTCAACTTGCTAAGTTGAAAACTGTAGAAGATGATGTAGAGTTTCACCAGCTCCAAGTTTTTCATGTTTAGACAAATTATTTGTGTTTCAAATATACATTAATAAATGTGAAAATTATTTTATTTATTTTGTTTTATATGATATTTTCTAAAATTTGTTTTGTTTTAATATTTTTGCCGCCTCTTTTATTTCCTAGCTGCCCGCAGCTGTTGTGTAGTTTAGTTGTTATTTTAATCGGTTTAAAGAGGGGTGTGTTTTATTTCTCCAGGTGTGGTAGCTATTAAGTTTTTGTTATTTGGCGCGCTTAATTTGCGCGTGAATTGGTTTATTTTTGTGCTTTAGTTGATGTTTGCTTGGTTTGTTTTGTTTAATTTCAGTTGTGTTTGGTTGCTTATTGCGAAAATGCCTACATTTGCTAGTCGCGAGGCTCTAAAAGTTATTTATGGCGATTTCACTAGAAATATAGCCAAAATTGTGGTGGGTTTACAAAACGGCGAATACAGAGATTTAGCTTCTCAAACTGATCGCGATAATTTTAGAAGAGAGTTGCTGGATCTAGAATTTGAGTGGGTCAGCCGTTTCACACCAGATGATACTATGCCTGCTACTTTTGGGGATGATTTTATCGAGTATTCGAATGATTACATTGAGTTTATCCGTCGAAGATTCGATTCAATTTCCAACAGGATCTGTGAGAGAACCAGCGGCAGTTTTCCTTGATTTTGAAATATGTTCTTAATGTTTCCAAATTGATTTTTCAATAAATTGTGGAAAATTGTTTTTTATTTGTTTTAAACGGCGTAATAATATATTAATAGTTTTTATTAAAAGGTTAGATTTATTTTATATTGTTATGTTTGTATTGGAAAGAATTGTAATGTTAGGCTTGCCGCTGTAATTTAGCGCATTATCATGCAGCATTCTATTAGCCAATAGAAATTGATTAATGACAGGTTAATGAGGTTTACTCGTGAGCTTGATTCGTATCCCTAGCTTAACGTGCCTGGTTATTTTGGTATAAAATGAATGGTTATTATGGTGTTTGAATCATTTATATTTTCTGTTTGAAAGATGTCGTTTGCAGAAAATGTGCTGGAAAATTCTAAAGCCTTACTTGTAAATGACCTTAATTTTGATAATTTGCAAACTCATATTAAGGTTTTATTGGATAAAGTGTTGGATGAAGTTAAATACGAGAGTGTGACCAGGTTCAACAATCCTGAATTGCCTATGAGGGTTAGGGAAGGTTTCCTTACTGGATTTCATGCACGTTTGGAACGCTTATATAGTGTCTTTCTCTCCCAATATCCTAGCTATGGTGACGATCGCGAGACCGTTGTCGTTCGCATGAGACCTATTATTGATGAATATTTACGCTTACGCGAAGAATTTTTTATTAATATGATTATAAATTAATTTGTTGCTTTTTGTTAATAAAGATTGTATTTTGTATGTTTTATGTTTTATCTAGGTTAAGTGTATTTGCGTGTGTGTGTGTGCCTGTATAGCACGGGTGGTGTGTGTGTGCCTTAGTGACCTTCTGAGATGTACTTTACTGCTAATTGGCTCGTGTGTGTGTATGCCTATATGGCGCTAGGGTGTGCGTACCCCTAACTGAGTTGTGTGACGCAAACACACCAGTAGGCTAGGCTGTGTGAGTGTGTTTCAAAAATTCGCAAGTTGGATTTTCTAAATAAGCAAGTTGGTGTCATACTTATTCAAACTTGCATTGTTTGAATTAAATTTTAAATAATTTTGGATCTGTTTTATGTTCAAACTTGACATGTGTCAACTTTTTTAACCCTTTATTAGTTCTTACAAAAAGGGATGTTCATTCATTTACAAACAAAAATAATTTTGGAGCGAAACTTTCTCTGAAATTAGCTTTTTTCGTTCGTCGATATAGATTTTTGTAGTAATTATTTTTAAAAGTTGTTTTTCTGTTTAGAACCTTTTTTATTTTAGTTATTACATTTTTACAGAAACCTTTTTTGGATCGGTCCCTTTTCTAAAGTTAGCGTTTTACTTAAGTATTAACGTATAATTAAGATACACCTATCAACTAAATTTTTTGGAAATAAGCAAGCTCTAAAAATTTGCGTTTTCGTTTTAATAACAATCCTATTTTTCTGGGAGCGAAGTTTTTCTAGGCATCAGCCGCACATTCTATTGCTACAATTTTAATTAATTTGAGGCAAAACCTATTATTGTCGCTTAGAAACCTTTTTATAATTTTTCTCGTTTTACTAATTATAGAATCAAAATTTCAATTAATTTTTAATTAGCTTATCCCTATCTTTTTTAAATAGAGTTTATCAAACTTTCATAATTATTTTTTAAACGACACATTAACTCATTTTGTGCTTATTGATTATAATATATTTTGATTAAATAGAGATTAACATATAATGATTATAATATTAATATGGTTAAATAAGATTAAATAAGGATAATATGGTTAAATATAGGTATCATAAATAAGGATTAAATATGTTGCTACTCTAGACTACCAACTAAGCTGATGGGTGCTAATTTTCTTAGCTATCGCGACTTCTAGGGCCGTGGTCATAGCGTGGCACTGGTTGAACCGAGGCACAGCGGCGACGTCCTCTGTCAAGTTGTTGGCGAAGGTCGCCACTAGTTGGCCAGGCTCTGAAACCCCATGCTGCTAGCCCACTAGGCCTTTGTCGTTGCTCCCTGGGGTATTCGCCAAGTATGTTGCGAGTGTCATGTTGGTAATGGTTAGCACGGTGTTCTTGAAGGTGTTGATAACGTCTATCTCGTCTATCCTGGTTGCGGTGAGCGCGGCGGCCGAGGCTTTGGAGTCGGTTTCCTTCGTGATGGGGGAGCTCGTGTCGCTCTCTCTGAAACCGGCTAGGTTTATCTCGTCCCTCCCATACTGCAGAGTCCCACTCCCTAATGGCTAGGTGATATTTGTTTATAGTATGGTCGATGCTGGCTGCATGGTCAAGGAAGATTTTAGGCAGCCTTTCACTCCGTGGAGAGTCACGAAACCAAGCGATCAAATTTTTTAAGAAGGCTTTCCATTCGCCGTTCTTTCGAATTTGATCGCTCAGCCGGTCATGAAATATCTCATCGGAGGTGGCGCTTTGGACCCATCTCAAGTCCCTGAACATTGCGTTGAAGTAGAAGATGTAATCATAGCAAAGTACAATCACATCCTCCGCCTTCATATCATCATGTACTAGTTCTATAAGTTTTTTCTTAGGGAAGCATCTAAAAAGTTCTGGTGAGTTCACAACCATCATTGTTTTTCACTTAGTTTAAGTATTGTCTTTATTTTCTGATTTTTTACTGAAAATAATTTGTGTAGCTTATTTAAGTGAATGATTGGTTAACTAGTCTAAAGAGTTTTGTTGCCCTAAATTTAACCTAAATTGTACGGCTAAACTTAGAATGATTCTTCTCAAATAAGGGCGTGCCAAACGTTGATAGTTTGACTCCATGTATCGATAAAAACGTGCTGCTGATTCCTGAGTAGCTTCTCTCCTTTTTAAGTTCTTACAAGCTCTGCATAGACAGATTTTGGCTTGGATGACAGCGTTGTACAATAAATCCAACTGTCGAATTATTCTTACTAGCTCCCAATATATACTCATGCGATCAGGGGACACTACTTGTTTGCTTTTTATTAGATCTATTGTTTTTGAATGACACATATTACACTTATTCTAGCAAATGTGTTTTTTAATCACTTATTTTATTAATTTGTATTTTTTATTTTCAGGTGACCTGTATTTGTAACTCCCTCAGCCTTTGGTGTGATTTGAGGAATGTTCGCCAGCTGTTGAAGAGATCTAAAACCGAAGAGGAGGAGTTAAAAATTCGCTATAGAACCTTGAATGCAAAAACCCAACGCCTGAGAGTAGAATGTTTGAGGCTGCGAACTGAAATGCATAGTTACCAGCGACGTTATAACGTGGCTAAACAAAAGATGGATTTAATCCCCTTGTCGCTGCGCAACCCCACTTCAAGATCTCTGCCTTATTTGTATCCCATTGGAACCCGTAGCCTTCCTACCTCGCTCCAGGATATCTGCCTGTCCGGCTCGTGGTTGGAACTTGATGTTTACAGCGAAGTGCAAGATGCTGTTACAAGACGAGGAACTGATAGACAAGCTTTACCCTTGGAGTCCGACGAGCTCGAGCTTTCCGAAATTGGCCGCAATGACGAAAGGTGGGTCTTTTTAAATATTAAAGGAGAATAGCTACTATATAACTAGGATATTTGTCTTTCTTTAATTTAGCTAAGATTAAATACTTGACAGTGAATCTACTCTAGAACTAGATTTGTCGTCTGATATACTTCTCAATATTCTATTTGTTTTATTTATTTTGTTAAATTTTCGGATGTCCCGCAAGGTCAACACCTTAAAGTGTTTAGCAACCTTTCTGGGTAATTGGTAGTCGCCTATTAAATCCTCACGCAGTATTTTTATTTGCGTGGGATTCACTTTCCTTGTAGAAGTGCTCCAGATATTTTTTATGGTAATTAAAGGTCTTCCTATATGAAGTATGACCCATACCATTAAATCAAAAACTGGTTTATTTTTTGCGTAGTATTTCTTTTTTAGACGGTCACGGCGCAGCACGCAAAACTGCCCCACTTTATAGTTATGGTCATGTCTATTCTTGTTAAGTTTTTTCAACAATTTTTCTTGTCTGTTAAAAATAAACTCTTGTGTTTCATCATGTAATTGTTTAAAAGGAATCTGATAATCCTCAAATCTCTTGGATAGAGATTTGGGGTCAAATGAGAAATTTGGCCTAAATAAATTATCATTTTGCACTATTCCACCTTCAAAACCGTACAGACTAAGGTAATGGAGGTTATAAGGGCTTAGTTTTGTCCCTATTAATTTTATGGTGTTCACTATATGTATTACTGTGCTTAATGCTGTTTTAATTTTCACATCTGCGGCATGTGCCCTAGCAATTCGTACTAAATTTTGGATTACTTTAATCCTATTTTCGATATTGCCCCTCGAGGCACTTTTATAAGCAGCACTATCTAAGAATCTTGAGCCTATTTTTCTCAAAAATAATTCACTTTTAGAGTTTCTGATGTTTTTGCCGTTATCGGCCCAAAAATTTTTGACATGCCCATGTAATAAAATGTATTGGCTTATGCCATTTTCTACATCTTCATAGTTTAGATCTGGTAGGTAATGCAATGTGATATACTGGGTGGCTACATCCATAAAAACCAGTATTCCTTTTATTCCATCTATTTTTGATTTCTTACTAAATTCCAGTATATCCATTGCTACCACCGTATTTCTAAATTTATTATTTCTATTAATTGAGGTTAATCTTTTTAATCTTAAGTGATTGTTTTTGGATTTTATACATGTACAACATAAACCTATATGGGCTTCAATTATTTTCCGCAATTTTGATTTATACTGTACATAAAATGTTGACGTTATATTATCACGAACCCTTTTCACCCCTGCATGTACCATATCACGGTGCATGCTCCCAGCAATATAGCCGTAAAGAGGGTAGGGTAGAATTAATAAATTTTGCTTATATTTTAATGTCGTTGGATTGACGTCATTTGACAAATTTTCCTTTATTTGTAATTGTATAAAGGTAGATTTTTCAAAAATTCGCAGCCTTTCAAAAGTGGCATTTGCATTTGGTAATAATATTATGCTTTCTTCATATTCGGTGTGACTTTCAGTTTTATTTGACAAATTTTGTTCATTATCATGGGGTTGATTTAGAAATTCATTTACTATTTCTTTTCTCATTTTTTCCCTTTCTTCCCTGTCAGGTTTTTTATTAAGTTGTTGTTCAAAATGTGCCATTTGATCTGCCATAGCTTTATTTGAACTATGTCCTACTGTACTATGTTCTTGTGTATTTAGTAAGACTTCAGAAAATGATTTTTTTGTATCTATGCTTATCCCTAAATCCTCGGTAGTTTCAATATTTAAATTTATGTTTGAGCTCGTGTTAATATTTTGTTCAATAGGGTCAGGAGTCAAGGGATCTATATTATTAAATTTTATTTGTTCATTATCTGGAAGACTATTTATTGGATTTTCTATTATTTTTTGTTCTTCGTCAGGAAAAACTGGAATAGGATCATTAATAATAAATTGTTCAGGAAAAATTGGAATAGGATCATTAATAATAAATTGTTCTTCTACGGGCACAATATCTATTGGATTATTATCCTCAATTGTTATAGGGATTGGGTCATTAAAAAGTTGTTGATTTTTATCTAAATTTGTATCTTTAACCCCTGAATCAAAATTAACATTTTGGTCATCAATTTTATTTGAACTCTTTTCAACATGTGTCATATTGTCTGATGTCTCGGGGACAGGGATAGATTTACTTGTACTTTCTTGCTGCACATTAATATTTTCTTCGGATGGATTTTTAGTAGGGACAGGAGGCAAAACTTGTTCTAGTAATTTTTCTGCTAAAGCTTTTGATTCTTGCAATTCCTTTTTACTAGGTTTTTTGGTTTTATCCTTTTTTGCCCTTTTATTGCGGGTTGTTAATTCCTCATATTTCTTAAGAACTTCGTCAGCTTTGCCTCTAGTTACTGCTAAAATTTGTACATCCGTGTCCTTGTTTATAAAGTTTTCTTTGTCCCGTATAATGGGTGCTGCATCAAAAATAGCAAAATTTTCCCCTTGATATACAGGCTTTATTTCCTCCACCTGAAAGTCAAGTCTTTCAGTAGCATGGGGCATTAAGCGGCTAATAAAATCGGCCAGCTGTTCGTCTGTCCGAATAGATAGAAAGGAGACCATTTTTCCAAACCAATAGAGAATTTTTTGACTCAAGTAATCAAGCTTACTCTTACGATTCTCTATTTTCTTGTTTCTAAGGATCTTATAACAAGCCACATTGTCTGTCAGTATTAATGTCCTTGTACCTTTGATCTCCACCTCAAAGAAGGTGAGGCCCTCATAGATGGCCAGGATCTCTAGGTACACTATACCTGTGGTCTCCATAACTTTGGGGGCCACAGTTTTTGAGAAAAACCCTAATATCTTTCCTCTCACATTAATATCATTTAAATTATTTTTCATGCTTTTTTCTAGGAACGTATAAACTTCTCTGTCACTGACGTCTAGATTTTGAACTGTCTTTTTGTATTTTCTCTGTTTTATTTCAATATTTTCTTTTACTCCCAAATAATAAAAATTGTCATTATTAACAAATATTATAATTTCAGAGTTGGAGGATTCGGTGAATCGCTGGTAGAGCAAGTTCTCGAGGATGGATCCGTCTTTGCTTGACAGGTAGATTATTCGAAGTTTATGTTTCGAAAAAATTGAAAAAGAATAAAAGAGGAATGTCTGTACGTATGGATTATTCAATGGTAGAGCCCCTGCTCTAAGTTGATTTATTTTTTCTACAAATATTTTATTCATTTCTTGTTTAGTCCTTACAACATCGTCAGATGTGACTTCCAAGAGATAGCTTAATTGTGAATACATTGTAAAATTGTTTGAAAAAATTTTATACCAATTTTCATATGAATTTGAAAAATCTAGTTTTAAAAAGATAGATATCTGATAAAATAAGTTTAGATAGTCTGATTCTTTAAAAAGTACCCCTATCTCTTCATGGTCATTAAAATATGCTTTTAATTCAGCAGGCATGTCCATAAAGTTAGGCAGCTCGGATTGAAAAAGGTCTTTAAGTTCGAATCCTAGCAAGCTGGAACCTATGGCATGCTTGCTGGCGTCTGTATATAACATCTGAAAGTCTATATTTCTTGCTGATTCATTGCTGAGATTATCAGACGCAAGTATTTCTTTGATTTTATTGAAATGAAAATCTGCTTCTTCATTCCAATCAAAATTCCTTACTTGGGGGAACAAAGCATTCATATGTCCATGGATAGGTAGGGGTAAAAGTGACCTATAGTATTGAAGATTTCCTATAAATGATTGAAGTTCTTTTAATGTTTTTGGAGCCTTTAGTTGCATTATATATTTGACCTTTTTGTCCGGGACGGTAATCCGTCCCTGGCCTATTTGATAGCCTAATACAACTACTTTATCTTTGCTTAAGTCTGTACAGAAAGTACATTTGTCCAAATTCAATTTTAGATTTAGCCTATTAAGGCGGGACAGAAAAGTTTCTAGTTTGGCGAGGTGTTCTTCGATGTCCTCTTCATACCAACTGAAAATTGAGAGGTCATCGAACCAAACTAGTAACAATTCTATTATGTCATTAATTTTTAAATCATTTAAATGAATATTTGATAATATATAATGCAACAAAAGACTGGGTGTTCCCGCATAGCCGGTGATGGCTCTCTTGAAGCGGAAACACCCAAAGCTAGTCACAATGCAGGACACTCCTGAATCAAGAACTTTTTGGGATAGTTTAAGATTATAAAATGCATTTTTAATATCTACAAAAGTCCCGTATCTTACTTTAGGTAGCAGATTTTTTAGCGTATTCATCGGATCCATTGTGATCGATGATACGCTGTAAGGAATACTAGCATTTACCCCCCTAGAGTCAATGATTATGCGTGGGGGCGCCTGTTTATCCTTACGGCTCGTAAGGAAAACAGGTGACCCAAACTGCTGGCTGGGTGGGGAGCATTCTATAATGTCCATTTTTAAACACAGGTCTATGAAATATCTAAGATGGAGCGTATCGGTTAGGGAGAGATTATATATTTTAGTATTTTTATCATAATTTTCAGGGCAAGGGAAATCCATTTCTTCAATGCTTTCCCCAATATCGAAGTTGTGGGACGCCCCACTTTCAAATTTAAATAAAAGATTAGCCACTCTTTGTTTTACATTTTGGTCCTCTATGTAACTTAATTTTCCTAATATTTGTTCTAAGGTTAACGGTGGTGGGGGTAGTGGCGCAGTCAACTCAATTCCTTCTTTATTATCCCCAAAAATATCTGCTATTTCTTCAAGACTTAATTCATTTTCCGGTTGTATTGTATTTACACTATTTATTTTAATAATCTTATCTATGTTAACATATGTTTTATCTTTCTTAAAAACATCAACATTAGAGCGGGGCTTTATACGTTTTTTAGCACTATTTTAAATGGTATTTTATCCAATAATTTATTTACAATATTTTTTACTTTATTCTTGACATATTTTATTATATTTAGGATGGGTTTAAATAGATAATCGCGCGTCTTTGACAGAATATTGGAACCTTTTTTTATTTTATTAAGCTGCTCTTTAATTCCATTGTTTCCTCTCAAGACAGCGATTGATTTAATTGAACCCATTTTAGGTGCTTTAAAACCTTTTAATTCTAAATTTTTGTCTTTTTCAGGTTGGCAAGGCAGGAGAGAGATCAGAAACCCGCCTGGTTTGATTATAAGAGGATTTTCTCCCACATTTTCACAGTACACCGCGAGTTTATTTTCCCCTGTCCTGGTTATTGAATACATTTTGTATTTTATCTTAATTTGAGTATACATGTTTGAAAGGTGTGGGATAAAGTGTTCTTGTTTTGGGTCTTTATCTTTGACTTCCAGTTCTATTAGTTTTTCTTCTCCCTTTGCTAGTTCTAATTTTTTGATATTGACAGCAAAAGGATTTTTTACCTTCCTTCTGTTAGGATTTATTTCTATGTAGACCTTTTGCCCCTTTACTTGCATGCCTATATTGCAAGTGATCAAAAATGGGCGTCCTAATAGGCAAATATTCTTTTCTTTAAGTACATGGAAGTCCAAGAACACTTTTCCCACCCCTTCAAACTCGACCCCTAGGCGTCGGGCATCAATGACGCTTATTGCTTTGCCTTCTACTGAAGACAAACGGTAGGCCGAACAAAGCTCCATCTCGTGGTAATTAGGCAGCACTTTTAGTAAGATATTTTCTGATACGCAGTTTACTGCGGCCCCAGTGTCTAGTTCAAAAATTATTTTGCTGCCATTAATTGCCACGGGAATTTGGATCTTGTCCAGCACGCCTAGGTGGCTTTGAATTGTTTTTATTTCCAGATTTGTTTCTAATTTGTCTATGTCAATTATGTCGGTTGTCCTCTCAGCCAGCAGTTGCAGGAAATATCTCCCATTGGGTATATTGACATATAGGAAAATTATTGTCAATAGCCCATATGGAGCAAGATAATTTCCCAACAACATGGCCGTGAGCACAATCATAATAATTGTCATAAGTTTATTTTGGTCTGGGTATTCGTGTAAATAACTCAAAAACGATATTGTTTTTGCAATTTTTACACGATTCTCCAATGATAATTCATTTTTAAAATAATGTTTTTTATGTTTTATTCTGCTTTCAGACTCATCATCAGGTTCTAAAAATGACTGCTCAATGTTTCCGGCTTTATGTTGTTCCCTAGCAGACGCTGCATTATCAAATTCGTCCAGGTAAATACAGCCGGTAGCGATAGTTTCAACTTCAGTCTGTTCGTCTGTTTTTATTTTGTTTGCAATATCTACGTTAGCTATGGTTTGATTGATATTCAATAAGTGTTCCTCTACAGATTTTTCTCCCCGATACTCGAAATTTTCAAATATTTTTTCCAATCCGGATTCGGAGATTGATGGGGGATTTTTTTCATCCTCATCTGAACTAAAATCGCTACTATCTAGGTCACTTAAGTCTGATATAGAGTCTTTGTCACTGTCTAATTCAATTTTTTCGATTTCGGCCATGATTTCAGCCCTAGTTAATCCTGTAATATCTGTTAATAGATCGTTTTCATCTATATCATATTCAGGGGTATCTTCCATTGAAGGGTTTTCTTCGGAAAGAATTTTTAAGTCATTTTCTTCAATAGATTGGGTATCATCAGAATTACTACTAACATTTTTTATTTCTATTTTAGGATATAGTGTTGAGTGTTCAAGTATGGTGCTATTGGCTTTGTCTTCGCTCGGAATGGGTAAGTTGCTACTATTACTGTCATTAATTGGTTCGTTTTCTGATTCTTTAAGCTCTTGTAGTTTTTCGGATATACCCTTTTTTACAATTTCTTTGACAGGTATGGTTTCTGTCAAATTGATATCTAATATTTGGTCATTATTTATACTATTACTATTTACAATATCACAGCGGTCACCTTCGTTTAAGCTGCCAGGGGCTGCTGATTTATTATTTACAAATTCATCTTGAATATCATAATTAAGTGGAATATTTACAGGGTTATTTTGTTTGTCTTTATTGGTTGAACATTCCAGTAGTTTAATTTCTTGATTTTCATTATTTATTTCTGTTTTTAGAGTGAGTGTGACTGCTACTGGAATGGATATTTGATGTTTGTTTATAGCAGGTGAGTTTTTCCCTTTGTCAGGGGCGCCGGGTATCTCCCAAGAATCCGTATTATGTATTTTATTGATTTCTTGAGAAGTACTCGGCGGCCCTAGGCGTTTTTTTCCGCTGGCAGTGGTAATGTGCACGCTGCCAGGGGATGATGACGTCTCGGTATCCCATAATGTAGGCATCTAGGGCATTGTTCTTGGGCCGGTGTCACATTGGGGTACCAGTGACAATCGGCACTACCATGGGTGTCAGAATTACATAGGAGGCAAACTATGCGATTGGCTAATTCCTTCTCTTTTTTCTTTTTGTCCCACCATTCCCCGTTAGCTTTCCTTATAGCTGGGTCTGGGTGTTTAAGACAATGTTTGCTATAATGTCCTTTTTTGCAATGTTCGCAAACAGGTTTAGGTTTTGTAGATACATCTTTGGCATTTTTATCATTTTGTTGTCCTTTGTTTTTGCCATTATCTTTTGGTGTCTCTTTTTTGGCTGTTAGGGAATTTAGACGATTTTTTCCTAATTGATTAACATTCCCGTTTTTCTGTTTTTCCATCCTTCTTTTTCTGTCCACAGCTGCATGATAATAGCTGCGATTGTTGCTAAACCAGTTTAGTATTGTCTCTTTTGTGCAATTTGGTACATTTGTTGTTGCCAAAAATGCAGATTGCAAATATTGCGGTACCAGATAAAAACACACTTTTTCTCTAAGTTTAGCCATTTGATTTTCGTGGGAATTTCCCGTTTTTTGCAACATTGCGGCTAGATTTATGACAGCTTTGTTTGGTCTGTCTTCGTCCTCTGTCGTTATCCTATAGGTGTGGAAGCGCCTTTCATAGTCCTGTGGCCCAAGTATTTCGGCACCTATGGTAGTTAGGATGGCTTTTACGAAATCCTGTGCACTTAGCACATTAGGATCTATTTCTAGCATGTCCAATTTGTTCCTTGATTCTGGGTTAAAATAGTGGATTATTATGTTGTTATAGGAACTATGGGTGAATGGTTTTATATATGTTTCTAAGTATTTAAAAGTGTTGAAAAAGGTATAGGGATTGGTTTGTTCCCCATATAGGTTAGGTATTTTGCCAAGGTATTTTATTTGGCGGAAAATGCGCTCATGTTCAGCAGTACCCCATACTAGATTGTTTGGGATAAGTTTTATAATTTTTTTAATATTTAGATCTGTATGGCTGGGCGAGTCTTGGAGGAGAAGTCTCAACTTATCCATCTGTTCAGAGGTTAGTTTATTTTCTAATATGTTCATTTCGATCATTTCCTCTCTATTTCTATTATCTCTATTGTTAGAGGATGTTCGTCTGTCCCAATCTGATTCGGTATCAGATGAACTGGAACTTGAACTTGATGTTGGACTACTACTGTCTCTGCGTTTATTCATTCTCTTTGGCATTGAGAAGTTTTTATCGTCTTTCCTTCTGTCCTCTTTGTCGCTATCGCTTTGTTTGTCTTTTTGTTTGTGACGGTGTTCATGATGTTTATGATGTCGCCTATCCTCAAAGCCATGAGGATTGAGAGGATCATAGTGTCTGTATTTTTTATTTGTATGTTTTTTATTTTTTCGTTTTTCTGAGTAGTCGCTAGATTCAGATTCATATTCTGGTGGATCTGATGATGGTTTATGTTCTTTTTTAATTTTAGGCTTTGTGCCTGTTTGTTCTTGTTTTATTGTTTGTGTGTTATGCTCTATCTCATTTTGGGGGTTGAGATGTAATTGTGGCCTATGCAAGATTCTATTTCTGCGTCTGTTATTTAAAACAAACATGGCTGGTATAGTGTGAACCTCAGGCTCAGTTTGAATTCGAGGTATTTCCTCGATTTGAT
Source organism: Acartia tonsa (assembly GCF_053477335.1). Classification (NCBI taxonomy): domain Eukaryota; kingdom Metazoa; phylum Arthropoda; class Copepoda; order Calanoida; family Acartiidae; genus Acartia; species Acartia tonsa. Next base: position 2,787,631 of record NC_137272.1, read on the forward strand.
CATTTATATTTTCTAAGTGTAAATACTGATCTTCAGTATTATCTAAGGTTGATAATCAGGGTTATATGGTGGAGGATTTAATACATCCTCGTCTATATTATCAATAATATTATCTTCCATTTTCAGGACATATATTCGAGGCTTAGAAGAATACGATGTTAATTCTGACTATGGATATCTAGCGGTAAGACTTATTTAGTGGCTTTGTAGCCCTCTCCCCCCCTAAAGGAAAAGTTAAATCTTACCTGGGTTTATCCGGTAACGGAACCAATTTTATGGGTCACCTCCGGGTTCCAGGGACAAATGTAATCCTTTATCACAGGACTACAATCTCTCACCAATGTCTCCTTTCCAGATCAGTGACGCATTAATCTCTGTTCGGCGAGTATATCTAACCTTAGAATGGTGGTATTATATTACACCGATCCTAAATCCAAATACGCTTAAGAGATAGTCTTTTGCTTATAAGCCCTATTCCGAAAATGGTATTAAAACATTACTGATAAGTCTATACTGCTATTTAGTCTAAGAATTTTTTATTCCTAGGTAACTAACTTTGTCAACACTTTTGGACTGGAAGTATCTATTGTGGTTACTAGAGCCATGCGAACATGACTACAATATTCCGTTCTACTGCCTGTATCCCCGTGAGGCGTGAAGTTCTTTGTTAGGTACCTTTGTCAGGTAAGAAAATCACTAGGCCAGCTCCGAACCGATCTTCCAGAGTATTAGCAAAGTTAAACTACCTTTAAGACGTGAACTTATTCAGAGTTCTAATCCGAAAATGTTAAATTGTCCGAATAGATAACAATCTCCAACTTTTCTGGACTTCAGAAGCTTGAGGGAGGATCCGGTTTGTTAGTATCGGCCGTCAGATAATGAGCTATCATCAACCGTTAGTGGCTCTGCCACCACCGTACTTTCCCTTTGTTATTCCTATTTAGCCCCGTAGTGACTTGTAATTTAATGGTGCCGCTCACCACACTATAGGAGTTCTCTTCAGAACAAAAACTTGGAGATAACTATCCGTTCGGATGCCTAAGCTTTTAGGCCCTAAGAAGGCCTTATCCTTAAATTTATCTCAATTGACCAACATCAAATGATATTCTACAATTTATTTAACAAAGTATTATGAATTTATCTAACAAAACTTTTTATTTTTTAGGTGTGTTTTAAATGAAAAATCCTAAGTTGAGCCGCCAGGACCCTCAAGAAAATTCCAAAGCAAGAGAAGGGAGTCTTCCCTTAATTTTTAGAATTTTTTAAAGAGTATGTGTAATATAGTAATTCCGTATCACGACTGACTGTTTCTCTTTTCCAGGTTTACTTTTATAGGCCCCGAAGCCTTAGGAAAAAGAGAGACAAAAATGATGACTTTTATTTTTTGTGTTGATTTTTATGTTTTATAGAAATTGGCGACCTGATTATTAAGATTTTGCATTTAAAAGTGTGTGCATATCTCAACTAAATTACAATAATCATTTCATAAATTAGTAAGATCACATTTTATTTTATTTTACATCAAGAATACATTAAACTATTGGTTTCAAATTAGTTTTTCTAGTAATGTTTTTTCAATGTCCTCTTTAATTTTACAAATTTTCATTCTTTTAATTTAGTTTTTCTATTACGAAACCTCTAATTTTATGATTCCTGTGTTGTTTTACTAATGTTAATTTATATTGACAATATTTGCTAACAATTTTTTAGCTGTACAATGACCATTCTATTAAAAGGGTTATTGTCTCTAACATTACCTTTTAGGGTCTTCGTTTTATAGATCTTATTTCCCCATTTTAATAAATAGGTCTTCATACATGCTTTTTCCACTTAAAAATTATATTAAATTGTTTTAAATTTGTCTAATTTTGATAATATTTTATAGTCTTTTATTTTCATTAGAATAAATACATAATTTAAAGTATGGGTTGGATTTTTCCCCAGTAAAGCTACTCTACAAGTTATTCATAGAATCGGTTTAGGGGAAAAGGACGAACCATCGGTTAAGAAGCCACATTGAAAAGATGAAAATGCTATAAAGTTTAAAGCTTTGCTACTAACAGTTGTTATGTTTTTCTTACAGGAAATTCAAATGTAATAGACCCAAAAGTTATATTATATCTTTTACTCACTTGCTTGCTTAAAACTTTGGGTACTTTTATTAAATCTCATTTGGAGGGTATAAAACTTCAGTGTTAAAACTTTTTCAACAACAATTTAATTCTTTATGTAGATTTGGCTATAATTGTATCCAAATATTGTTAGAGTGATTTTGCTTTGCTGCTTTTTGTTTAAATTCTTTTTGTTCTCCTATAAATGTATTTTATTTCATCATTTTAAAATTTACTACTTTCTTCTGCACATCTTTCTTTTCCCCATGAATCTGCTTACCCTTTTGCCCCCAAACTGTTTGTCCTGATTTCAAAATTTCCCCAGGGAGGGAGGGTCTACCAAAAACATTATTTTACAAGCATGATTAAGGTGCTTTACCTTAACTTCCCTACCGTGCCCAGCCACACACCCCACACCCTCCCTTATTTTTTTAAATAAATCGAAAATAGGGCTGAGGTTTAGTTATTTTTCTTTATTAAGTCCTGAAACCCTACGGGACTATCTTTTACCCAATATAACCTAACATAAAGTAAAATACTACCACACGAAAAACTTACTGCCCCTTTATTTTCAATTCATTTTAAATAAAGGTGTTGGTTTTTTGCTCGACTTACCACTTTGCGGGAAACCACGACAGGATTTTTAAAACTCGATTATCCCATCCCTGAAATGCCTCAAATATTGGAATGATTTATTCAATATTTTAGCAAAAACAAAAGGGCCACATTAAATAAGCTAAAAAGTGTGTTTCATTTAACATACACACAAAATAATTAAGATATGGTGGTACAATAAATACAGTATATCTAGATGCCTTTTCAGTAAATTGGAACAGTAAGAACCAAGAAAAGAACTTTCCGACTATATTATTGGTTAGATCATGTACTAGCTCATTTGGGTACGAAAGTGCAGATTTTTTATTTCATCCACATTTATGGTCAGCTATAAATAGTTGAATTTCTACGAATAGAGTTGGATTTAAGGACATTATTTAGTTAAAAATCCGTAAAACAAAAATAAATAGCATCTTCGATGTTGTTGGGGAGTACTCATGCATGAGTACCACGAATGTACATATGTACAAACCCTAGTTATAGAGTAGCTGCGCTACGTATCAAGGTTTATGTTAAAAGCAGGGAGGGAGAGAACATTGGATGGTTAATTACATTAGCACCCAAAGTTATATAATTATGTTTTCTTATTCGTTGGCTTGAAAACTGTGAGTGTTTGAACTTTTTAACCGATGCAATAGTTTGAATGACTATTGATTTTGACTATTGAGTTTTTAACCCATTGTCTCATCCCTTAATACCCCTGATTAGAAGAAACTCTGAAAATTATATATTATTTGATGACCAGTAATAAAATGCCGTTTCTCGCGGTCGTACGTGACCATACGCAATGTTGGAAGATGACGCAAATTTTAGATATCAGATTGCGCGATTTGAGAAAAATTTATCTTCACATTATAACGAATTAAATAATATTGCAAGCATCGCTTTTATCCTACAGAGAAGCGAAAATTGAGATTTAAAATTTACGTCACCCTTCCAAAATTGCGTATGACTGCGTACGACCGCGAGAAACGGCTTTTTATTACTTGTCATCATATTATTTGTTGTACTTTGTTTGTGGTGATTTATGTATTTGGCTCACGCAATTTTTTTAACATCCACAATTTTGGGCATTAACTGTTTATACATTTTATACATAAAAAAATTCTATATATTTTGATATAACTTAATTAGTGTCTAATTGTTCTAGGAGTCAATATTAAAAAATCAAGTTGTCGTTGCATTAAAACTTTTTCTTAATGATTATAAAGTGCTTCACATACAAGACTATTCTATATTGTAAAAGGCATCATAATGAACGGTATGATTTTAGTAGAACAATTTTTACATTTATGACTTGACTATTAGATCCAAGCTGTATATTTTTGAACAGAGATCTTAGGGGATAAAACATAAAGGTCAAATCTTTACACATTCTAATGATATAATACAAAATCTTCTTTTGTTGATTAAAGTATTGGGTAAAATGTTTGAAATGTTTTAACAGTTTTTGGAACCAACCAATCCAAATTCAATGAAAGTACCCAAAGTTTTATCACCTGTTCAATTTACAGTCAAAATTCCCCCCCTTCCTTAGTATGTAATGTATGTAGAAATGTTTAGTTTGATTGGTTTATATAAAAACTGTACAAACACAAAAAGCCAATTATTGTACATGCTATTTAGTTTGAGATAAAGGTCGTGAGAGAAATATCCATAGAAATCAATTAGTTCATCCAATATTGCCAGATATTCAGGGACGCACGGATTGGTCATTCAGAGAAAAGTTTATCGTGCGTTTTTCCTTCAAAGTGCCTTGTCAAACACATAAAAGTCCCCCTTCTTGAAATAAGGAAGTATTTCTTCGTTTTTTAGTAGCAAAGCTACTCTATAATTCACTTTTTCCGTCAGTTAGTCCGTCAGTCCGTAACGCTATGGGGGAAACGTGATTTTCTCGGCTCCTATACAAGATAGACAGCAGAAATTTTTTGTGAAGATTCATTTAACATATGCCCATCTAATCCATAGAAATCAATTAGTTCATCCAATATGCCAAATATTCAGGGACGCACGGATTGGTCATTCAGAGAAAAGTTTATCCTGCGTTTTACCTTCAAAATGCCTTCTTAAACACATAAAAGTCCCCCTTCTTGAAATAAGGAAGTATTTCTTCGTTTTTTATTAGCAAAGCTACTCTATAATTCACTTTGTCCGTCAGTCCGTAACGCTATGGGGGAAACGTGATTTTCTCGGCTCCTATTCAAAATAGACAGCTGAAACTTTTAGTTAAGATTCTTATGACATATGCCCATCTAATCTATATATTATTTGTCTATCTGTCTGTTATTTGAGGTGCTAGATTGATTACTAGATTTTCAAGTTTTCGTGATTTTCTCAATCCCTTTTCAAGATTAAGAGCTGAAATGGAACCACCTTATGGGTTAGGGCTAATCGCAGGAGTTCGGTTTAAAAAAAATTCAATTTATTTACATATTAAAGGGAAAGGGGTTTCAGCGATCCAAAGACACTTTGAGGTAAAGCACTATACTCTTAAATAAATCAATGAACTTTCTTCTTATTTCTTTTCAGAATTGTTATTCATATTTAATTGATGTTTCCCTATCCTATATTCCTGCAGTTATTACATGTAAATCAGTGAAAATGAGTTGATTTCTTTGTTAAAACTGAAACGACAATACTTTCTATGGTAAAAGGTAGTAAAGTTTTTCTATATGAAGCTAAAGATCTCGGAAACTGCTGTTTAAAATTGTATTATTACATCACCTACAGTAAAAATAGGTGTTTCCCAAAAGTTCAAAAAGAAACCCTACCCTTAAAAATGAAAATAAGAAGTGCCTCGTTAGTTTTCGTTTGCTTGTTTATTACTTTAGACATATAAGAACCCCCCCCCCCCATGTATTCAAAGTAAAAAAAGATAATAGGAGTGAAGATACATAAATTTGTCGCCCATTGTCTTATCTCTTTATTTCCCTGAACAGAAGCTCTATATTTGTCTTTACAGCAATGAATGTAAGGCGATAATTGTAGTAAAATTATGAAGACAATTGTCAAAATTCAGTGTTCTACAATTTCCGCATAAATATAAAAGTTGCATAAAAACATCGACAAATCAAGAAATATCAATAGTACTTAGCTAATAATTTGCTCTTATGATAATGATTGTTTTGCGTTTATGTTGTCATTTACTTTTGGAGTTTATATGAAGCAGCTTATAGTACCTAATCAAAAATGACGTCATACAAAATAAATGACCATTGATAGGCCAGTATACATTTTACCATTGATCAATTCAAATATATTCTGGTTAATGGTCATTTGTATTGTATGACGTCATTTTTTATCAGGCACTACAAGCTGCTACGTTTATGTAATGCTATAATTAAAGCCATGCTATTCTGATTATATTATGTTTTTTTTGCGTAAGTGATGACACATGAAGATATTCTAAGTCATGGGAAGTGAACACGCTATATCAAATTCTAAATGAGATTCAATTAGAGTGATAAATCAAATATTAATATTAACATCATACGTGACTACTATAGTTTAATACTTCTGTACCTGAACCAACCCACCTTGTCCTGCTTGGGCCACCACCAAGCCACCACTCCTGACAACAACATCACCATTTTACTATTAATATTAATTACTCTATTCCGGAACCAGCTTTACAGGCAAGCTTTCCTTGTAACAGTGGATAGCTTACATGCCTTCTTGGAATCTGGATCACATGGATCATACCTTTTATGAACCCGACCATAATCATCATGATTTACAATACACAACAATAGTAATAATTAATAAAATATTTTATTTGTAAACATATTGTCAATTTGATCTCATGAAATAAATATTTCAGTATTTAGTATTAGTATAAATCAATGCTATCCTATCATATAAAGTAGTAGGTTTTTTGTTGTTGTAAACTTAAGATCTCTATAACTACTATTTTATCTAATTTAGGTAAACTTCATATAGCTCCTGTGATGTTTTTAGGCTATTTTTTTTTCTTCAGATTTCAGTCTTTGGATGTTTTTTACATACTTTTCTAGTGCTAGAAAAAGCAAGTAATTGGACAATGGAGGAAAATTTTATTTCGTGGTTACCCTCAAAGTGGTCAGGTTAGGTTTTATTGGGTATTGGGTAGCCCCCCAGGTTTAGGACACCGCTGGCAAAGGCCACGCATCGCAAGGTCCCCCAACAAGGGTGAAATATTTATTTTATGACACATACAAAAAAATATATATACATAACATGGTATAATCACAAACAAACAATAAAATTGATCATAATTACTTACAGTTTAATAATAAACAAAGAAGATAAAGTATAGAATAGAATCCAGGTAGAAGATTCTGCCTGGCTAGCCTGAAGTAAAATTGGAACTTTTGAAAGACCAAAACGGCTACAAGGCTGTTAGTAAATAACATGATTTCAGTAATTATTCAGAAAAAATATTCAAAATAAATTTCTTTTCCAATGATTTACTAAAAGCCATGTAGCCAAGAATCCAGCTTCCTCTTCCCTATTCACAATGGATTAAAAATGAATTTAATGTGCATATTAAGCCTTAAAAAAATAATTATGTAAGAAAATTTACAAAAAAATATTGGTCTCAGTATTTATATTTTAAAACTAAGTTGCGCTCTTATGTTTCTTATATTAGATGTTGATACAAATTAAACTTTTCTAGTTTTGTCCAACTAGTCATTGTGATTTGTACTTTATCATTATTGTCTTTACTGCGCAAGTCAAAGATTCCTTCAAATTTCCCAGAAATATTAAGGGTTTTCATTTCTATTCCTCCTTATTCTATGATAATAAAGATAATATTATTCACATTCAAAATTCGTGTCAAAGGACTAAATAATCTCTCTCGAGGTAAGGCATAGAACAAAAAATCATATTAAATAACTTCAAAAATAAGTTTCTTCCTTAAGTTTAGAATGTAATTGAAATTAAAATTTTTAGAAAATTAAAGTAAAAGTCTTTCATTGTTGTTCTATACTTCATAGCTTAGTTGTACTCTTAGATGGGTTTTAAGCCAGTTAAAAGCATTTAGAGTCTTGGGGTAAAACATTTCTGTAAGTTATTGGTAGAAATGTTTCAATAGTTAATGAACCAACAATTAGAAATTTAATAAAATTACCCAACGATTTAAGTCAACGAATTACATAACGTAATTGCAAAACTTTGTCTTTGGGAACTGGTTTTAGGCTAGTTAAAGCTTTTAGAGGCCTGGGGTAAAACCCCTTTTGTGCAAAAAGTAGTCTTAAAGACTTTTTGTATTTTCTTATTCTAATGTAAACTAAAAATCCATTGAATTAAAAGTAGATGAGTTAATTTTGGACACGGTTTAGTAATCTTATAATAATATGTTTCTGTCAAATTTATGTTACAAAATACAAATACAATTTTTTTCAAGTCAATTTGAAGAAAAAGTTAGGACAGATCAATAGCATAGATGTATATACAGAACAGATAACTACCTCCCTCCCTTTTTCAGTTATCTTTTCCGTCTGCTACCAAATTATTTTCCGCTACTTGGCTGTGTTAATATATAACAGACATAATAGGTTGATTTTCCATGACCCAATAGCAAGGTTGCACAAGGACATTGTGATGGGGAGATACAGTTATTTAACCCTTTCTCCCTCTAGTGTTTCACTCTAATTGTGTTAGTACGTCTATCAAGATTTCACAAACTGATGGACTAATAACTAATAACAAGGATGACAACACCTATAAGCAGTAAAACACAAATAAAATTATGGATTGATAAACGATTAGAGAAGTACTCTAGAGGGAAAAGGGGTTAAATAACCGTATCTCCTCCGACTCTAAATTGGTTCATTGAAAATCAACCAAAATGGTGTCGGGGATATTAACACAGCCAATTAGCAGAAAACAATTTGTTAGCAGACGAAAATGATCCTTTGAAAAGGGAGGGAGGTAGATATCTGTATATACAACATCTATACTAGAGATCTGGTAGGGCGACAACATCTATAAGCAGTAAAACACAAATATAATTATGGATTGATAAACGGACAAAAAAAGAGAAGGATATAGAAGTAGAAATCAAATAAATCATAATGTTTTTTTTGTTGAATGACCGACTAGACTGACAATTTGAGAACCCAGTCAGTTCAGTGGTTATCGAGATTTTAATGGACAAACAAATAGAACCTAACTACTTTGTATAAAACTAGCGGTAAGCATTTGTAATGGGGTTGGTAAACCCTTCACTTTTGATTTTAGGTTTTTTAAGGGAAGTCTTTTTTATTGGAGCAATATATCTTGGGAGAGTGGTGGTAATCTCCCCCCAAATAATTATAAACATCCCCTGGTCAATTAAGAAGAGTTACTGTAAAAGAGAACCATATGGGTCAAGTAGTTGGCTAGATATTAGGCTACAGAAACACACACTCACACACACAGAATAGTTTTTTCTTTCATCGTATTATAAACCGCTTTCCGCTTCGGCACCTCGGGGCTAAAAAAACTGGTTTTAATCTTATAATTGTACATTTTTATATTCGTAGAAAGCGGTTTATAATACGATGCTAGACATAGTTTTTTCGTATGGATGAGAACCGGTTTCTGTCCACCGGATTCGTATGAATACAAGAATAGTTATTTCTCGCATCGTATTATAAAAGGCTTTCCGCGGATATAGAATGTACAATTATGAGATTAAAACTAGTTTTTTTAGCCCCGAGGTGACGAAGTCACCGGCTAAAAAACTAGTTTTAATCTTATGATTGTACATTTCTATATTCGTAGAAAGCTGGATATAATACGATGCTAGACATAGTTTTTTCGTATGGATGAGAACCGGTTCCTATCCACCGGATTCGAATGAATACGAGAAAACATCTTCTTACTTTACTTACATAAGAATTTTCCTAATTCTACATACTGTTGCCAGGGAGGGAGGGGACATTGAGCTGTTTATTACACTAGTCCCCAAAGTTTTATAATAACGTAACCTTATTATTCTTTGGTGACTTTTTTTAGATTTGATAAGTTGGTTTATTAATTTGAGTGTTCAAACGTTTTCACCACTAATAGTAATATACATTGCGCGTATATTCATTGGTGAAGTACACTAATTTAATCGAGATTGTCTTATCCCTTTAGCTCCCTGTATTGTTGCCTATACAGAATGATTATATTTGTGAATGAATGAAGAAATTAAGATGAATTCAACTATTTTTTTCTCACAACTTTGGAGACAATAAAACATTGACTAAAATATCATATAGATTGACCAGTTAAACTATCACGCAGCCTCAGTGCAAATGAAGGTGCTTTGACTTTTGTGTCAGAACCTAAATTAGGACATAGTGCATTTCATTACCCTAGGTTAGGTAACTTCATTTCACTTTTCAATAAAATCTTAAATGCAGCGGTTTTTCAGAAAATTAAATTTGAAAATTTCAAGGTTAATTTTCACCCACTAGAGGTTACCGCATAATCATGACAAAAAAAGCAAAGATTATCAATTTTAAATTTTGAACAACTTCAATTTTAAAAATTTCTTCATAAAACCACTCCTGAAGTGAGTTAATTAATGGCCATTTTTATCAAAAGCTTTGCTAAGGTCACGGAAATTCAGCCTTATATAAATTATATATAGTGAGGTTTTATGACTGCCTTTAAAAAGCAAAGTTCTTCAAAATTTTAAATAATTAATCTTTGCTTTTCTTATCATGATTATGCGGTAACTCCTAGTAGGTGAAAATTGAAATTGAAATTTTTAAATCTAATTTTCTCAAAAACCGCTGCATTTTAGATTTTATTAAAAAGTGAAATGAAGTTACCTAATCTAGGGTAATGAAATGCATTATGTCCCAATTTAGGTTCTGACACTAAAGTCAAAGCACCTTCGAAGGCACTGTGGCAGCAGAGAGTGAGAGAGCACTGTTTTTTATTCCTAAGGTCTTATAATAGCATTTTCTTGTTCGTTGGCTTAAGATCTTTGAGGACTTCTAGTGAATTTTGATTGGTATGATCATTAAGTTCAGTGTCCACACGTTTCAACCATTATTTGTAATTTAACTAATCATTTCGGATGTACATTAACCCACTAGTGACAAACCGGCTTTTATCGCCCGGTTACAAAAAATCCCCAAAGAAACCTGTTACTTTTTTTTATAATAATTTAGAATAGTTATTAATCGCACTGTATTATAGACAGCTTAATGGTATAGTCTGATTTTGCGACCACTAAGTTGTCATGGAGTTTGAAAGTTCGAGTCCCGGCGCAAATCACTAAATAATTAAAGTCGTTAAAATTATAAAAAAGCAAAGCTTTTATATAATTAGGGTAAGTCCAATGGTTTTTTTTTATATTACTAGCAGTTGCGCTCGAAGTATCTAGAAGTTATGTATTAGAAGGAGTAAGGAGGAAAATATCCTAAAAACAATCTTAGATATATAAGAATTAGATAGCCTAAAAACATTAAGGAACTTATAATGAAATGGAGAACTCAATCGGTTCAATAGTTATCAAAATCTTAAGATATAGAGAAAAAAAACCTTACTGCTTTATATCATAAGATAATAATGCAGAAAAATCGATTACTAAGACGATAAGTAGTTATAAACGAAACATCTCTATAAACAAGTTTTAAAATGGAAGTATGTCCTATGCAGTATGCATCCTGTGTTTTAGTCATTTTGTGTTAGATTCAAACAAAATTTTTTATTCAGACTTTTGGATAATATTGAATATTAAATGCTTTGTTACTATACGGTTGTTAATGTTTGTCTGTCTGACCGTCCGATTTATATAGCTTCGCATCTCATTGATATGAAACAGAAATAATACGATGTCTCTATGTTTGTTCGTTCATATCTCATAAATGGTTATATCAATATTTTCCAATTAACTGCAGAAACAATACCTTATGTCATAATAATGATTGTTTTCCATTGCTACAATAAGAATTAAAACTTTATCAAACTGGAATAAATAGTCTCTGAAATGTAATAAGGATGACAACATCCATAAAAGCGAAACACTGAAACGGTAGGACAAACGGACATTAACACTTATATTGTCACAGAACTGAATAATCAGAATATAAATGTATAAGAGTCGAAGCAAAGTTGTAAGTAAATTTGTTAAAAAAACTGCTTTATACAAGATTATGTTTGTGGACATACTTACATTTTTAGGACTTGATTATAGAGTTTCTTTGCTAATAACATTATACTTTTTGTCCCAGGAATCAATATACCAAAAATCAGATCAATCGAATGATTAGATCAAATAAAAATTTGTTGTTAAAAAAGTAAAAAAATCAACATGTTTAAAATGGACGTACGGGCATTTTGGTAATGAATATAGAGTTGCTACGCTTTCTAAATCGTACCTAATTACTAAAGGAATCACCATGCAAAATTTGAAATCGATAGGACAATTCTAACATGCCTAAATTAACGAAAAAAGCTATCCGTTACGGACGTATGGACGTACGGACGGACCGACCTTAATTAAAGAAAGCTTCGCTTTTAAAAATATTATGTAGTAAACGATCAGCTGAAATAAATTTCCTATTCGAGCCCTAGTTTCCTAAAGTGTACAGCAGATAACCCAATTATTGCAGACCCTATTTTCAGCGACTCCGGTCAAATGGAAAAGCGATTTAATGTATGAACGATTTATACATTATACATTCAAAAATTTTAATTTTTCAAATTTTGATTTTTTTTGAAGTTTGAAGCTTTTTTAGCTAGAAGCAAATATTGAGATAGGACGCGGAAGCTACGCACACTTTCGGAAACTAAATTCAGTTCATCGTAGTAAACATAAGAAGTGTTTATGCAACTGAGTAAAAAAAAAATAAAACATTTTCATTATAATTTAGGTATTAGAATATTTTTCTGCGGATATTGAAATGCAAAATTATAAGATTTTTATTTAATGTTCATGGAAAATTGTCTGTAATACGTTGCTACAAAAGATTTTTTCAGTATGGCTGAGAACCTGTTCTAATCCTGCGGATAATAATTGGTTTCGAAGCCATATTGGAAAACATATATACAGTATTCTGCATTCCATACTTAAGCTTAAAATACTAAAATTAATCACAATATATGCTGTTTTCTTAATATTAAAAGTTTTTTTTTGTATAAAACTAAGAACAACAATAATAAACACAAAATCTTATAATTTACAAAATATTAAGTTAAGTATAATCACAGTAAAGTAGTATATGTTATTCTATTGTAATATTAAGGATCGAAGCCACCCTAGAACCAGGTTATTATGATTTATCGGGGGCGGAAATTGTGACCACAAGAATACTTTGTCTAAATTAGTAGATCTGTAACATAGATAGATAGCTAGACAGGATTGGGTGTAAAATAATGCACGGTCGTAGCGGTCATGCGTCTTGCGTCATATTGAAGGATGACGCAAATTTCAGATTTCAGTTTTCGCTATTTGATTTACTATTTTTTCTTTATAAGATAAAAGCGATGCTTGCTAGATTATCTAATTCGCTATAATATAAAGATAAATTTTTCTCAAATCGCCAAATCTGGGGTCTGAAATTTGCTTAACCCTTCCAACCTGACGCAAGACGCATAACCGCTACGACCGTGGCATTATTTTGTCCACTATCAGCTTGACATCCTAAATTATAAAGTAGTAAGGATATTTTTGTTGCTTGCTTTAGATTTTGATTTCTAAATTTTGGACAAGCTTCACATAGGTCCGGGGATGGTTTTAGCTATTTTATTGCTACCCCTTAGAATACAATGTAAATAGATGCTAGGGGCGCATCCACAATTTAAATACTGTAAAACGGTCTGTCTGTGTGTACTAAAAGATCTCACTAACCTCTAGACCGATGAGACTCTCCTTTACAATGAATCTTCCTTTAGGTCCTAGAAGAATTTAAAAAAAACTATGTTCGGGAAGACCTTCGGGGAGAAATATTATTATTGTTATTTGATTCTTTATTTGTCTTAATTATTTACATAAAAAGTTTATATCTGAATTATAACAATATAAATTAAAACTAATCCAAGATATTCTCTTATAAAAAAGTGTCAGTTGATTGTAAAACAGAAGTAAGAAAAAAGAAAATTGCCGTCTAATATAAAAAATGTACATTTATATTTATACTCCCAAAATTTTGTATTTTTTTGGTTGTTAAAGTTCCCCTATCCTCATGAAGGCCTCAAGGTTGTAGCCGCTAGTGGAAATATAAAAATTAATTTAGTAAATAAATATAAATATAACCGTTTACAATAAAGTAATTAATTGGAGAAAACCTAAAATGCTGCTAAAATGTCATGTGTGACGTCTTATAAAAATACATCTCTTTTTTTTGGGTTTCCTTTCCCACTTCTCCTCTCTTACTTCCCTCTTTATGACGTCACACGTGACATTTTAGCAGCATTTTAGGCTTTCTCAATAATTAGATGTCTCTGTGTATATTCTCTAAGATCTCAGAAACTGCAGTGGACCAATATTTTTTTAATTTTCAAGAAATGAGTAATTGTAAAGTGCCAGTTTTAGGCTATTCAGTGGGAAGGAAAGTAGACAATGGGAAAAAAATTTCCCCTTCAAAATTAAAACTTTTCTCCACGTAAAATATAGATTATTTTTGATTTATTTAAAGTTTTTTAACCCTTAACGGTTTTTCTATCTCATTCTCTGTGTGTGAAAGATAAAGAGCGTAAACTGCGTGACTTTTTAAGTATGGGTTTGACACATAACTGAGAGTTGGATTTTTTTAAATATCTCCATCCTGGCGGGTACAGGATGCCAGCAAACCTGACATGGTCATCCAGGTAAAGAGCAAAAATATCTTTTTGACTTAAACAAAGCATTGTATACCAAAATACTTAAATATCCCCTAGTAGTACATCCTTATATGAAATATAGGTGTTCAAGTCAATTTCAAATTCCAGGTATGATCCTGCAGGTACTGATCCTTTAGGTCTCCAGAAATCTTTAAAAAGCTCCTGTGGCCGCAATTTTTGACTTAGAGACTTCAAATTGTAAACTTAAGCTTTTCTTACATGTCTACATAACGTATAAAATTTCATAAAGATCCACCTCCGTTTTCCCGCCGACCGCCGACTGCGGCAGCAGGCAGGTGCCAAGTACAACTGCGGCCGCTGAAATTTATGTTTTGATTTTTCTAATATAAGATTTACACAAAGATAAAAATTTTCTACAAAAAATTGTTCTACTAGCTTCAAAAATAAGAAAATTACAGCCGTTTAAAATCTTTAAGTAAAAAAGGACCTAAAAACAAAGGTTGTTAAATAATAGGGTGAAGGAAGCGAAAATTAATTTTGACTTACTTAAAGTAATTAAACAGGGGACTTGCACAAAGAAATTTAGCTCTAATAGGAACTGAGACCGATTAAGGTGCGGCAAGGGCCGGGCCTGACTGTTAACAAGGGTTAAATTACATAATAATTCCTTTTTTAAATGTAGTCATTTAAATTTCCATGATAATTATAAAACAAAAATCTAAATTTCTAAACCAAAATTGACCTTAAAGATCTTAACATGAAAACAAGAATGAAATTTTTCAAACATTGCTGGACTAACATTTAAATATGACATGCTGGAGAGGTTCTTTTTGAAAAGGGTAAAATGAGAGGTTTCAAAGGTGTAAGGTATTGTAAAGGGTAATATAATGCATTTTTAAAACTTGAATGGGGGTAAAATAAGGCTCGTTAAAGGTGGAGAGGGGTTAATAGAATCAGGGATCTAATGGGATAATACAATGGACGATAAATTGAAGTACATTACCAATAATGCAAAACAAAATTATCCCATCTGTAGATTGTTATTATTAGTAGAAACATTTAAACACTAATTGTAAATGAACCAACCAATAAAAATGAAATAATTAAAAATGGTTTCAAGTAAACGAATTACCAAACATAGTTGCAAGACTTTGGGTACAAGTGTAGTAATTTACGATCCAATGTCCCCTCTCTCCCTGTAAAGCCAGACCTTGTAGCATGTCCTAAAACTATTGTGAACCTTTTGATTGCACGACATTTGTCATAAAGTCCTTTCAGACAAAGGTTGTGCAATCAAAGGGTTGGTTTTTTGTTTGGTGTTACATTAGATGATACCCAAGGTGTTTGGACAGAAAAGGAAAAAATAGTCATCCTAGGTTGTTGGACCTTACGTTAAAGTGTCATTAACAGCATCCTTACCAGACAATCTCTAACTTTTAAAGCAATTAATAACATTTTTAAAGACGCTTCGCACCTCGAACTCATTCATGTTGAAAACAAGGATGGTAACATCCATTAAAGCGAAGCTTTAAAATAAAAATGAAGGATAATCGAACATTAACACGTAAAGAGTGTCAGAACTGAATAAGCAGAATATAATTATATTAGTGTAAACAAAATTGTAAGTACAAAAAACTGTTTAAGGACAGTTTAGGACTTGATTATAGAGATGCTTCGCTCATTATATTGTACTTTGTCCTAATAATCAGTATTCTAAAAATCAGATCACTAGGAAAATTACGTCACATGAATAATTGTTATATCTGTTATAGTAATCATCATGCAAAGGTTGAAATCGATAGGACAATTCTAACCTGTCCAAATATTTAACGCAAAGATCTAACCGTTCCGGACGGACGTACCAACCTTAATTATTGAAAAGCTTCTCTTTTTTAAAACAACAATGCTGTGAAGCCACAAATGGCTACCAAAACTTTCTCATACAAAGTTTAAACATGAATTAAAGCCAATAAACTTTCTGGTCAAACAACTTAGCCTGGGCCCCCAGTAATATTTCAGGTTGGCATACAATGTTGCAAACAACTTAGCCTGGGCCCAGTAATATTTCAGGTTGGCATACAATGTTGCGATGCAGTGGCGTGCACAGAGATTCACCAGTGTGTGTGTGTTTGTGTGTGTGTGAAACCATAGTGCCTATAAAAATGACATCATACTGGCCTACCATTGGTCAATTAAAATGTAATTTTGTTTGTTTATCGGTTTATCATTATTCGTTTGTATTGTATGACGTAATTTTTAAAGGCACTATGAAGAGCTTCGCCTAGATATTCCTTAGCCTTATAGATATAAAGGTAATGTAAGTAGAAAACTATCTCCTATGGATTTTTTTTATAAAGGACAAAACACAGCAATTTGATAATTCTTATAAATTGCTAAAATATGTAAACACCCCTATAATGATAACGGCTATTGTTTAACTGCAACCAATTATAACATTATTGTTCTTGTTATAACATTATTTATAGATTTGACAAGAAATTTTAAACATAAGTTGCTCTGTAAATAGTGCGTTAAAAAAGGATGACAACATCTAATAGTCTTAACCAGTGAGGGATGGGACATTGGGCTGTTTATTACACTGGTCCCCAAAGTCTTATAATAACGTTTTCTTATTCGTTAGCTTAACAACCTTGGGGACTTTTGATTGGTTGCTTCATTTAGTTGAGCGTCCAAACGTATCAACCACTAATTATAATCTAGCGAATGGGTAAATTTATAAATCATTATTGAGGATATACATCAATTTATCGGCCTTTGTCTTATCTCTTTAGATCCCGGAGTCATAATTATCTTTAAAATCAGCGTGTAATAAACAGTCTACAGAGAGTACTTTAATATAGAAACCTTGATCTATGCGTGCTAATTTTACTTTATTAAACAAGGTATCATTGCTGGGACTAAAAACAATGAAAAACTAATATTCCAAAATTGATATTTGTGTGGTTATAATATTTTATATTAATGTAATCTAATTTTATAAATTGGCTTTTCCCATGCTTTTAATTTGTCATAATTTAGTCTGGTGCTTTCCCTCAGAATAACTGGCGAGCTTACAACCACCTCCAGATCATTTTTAATATAAAAAGTAAGGGAGGGGAGGGGCATTTTTCTCTTTATGTTTAACCCTGCGGTTCCTATACAAGCTGTGGTCTAACATAACCTAACCTAACCTAAGCTAAATACAATTACACGAAAAACTATTCACATTTCCCTTATTTTTTTTCTCAAAATAAGGCAATCGGGGTTTTCTGTGCTCATTTAAGCGCTTTGAGGGAAACCACCATCCCATACATGTAAAGGTAACAAAATTCGCGGCATTTGGCGTGCTCGGGTTCTGGTTTGGACCACCAAACCACGTCATACCATAGACGTTAAAATGATAATTACCTCTGATATGACAAGTGCATGACATCAATTGTATTGACATAAAGACTTCCAGCTAAAGGCATTAAAAAAAGGAGTAAGTAGTCTGTAGGGTGTTGTTTTGACAAATACTCAGCAATATGATAGGCGTTTGGCATAGAAGTCTCCAAAATCTATAATATTTGTGTCAGGCCTCTCGACTTGACATTGTTATATATAATGATAACCCTTTATATCATTACTAGCGGCTTCGCCCCTAGCCTCTAGGGGCTTTGCCCCAAGAGGTTTAATCAAACCAATTTTTCGTATTTTAGATTTAAAAGAAAAAATTAAAGACAAAAAAAATTGGGGGGGGGGATGTTTTAAACCTTCCCGGGACCTATGAGAAGCTACCCCGCAAAGGAGAACCCGATCGGTTTAGCGTTTAGCGAGATCCTTCGCTACAAACAGACAGACAGACAAACAAACAAACAGACAGACAAACATCGTTCTACTTTGTATTATGGATATAACTCCAGTAGGGGAAAAATAAGTTCAAAAATAAGGGGGGGGGGGGTGTCAGTGATCAAAGAATAGGATTGAGTGAAATCACCCTCGGGCCTGTTACTTAAATAAGGTAATTAAGCATAACTGTCATGTACACAACAATGTTTAAATTTGGACAAATTTTATGCTTTAATTACTCTGATACATTTAATGGCAATTTTCATTTTGGGGAAACTAGTTGTTTTAGATATATGAATCAATCTAAATGTGATTGGATGTTTGTCAATTTGTCTGCTTGAAACTAAAGATCTCAGAAAGGTTTTATAATTTTTAATTCCCCCCCCCCCATAAAATGTTTAAACTTTTTATATGAAGAACAATCGCCAAAAGACATGTTAAACCTATCACTAGATTTTTAAAGTTAAACACAGCATTAGAAAATATTACTTTTTTAGCTTCTCTATTATGATGTGGCTTTACCTTTAACTCAAAAATAAACTAATATTCCTAGAGGAAGTACACCCCCTTGAGATAGCATCTAGGGTCTCTATAATCAAACAGTCAGAGGGGGGATAGAAAAATAGCTTAAAACCATCCCAAGGCTAAATTAGCCTAAATCCGTAACAGGACCTATGTGAAGCTTTCCTAAAATAGAGAACCTAATCGGCTTAGTTGTTACTAAGATCATAAGCTTCAGACAAAAAAAACCATTCCTACTTTTTATGATGGCTAGAGGCACGAGGGGGGGGGGGGTTATAATCCACAAAACTCGACTGTGCTATAGAAAAAAAATCAAGTAAGTAGTGTCCCTTAAAAGCCTTTAGGAAAAATTAGGAGCTGTAATAACGGAAGGAAATATAGATCAATGGACATTAACTTACGAAATTGAATAAGGATTCAGATAAACAATACGATATTTATTGCATTGTATTATAAACAGCTTTCCGCGGATAAAAAATGTACAATTATTAGATTAAAGCATGTTTTTTTAGCACTGCACTGGATATTAATCGAATGAATACGAGAATTATGTATTACAATATTGGATATAGAATATAGGTGGATATTATGACAGGGAAAAAATTGTCGTCCATTTAGTTGCTAACATTGACATCATTTTTTATTGTTCAATAGTAGGGGGGGGGGGGAGTAAAGGGAGTGGATTGGGGATTATTATGTTATCCAGCTATAGGTTTCACTTTATTAGAGTAAATGATAATCTGATGTAAGTTCCACGTAATAATAAATCCATTATCAAAATGTCGAAATGCAATAGATAACGAATGTTTACAAAATCTAAAATGTTTTCTACTTTCATATTAATCAAAGGTCATTATTTATAAAGACTTTGTGGTTATTATTGAAATAGCGTTATTCTGTTGTTACAAGAAATAAATTCAAAATAATTTTTATATTATTTATCCTTTTCTGAACGAACTTATTATATGTTGATTTACTTACATTTATATGTTTGTACGTTTATGTTCATTTCCCACTAAATTTGCCTCTTAACTCTTCGTTAGGGTGCTTCAATTTTTATTTTTTAGATTTTTATTCTCTCTCTTTTTCACTCAACGTTCTGATTATTTTGTCCCTTCTCTTTTCTATAACTTTTCTCTCCCTCCCCCCCCTCTCTCTCTTTCTTTCTTTTTCTCTAATTCATTATCTATCTCTTACTCATATTCCACCCTCCCCCATCTCTCTCTCTCTCTTTTATTATTCTCTCTCTCTCTCTCTCTCTCGCCCTCTCTTTCTTTCTTTTTTTCTCTTTCTTTTTCTTTCTTTCACTTTCTATCTCTTTTTAGCTTCTTTTTCTCCCTCTCTCTCTCTCTTTCATTTTTTATGTCTCTCTTTTTTAGGGGTTTTCTTTCCCACCTCTCCTCTCACCTCCCTCATTTTTATGACGTCACATGGCTGATTTTTGAGACACTTAGTAAAGCTACGATAATTTGCCTCACCCTATTATTGACCTCTGGTTTTCCCACACTCTACAATTTTATATTAACTTATATATTAACTAAGACATATAACTTCTAGACTAATCATACAGGATTAAGAGAAAGAACAATGGAGATAAATTACACAAATATATTGAAATAAAGGAATCCTGAAGCCACCATGCGGGGATATCCAGTACCCTATATAGCCTAACCTACCCTGACCTACAGTAATAAACAAGCAAACAAAAAAACTACAACTCTTTTATTTAAATTTGTTTTTAAAGGAAGAAGGGGAAAACAAAAGCTTATACCGGTTATAACAGTATGCACATTGCACAAGCCGTGCACTTTATATTTTAGAAATATGCGCATTTCTTTTTGCACATCCTGTAATAAAATGTCTAATAGTTTGCTCGCAAGTCAAGTTTTAAGTCAGTTTGGACATTTTACTCATAACTAACTAACTATAAGTAGCATAGAAATCGTTTTCATATTTCCAAAAAGAGATAAAATCAACATTATTCGACGTTCACTCAAAGCCCAAAAATAATGGACTTAAAAGTGTATTAAAAGTATCTTTTTTGTCTTCAGCTTAAGATTTTGACAATTACAGTACCTATTGAGTTCTGTGTTTTATGGATGCTTCTTATAGGACCCTGGATAGTTTTGGAATTTTGAAAAAAATATCAATTTATATTTTACACTGCTATGCATTGTTCTCGTTCTTGTTTCTAAAAAATATTTTTATAATTAAAAAGAGAATTATTTAATGCTTCTATAGGTATGTTAATCATTTTTCTAGTCTAAATATAACTATAATTTCAGCATTTTTTAAACATCATTATATTCAAGTTATTGTAATTTTTAAATAAAATATCAATATCAAGAACTATTGGAACAATTTTTACCATGCAAAACAAGGTGTTATAAAGTGTAGGATCCCTCACAATATCTATCTGTCTGTCTATAATGCATTACACATGTAATGCTAATAGAGAGGATGCTATAAGAGTGCTCTTATAATGTGAACTTCTCATAATTGAATGGGCTTCCTGAAACCAGAGACCATAAAGTTGGCCTAGTCACTACAAGGGGGAGTGCAGGAGTATCTAGGGGGAGGTGCTTGTAAAAGGGTAATTTTTTTAGAGATGGGGGTAATCACCCCCCTTAATATATTATGGGGGGTATAAACCCAGCCTTTTAAATTTTTTTTAATAGGAGTAAAGAAAATCCTTAAAACTTACAAATCTAGGAATCAAACTAGCACCCCAACCAATAATCCGTTCCATGCCAAATGTAGGAGTGGAAAAACATTGGAGGGACAAATGCATGAGTCCCAAACGTCAGAGTGGAACAAACGCAGGAGTGGGACAAAAGTTTGAGTGGACAAACGCAGGATTTTTGGGACAAACGTCGGAGTGGACAAACACAGGAGTCCCAAACTTTTTTTTCAATTTTGAATTTTTTTTATACAAACACAGCCCCCCCTACCTTCGTCCTGTTACTTTTCTTAGTTAGAATAGGTTAGGATATAGGCTAGGGGGCTGAGCGCTGCAGCCATAGTCATTATTTTGTAGACAGGGGTATAAAAAATTTCAAAATTGTAATATTATTAAAATAGTAGACACTCCTAGGTTTTATTTAAGCAATGTCCACTCCAATGTTTTCCACTTCGATGTTTGTCCACCTTGATGTTTGTCCACTCTGACGTTTGTCCCATTCTTACGTTTGTCCACTCCGATGTTTGGGACTCCTGCATTTGTCCACTCCGACATTTGGGACTCTTATGTTTGAGGTAGAACCCAAATAAGTAAATCTCAATAAAACTTCATAAAATTATGCAAAATATCAAAGTATTCAATCCCTGAATTTCAACCATCTATCTTGAATAGGAGTAGAGAAAATCATGAAAACTTGAAATGTAGGAAAATTTCAGCCTTCTATCTTTTATAGAAGCCGAGAAAATCTCGTTTTCCCCTTTCTGTCTCAGACAGACAGACATACCAATGGACAGACATACAGATGAATGGACAGACAATGGACGGACAAATATTTTGAATTATAGAGTATGCTAATGTCGTATGGGTGAGTTGCACCTGGACTGAACAGTCAACTTGTCAACTCAAGGCCAGACTCTTGGTCCTTCACCTCATACCCGTGGTACAGTACATTACAGACAACCAACTCTCTGTGATGCACGACCTTTGTCTGAGAAGTCCTAACTGTGCATGGTAACGAGTTGCGCCTGTTTTGGGCCAAGGCATTCCCCCCACTCTAACTATTTACGTCGCGCATCTGACATAGTAGCAGTGGGAACCATTTTTAACGTCTTTAGTTATGACGCGGTGTTGGACCGAGATTCGAACCTAACACCTTCCCGACGACAAGTGGATGCGCTACGTGTTGAGCCACGGTCGCGGGTGAATTATAGAGTAGCTTCACTACTAAAAAACTAATTAGGATAATTGTTGTACACAAATTGATTTCAGTATGTTTTAAATGAGCTTACATAATCATCTTCCAACATTTAAGATTAATTCTAACACGCCTGAATTAACAATAAGAGCTAACCATGGCTTGGATATACACATCCTAATTGTAAAAATGTTTTGCTTTTCAAAATTGTAAATCAATTATTCAGGAATCGTTTTACTTTGTTTGTTTACTAGCAGCTGCGCTCCAAGCATCTAGGAGCTCTGTAATTAAAGGAGTAAGGAAATTCGTAAAATAGCCTTATACTTTACCGAAATCTTAAGCTACAGACAAAAAAGTATAATATGTATTAATTTGTAAAACTGCAAATGATAAAATATGACCTATTTTTTTCTCTTTAAAAATTCTCTTTGAACACCTCCCCCTTTTTATATAAAGATGCTAATTCCCCCCCAACCCCAAGAGGATATAAGCAGTAAAAAACCCCGCAGGGGGCACAATTTTCTAACACTTCTTTCTTATTTAGTCTTTTAAAATGATTCAAAATGCATTGACATATATATGTATATTTTTTTTAACTCTTATTTTATACATCTTAATTGGAACTGATGATCTATTTTTATAGAGAAACATATGTATTCCATCAATAAAAAGTTAAAAAATTAAGTGTGTTTATGCATATAATAATTACTATATATAATAGGATAATGAAATGCAGCTGTTTTAAGAGTTGCCAGCTTAATAATACAGACCGATTCAATTATTGTGTTAATATGTTAAGATGTCTAACTTTAAAATGGTCTAATTATAGTTATATTTAGCCTAGAAAAATGATAAACATACCTATAGAAGCGTTAAATAATTCTCTTTTTTATAATATAAATTTTTTTTAGAAACAAGAACAAGAACAATGCATAGCAGTGTAAAATATAAATTGATATTTTTTTCCAAAATTCAATTCCCTCTGGTGATGTTATAAATAAAATATCAAAAGTCAAATTTAGGTGGATGTTATATGAATATATAAAGCTTCTTTACAGCCAAAAAAAATTGGGAAAAAAAATATCATTTATGGAGCAACAACAAAAGTGGGTTTATCACAAAACCTCGATTTATTAGTCAGCTGTTCCATAAAAAACCAAGTCATTACCTGTATATTATAAAGCAATGCCAGGCGATTAAAATGAGGTATTAAGCACTTTCTAACTCCAAAAATTTATTCTTCTAGAGCAAAAATTAGTTTAGCATTTTTGGTGACTTAAATTTGAAATTTGATTTGTAGCAAGAGAAAAATATTTAAAAAACATACTTTTTTCTATCTAAGAGGCAAATTAATGGTATCAATATATTCGCAAATGTCTTATATACAGTTTAATACACTTTTAAGTCCATTATTTTTGGGCTTTGAGTGAACGTCGAATAAGGTTGATTTTATCTCAAAACTAGAGTTCATAGCGGTTCTAACGGTATGCACAATTTTTTTCTACTGTTAACGCAAGCCGCGAGATCTCAATTTTAAAAAGGTCCGCATTTTTTTTGTAAAATAAATATAAAAAAGGATGGAAGATACTAAAAAAGTGACTCTAGCCTAACTTCTAATAGATAAATCTAACGGAAGGAAGGTTTAAACGAAGACAAATTTTCCAAATAAGGAAGAAAGGATATTGGCTTAGAGTATTTAAATACAGTGATAGGTTAATAGAGTTAAATCATTCATTTTGTACGCATTTCATGATTTAGTTTAAAGAATAAGCACACAAAAAAAATTAAAAGACAATAAATTAAAATATTTAAATAAGATTAAACAAATTATTAAAAATACAATAATAGTTATTTCTCGCATCGTATTATAAACAGCTTTCCGCGGATATAGAATGTACAATTTTAAGATTAAAACCAGTTTTTTAGCCCCGAGGTGCCGAAGGCTCCGGATAAAAAAACTTGTTTTAATCTTATGACTGTACATTTTTATATTCGTAAAAAGCTGGATATATTACGATGCTAGACATAGTTTTTTCGTATGGATGAGAACCGGTTCTTATCCACTGGATTCGAATGAATACGAGAAATTATAATCTTTAAATAAGATTAAATAAATTATTAGAGAATGTAATCCTTTCAGTAAGGCAGGGGTTATTGGACTGTAAATTACACTGGTCCCCAAAGTTTTTATATTAGTTGGCTCAAAAACTTCCAAACTAGAAGTGTCCAAAAATTAAACCAAAAGTTATGACCTACATATCATCTTTGGGTATATATACAAATTTATCGTCCATTGTCTTATCCCTTAAGATCCCTAAATCGGCTGTGCAACATAAGAAAATATTGGAAAAAATCTATTTGAATTATTCTATGAAGAAATTAGATAATTCTGTGAAGTTTATACAGGTGCATTATCATTTACACGCTTTATTAATTACGTGTGGCATTGCCCTATGGTTTAGTATATCCCTTCCCCATATATTTTTGTATTTTGAAAAATTATAAATATAAAACAATATAATTTGGGGGGGGGGGGGGCCCGGGGGGGGGGGGGGTAATTAAAAAAAATGCAATAAAAAGTGTTTCATATCTTTTTTGGAAGGATGCAATTTTTTCGGTTAGGAGGTATCTACTTCCGTAAGATAAGTTTCAGTTTGAAACCAGCAGGAAAACTCCCTGAGAAACACAACCTTGGGTTCTTCAGTTATCAGACGAACAAACATCACACTATTATTATAAACTAGCACATACGTCCCTAGCATCTAGGGGCTCATAAATCTGCAAAGTGGGAAGGAGGTTGACTAAAAAATAGCCTAAAAAATTTCTAAGACCTAAATCTAAAGATTAAAACATAAAAGAGGTGCAACGCACATCATTTTTTAGCGTATAGATCCCTGGATAAATAATATATTTAAAAAAGCCAAGTGGTTTACAACAGAGAGAGAAGGGACACTGGGCTTTTTAATAAACTAGTCCCCAAAGTCTTATAAAAACGTTTTTATTAGTTGGCTTCAAAACTTTGGAGATTGTATTGAATTTTGTTTGGTTGCATCATTAAGTTGAGTGTTCAACCGTTTCACCCAGAGAAGGCGTAATTTTGTGTATAATCATTGGGGATTTACATCAATTTATATGCGATTGTCTTATCCCTTCAGATCCCTGAAAATATCTGTTAATTTTTGAAAAACTATTGAAGCATTGCTGCTCGCTCTAGGAACTCTGGGAGCTCTGGGAGCGTGAGAAAACAACTTTATAATCACATCAATATAATTCATATAAAACAACTATACATAATAATAGCAACTATGCCCCTAGAGGCCCTTAGGTGCACATTGGTAACGGGGGAAGGGGTGTAAGTTTGAGCAGCATCAAAAAAGCAAATTTTCTCAGTAGTTTGTTTTTGGCCAATTTTGAGTTTTCATCAAATTGCATGGTCCTTGTTGGGTTCATGATTTTCTACGCCTCTAGAGGTGGTGCTACCTCCACCCCCCCCCCCCCACCACCACCCAAAGTAGCTATCCTAGGACCTATGAGAAGCTGAACTGTTAAGGAGAACCATAACAATTAAGCAGTTAGCGAGATCTTTCGGTACAGACGGACAAACTTACCAATAGACATTATGTTACTTTTTAATAATGATTTATTGGTTGCATTGATAGAACATTTATAAAATTTCTTATTTTGACCACTGTTATTCATTGATTGATTATATCTTACTACTTTCCATGGATAAAATATTATTAATGGTCTTTAAAAAAGATTATCTAGAATTAAGGTCTGTACGTACATCCGTACGTTTCACGGATTTTTATAGCTAGATATGTTTAAATATATGGGTGCTTTTCATCGAGGTGACTTCCCTCATCTTTTTATTTTTTAAAATTATTTGAACTACTCATTACCCAACATAACCTCACCTAAAGTGATAAAAAAAACCCGGAAAAAATACACGCTTTATATTTGTATTATTTCAAATTAAGGAGGGGTTTCTATGCTCTATAAGGCACTTTGAGGGAATTTGCAAAAGAATGGTTCAATCATTTTAAAACCTGAAAAAAATTATTAGTTGTATCTTAATTAATGTGATCTATTAAAGTGAAACTTGCAGCTCGCTGAACTAAAGAACTAAAGATCTCCATCTACCCCTTTAAAACATCCTCTTCCTTCCTACTTGATAAACGAACTCACCAAAAAATGGTGTCCATGTTAGCAACCTAAATTCAAGACAATTTTTTCTCCTGTCATAATATCCACTTATATCTTATTTTATCACAGTGTCAAAATCTATTTTTACTTAATCAAACTCCACTAATTAACTTTTTTATTTTATTAACGTTTTCCTTTAAAATACTAAATGACTTGTGTTTTAATAGTTTACTCAACTGTACTTAAAATTTATAATAGCAATATATTTATTACTTTGATTAGTGGTTTCACCTAGGGAGGGAGGAAACATTGATGCTGTTTCTTACAGAAAGTTTTATAATAACGTTTTCTTATTCGTTGGCTTAACAACTTGGGGAACTTTTATTGAATTTTAATTGTGGGTTCATTAAATTGAGTGTTCAAATGTTTCAACCAATATATATGTATATACTTTACAGAAGAGATACTTTTGCGTGTCATAATTGGGATGTACATCAGTTTATCGGCCATTGTCTTATCCCTTGAGATCACTAGTTTTACCAATAGGGCTTAATACTTTTTCTTTTAAAAACTAGGATGACAACATCTATAGAAAAAAAAACAAAGTTGATTAGAACCGGATAAAAATGTTTAGTATCGTATTATATCCAGTTTTCTACGAATATAAAAATATAATTGTGTGCATTTTACATCCATGATAAGCTGTTTATAATATGATACGAGAAATAACTATTCTCGTATTCATTCGAATCCGGTGGATAGGAACCGGTTCTCATCCATACGAAAAAACTATGTCTAGCATCGTATTATATCCAGCTTTCTACGAATATAAAAATGTACGATCATAAGAATAAAACCAGTTTTTTCAGCCTGTGCCTTCGGCACCTCGGGGCCGAAAAAAGCTGGTTTTAATCTTATAATTGTAAATTCTATATCCGCGGAAAGATGTTTATAATATGATGCGAGAAATATCTATTCTTTGAATAATTTTTCAACTTGATATCCGCCCCCCCCCCCTTTATCGTGAAGTTCTAACTGTGTTGGAAACGATCATATTTATGATTTTGACATTTTTAATGCTTTAAATTTGCTTTTGAGTTGACATAGTTTATTTTAGTATCGAAGCTACTCTGTAAATAACCCGCGTCCTGCTTTTAGAAAACAATGATGACAAATCCATAAAAGCAAAGCTTTGAAACGGTAGAACAAACGAACATTAACATTTGTAGATTGTCAGAACTGAAAAAAAAAAGAATATAAATTATAATTAAGTCTAAACAAAATTTTAAATCAATTTGTGACAAAACTGTTGAAATACAGGATACTGTTTAGTGTTTAAGTATATACATACATTTTAGGACTTTGTTATAAAGATACTTTGCTTATAAGTTATTGTACTTTGTTGTCCTAAGAATCACATGAATAGGATAATTATATCACTAAATTTTGTTTAGAAACTAAAAATTGGTTGTTTAAAAGATAAAAATCAATGTGTTTGAAACGAACATAAAGATGCTAAGCTTTGTAAAACGTACCTAACAACTACAAGAATCACCATGCCAAGTTTAAAATCGGTAGGACAATTCTAACATGCCTAAATTAATGGACAGACGTACGGACCAACCCTTATTATAGAAAAGCTACGCTTTTAACAAGAGGAATAAAAACCTTAAAATTCTAAATTAAAAAGTCATCAACTATTTGAAAAGGAAGTATCTATTTAAAAATCCGCCAAAAGAGAAAATGCCAGAGGGGACAATGTGTCAGCCATATTGGTTCACGTGGCGCGAAATTTTCTTGTTGAGTTGCGCGGCATTCATTGAGGGAATGCGCCCAATCAACCATGAACAAGTCCATACATTTAAATCTCAGTTTGGAGCATTATTTTCTCTTTCAAAATTTTAGAAGCGAAGATTTTCTACACTGTTTGTCTGTCTGACTAGGACAACAAAGTAAAATATTATAAGCGGATAATATCTATAATCAAGTCCTAAAAATGTACTTAAACATTATCCTGTATTTACGCAGTTTTCCAACAAATTTACTTAAAATTTTGTTACGACTTTTATACATTTATATTCTGATTATTCAGTTCTGACACTCTACAATTGTTAATGTCCGTTTGTTCTACCGTATAAGAGTTTTGCTTTTATGGATTTTGTCATCCTTGTTTTAGAGGATTCCTGTGACTAAATAACATTTACATATATTTATAACCCATTGGCCATCATTTGTTTTGCTAAATTTGGATGAAATTGTTCTTGTTTAATTAAGATTAGTTTATTTGTAAATTTATATTCATTGTTAAATCCCTTTCTTTAAAATTGCCTTTAGCAATTACATCGGTATTCATTTTTGGAAAATAAAAAAGTATTTAAATAAAATGAAATGTCGGTGCTTTGATTACACATATTGCTTGTTGTATTCAGGGACAAGGGAAGGTTTCTCTGACCAAAAAGTCTATTAAAATCATGCAATCTAATCACGAAACCTTTATGAGTGTGTAATATTATCAGTGATTCAACTATTATTAAAAGGGGCTTGTAGTAATTATGTCTGAGTATAAATTCGCTAATCTAAATTCATTAAACCTCATCAAAAGTTTGTAGATTATTAACAGGGATCGGCAGCCGCACTTAAGCCGCGTGTAAGCCTCAGTGATATCGTCATTTTATTACTATAATATTCAGCTGGATGTATAAAACTGCTCTTTAGCAGACAATCCTTCTTTCTGAAATTTCTTTTTCTGCTCACAAGCAGGTTTAAAAGTGAGGCTGAGGCGCGGCTGCCGAACCCTGATTATTTATGTTATTAGCAGACCGATTTAAAAAAAATAACACAGTAGGGAGATTAAAAAACATTTTTAAATACTTCCTAAAAATAAAGTCTTTAAATATTTTTCCTACCCATAAAATTTGTAACTGTTTAAAGACGAAAAACAAAATATTTTGACAAATTTTTACTTCGGCTCATTTTCAAACACTTCCTAATTAACCCTTTAGAGCAAGTTAAAGTAAAAGTTTCAAATTGATTCAATAACTTAAAAACATCTTACTTTAAAGCTCAAAAATAAAATCCTTTGCTCATTACTTATTAAAACATCTATAAAAGCGAAGCTCTGAATTGGAAGGAAATTGAACATTAACACTCATAGAGTGACAGAACTGAATAAACTGGACATATGTCAATGCAAAATTGTAAGTAAATTTGTTGCAAAACTTATTAAATACATGTTACTGTTTAAGGACATACTAACGTTTTTAAGACTAGTTATAGAGAAGCTTCGCTTAAAACACTATACCTTGTTGTAATAGGAATCAGTATTAAAAAAATCAGATGACTAGGATAATTTGAATATATAAAAATTTGTTGTAAAAAAAGTAAAAAATCAGCTTGTTTTAAATAGACGTACAGACTTTCTAGTAATAATTATAGAGTTGCTGCGCTTATCATTTTGTACCTAACTGCTATAGGAATTAGCATGTGAAGTTTGAAATTGAAAGGACAATCCTAACCTTTTTAGATTAACGAAAAAAGTTAACTGTAACAGATGGACGTACGGACTGACTTACGGACCGACCCTAATTATAGAAAAGCTTCTTTTAAATAGACGTACGGACTTTCTAGTAATGATTATAGAGTTGCTGCGCTTTCGAATTTGTACCTAACTGCTATAGGAATTAGCATATAAAGTTAGAAATCGAAAGGACAATCCTAACCTTTTTAGATTAACGAGAAAAGCTAACTGTAACGGACCAACTCTAATTATAGAAAAGCTTTGCTTTTCAAAAATAAATGACCTAGAAACATAAAGAACTAAATTCTATTTGACGATCAACTTAATTTAGAATAATCATAAAAAAACATATATTGGTGCCTTACCACAAAGTTGCCTATCAAGCACTGATCCCCCTCCTTATTTGAATTATATCTTTTGGTTTCTTTAATGCTATACCAAGACTCCCTCCCCTTTGGTCGTTTACAATTTGTTTTAAATTAATGGTTGGGAAAGTGGGAATTCTGAAATTCCCCATATTTTAAATTCTGTGAAAAGTTTGTAAATGTTAATATTCGGAGAAGATTAGTTGTTTTTAGTATTGCAGTACATAATAAATCATGATTTCATGGAAGCTTCTAATTTACATTACCCATTTCGCCACTTCCCTCCAACTTGTTTCACAATTAGAGGCAAGAAGTTGTCAAGAAATACCAAATTAAACCACAACATATATTATAAAATTTAGGATTTGGAAAAGAATAGTTATGTAGTTCAGAATTTTATTGATAGGTGTCATAAAAACTTTTTTTATGTAAAATTTTTAGATGAGATAAATATCTAAACAATCTTAAATATTTTTCAAAATATTACAGCTATCCACTCTTTAGGATTTTCAATAAATTTTATTCACTATTAAACATATAATTTACGAGTAGTCTATGATTTAGATAAAATATATAAAATATGTAAAAAGCATTATTCAACTCGTTCATCTCAAAACTGAACATGGAACTAATCTCTGACTATCATTTTTGCATGGCTTGTAGTAAAGTGAGCAAAAACTAATAAAATAATGCTTGAGATTCTTATCAAATATCTTGTATTGTCCTATCCCCTGTATCCCTGAGCTAGACTATATATATCTTGTATTGTCCTATCCCCTGTATCCCTGAGCTAGACTATATATATCCTGTATTGTCCTATCCCCTGTATCCCTGAGCTAGACTATATATATCTTGTATTGTCCTATCCCCTGTATCCCTGAGCTAGACTATATATATATCTTGTATTGT
This sequence comes from Acartia tonsa, assembly GCF_053477335.1. Lineage (NCBI taxonomy): Eukaryota > Metazoa > Arthropoda > Copepoda > Calanoida > Acartiidae > Acartia > Acartia tonsa. The sequence goes on from NC_137272.1 coordinate 2,819,267, forward strand.
CCTATCCCCTGTATCCCTGAGCTAGACTATATATATATCTTGTATTGTCCTATCCCCTGTATCCCTGAGCTAGACTATATATCTTGTATTGTCCTATCCCCTGTATCCCTGAGCTAGACTATATATATCTTGTATTGTCCTATCCCCTGTATCCCTGAGCTAGACTATATATATATCTTGTATTGTCCTATCCCCTGTATCCCTGAGCTAGACTATATATCTTGTATTGTCCTATCCCCTGTATCCCTGAGCTAGACTATATATATATCTTGTATTGTCCTATCCCCTGTATCCCTGAGCTAGACTATATATCTTGTATTGTCCTATCCCCTGTATCCCTGAGCTAGACTATATATATATATCTTGTATTGTCCTATCCCCTGTATCCCTGAGCTAGACTATATATATCTTGTATTGTCCTATCCCCTGTATCCCTGAGCTAGACTTTATATATATATATTGTATTGTCCTATCCCCTGTATCCCTGAGCTAGACTATATATATATCTTGTATTGTCCTATCCCCTGTATCCCTGAGCTAGACTATATATATCTTGTATTGTCCTATCCCCTGTATCCCTGAGCTAGACTATATATCTTGTATTGTCCTATCCCCTGTATCCCTGAGCTAGACTATATATATCTTGTATTGTCCTATCCCCTGTATCCCTGAGCTAGACTATATATATATATATTGTATTGTCCTATCCCCTGTATCCCTGAGCTAGACTATATATATATCTTGTATTGTCCTATCCCCTGTATCCCTGAGCTAGACTATATATATATCTTGTATTGTCCTATCCCCTGTATCCCTGAGCTAGACTATATATATATCTTGTATTGTCCTATCCCCTGTATCCCTGAGCTAGACTATATATATATCTTGTATTGTCCTATCCCCTGTATCCCTGAGCTAGACTATATATATATCTTGTATTGTCCTATCCCCTGTATCCCTGAGCTAGACTATATATCTTGTATTGTCCTATCCCCTGTATCCCTGAGCTAGACTATATATATATATCTTGTATTGTCCTATCCCCTGTATCCCTGAGCTAGACTATATATATCTTGTATTGTCCTATCCCCTGTATCCCTGAGCTAGACTATATATATATATATTGTATTGTCCTATCCCCTGTATCCCTGAGCTAGACTATATATATATCTTGTATTGTCCTATCCCCTGTATCCCTGAGCTAGACTATATATATCTTGTATTGTCCTATCCCCTGTATCCCTGAGCTAGACTATATATCTTGTATTGTCCTATCCCCTGTATCCCTGAGCTAGACTATATATATCTTGTATTGTCCTATCCCCTGTATCCCTGAGCTAGACTATATATATATATATTGTATTGTCCTATCCCCTGTATCCCTGAGCTAGACTATATATATATCTTGTATTGTCCTATCCCCTGTATCCCTGAGCTAGACTATATATATATCTTGTATTGTCCTATCCCCTGTATCCCTGAGCTAGACTATATATATATCTTGTATTGTCCTATCCCCTGTATCCCTGAGCTAGACTATATATATCTTGTATTGTCCTATCCCCTGTATCCCTGAGCTAGACTATATATCTTGTATTGTCCTATCCTCTGTATGCCTGAGGTTGACCAAAGATAAGTTTCTCAGTGTCACGCACCCTGGCCTTCGTGGGAGACAAACAGAGTCAGAGGTGGCATCACAAACCAACAGAAAAAAAGTATTAAAACAGCTAAAATTACTTTGAGGATATTATTAATCGATCAATAATCAATTAGGTTTGATTAGGTTTGGTTTTTATTGTGTAATGGGTAGCCCGCAGGGTTAGGTCACCAAAAGTATAGGCCACGCAGGGTTTTGCCCCTTGAAATGAAAGACTGAGAAAAAATCAATTTTAGTTTTAAAATAAGAGTGTGGTTGGGGTGCAGTGAGGGGGGGGGATATTCCGTGCACTTTGAGGAAATAAATCATATTAAAAATAATATATTTTTTAGTGGTTAAGAATAAACGTTCTAATTCATTTCTACCCCTCAACTCTCCTCACATACTCTTCCTTGTCCATTCATTTATAATAATGGATGTAGAATATGCGTGGATATTATGACAGGTAAAAAATTGTCGTCAACTTAGCTTGCAATATCCCCTTGCATTTATTGATCGGGCCGTTTATCCAGTAGGAAGGGAGGGGTAAACCCGCTACAGAGTTAATGGAACATGAAAATCTGGTGTAAGATCCTAATAATAATATATCCATTTTTTATAATTCTCGTTCCTTCCATATTTTCATTCATGTATGACAATTCCACTCTTCCCCCCCCCCTCCCCCTTACCTCCCCCCTACTTACTTAAATACTAATGGTAAAATCAGAACAGGGGTAGGGGAACGGATTCAAAATAAAAAAATAGTAAATAAAACGAGAAATTAAAGTGCCTAGCGATCGAGCACAAATAACCCCTCAACATCTTTATTTTGAATTTAATTGCAAATAGGGGGGGGGGGGGTAGTTTTTAATGTTATAACGTTTTTGTTTAGGTCAGGTAAGGTTATGTTGGCCTGGGCAGGGACCCAAAAAGTATAAGATATTTATAAGTTTTTTGGGCTAAAACCTTTACAAAAAAAATGAATGTTTACCTGACAAGGTAGTTGTATTTACTTTTGACTTTTTATTTGAACATTTCGTTGGAGGATTTTTTTTTTTTATTGGGGGGGGGGCTACCACACTCCCTTTAATTTTAATAAACAAACAAACAGACAGACAGACATCTTATTATTTTATTGGTTTTAATAAATTCCAGATGTTTTTAGGGTGTTTTTAGTCTGTTGGCAAAAGCAAAGAAATTTTTTTTCATTTCTAAAAAGAAATAAGATTTCAGTTTTTTTTTATGAAAAATGAATCTTGTTTATAATTTATACCTATATCCATGACTTTGTAAGGCTTAATGCCTAATCCATTTCCGACATTATTATTGTCACCTCTTTCTCACTAAACTTAGTTCCGATTTTCACTCGGACAGAGAGAGAGAGAGAGAGAGAGAGAGAGAGCAAGGGAGAGAGAGAGAGAGAGAGAGAGAGAGAGAGAGTTACAGCTCTTTCTTTTTACTTCCTTCCGATTTTACTAGATAGCGATGAGAGAAATTTCTTAATGGTAAAAATACTACAATCTTTAATGGTTTTTGTATTACTAGCGGCTGCGCCAATAGTATCTACCAGAAAGAGTGCAATAAAACAGCCAAAAAGAAAGACTAAAGTCTAAAAAATAAATATCTTTGGGGACTTTTATTGAACTTTGATTGGTTGATTCATTAAGTTGAAGACGAAGAAAGTCCCTAAAAAATCAGCATGCTACGTCATAAAAACGAGGAATTATCAATCTCTTTTTTAGGGGTTTTCTTTCCCACTCTTCCTCTCCTCATCCCTCATCTTTATGACGTCATTGGTGGACTTTCTTAGTCTTACATTAAGTTGAGTGTTCAAACGTTTCAGCCACTAATTTTGATTTACAGAAGAGGTATTTTTATTTATTATCATAGAGGATGTAATTGTACATCAATTTATCAGCCATTGTCTGATCCCTTTAGATCCATGGGTGTAATAACAGACTTTGCTTCATGTTAATTTCATAATATTACCAGATATATATTATTATTAGACAGGGAATATAATTATCAACAAGGATGACAACATCCATAAAAGCGAAGCACTGAAACGGTAGGACAAACGGACATTAACACTTGTACAGTATCTGAACTGAAAAATCGGAACATAAATGTATAAATGTCGAATCAAAATTGTAGGTAAATTTGTTGAAAAACTGCTTGATACAGGATAATGTTTTGGACATACTTACATTTTTAGGACTTGATTATAGAGTTGCTTTGCTTATACTATTGTTCTTTGTTGTCTCAGGAATCAATATACCAAAAATCAGATCAAACGGATAATTAGGTCACATAAAAATTAGTTGTTAAAAAAGTAGAAAAATCAACATGTTTAAAATGGACATACGGACATTCTGGTAATGATTATAGAGTTGCTACGCTTTCTAAATCGTACCTAACTACTACAGGAATCATCATGCAAAGTTTGAAATCGATAGGACAATTCTAACATGCCTAAATTAACGAGAAAAAAAAGCTATCTATCTCGGACGGACGTACGGACGGACGTACGGACCGACCCTAATTATAGAAACGCTACGCTTTTAAAAATAAGTACAAACAAAGAGTTTAATTCTCTAATAAACAAGGATGACAATATCCATACATGTAAAGCTCTTTAATCAGACGATAGGACAAACGAACCGGTGTCAGAACTTCATAAGCTAAATTTTAATTTATAAAAATTTGAAGTAAATTCATTGACTTATATTTTTAGAACTTGATTATATAGGTGCTTTGCTTACAACATTTTGCCTTGTTGTCCTTAAGAATCATTATTAAAAGAAATAAAGAAAGCAACTTTTGCCAAGTATGTTTTAAAATGTAAAATATGTAGGGACTTTTTGGTATCGTTTATAGAGTTTCTACACTTTCTTAATTATTTTTAACTTTTAACAGGAATCATCATTCATCATACAAAATTTTAAATCGATAGGACAATTGTATCATGCTTAAATTAACGATAAGGGCACTATGTTACAGACTTACAGACAGGCCAACCCTAATTGTAGATTTAAACTTCGCTTTTATAAAGATACTTCCTCTCACCCTAATACTCGTGTGTGTGTTGGGGGGGGGGGGGGGGGGGAAGTAAGTTTTAATAAAATTTCAATATGAATTAACTAATCTATATGATTATGCTCTTACTATTACAAATACATCCTAATAATTTCAGTTCCGGAGGATGTATGTTCGAGAGTTTAATAATTATTATTATGTTAATGTGAGAAACACAGAAGGGAAATAAAGATTAGTTATTTGCATAAACATTTTCCGTCAGTCAAAATAACAAGAAAAGTATTTTTTTCTTTGTAGGTTAAGATCTATCTTACCGCTGAACCGAGTTTAAGTGTTTAAGTGTCTTATTTTCTATAATTAAGTCTTGCAATGGATTTAGGCCTTTTTTTAAAAAAAAAAAGAGAACCCCTAGATGCCAACTGCTCAACCGCTAATAACAAATATTAAGGTTCATGCTGTTTTTGTTTAAATTTCTCGAGAAGCTTACAAAGTGTTTAAAAAAACCAGCCACGTGACGTCATAAAAATGAGAGATGAGAGGAGAAGTGGGAAAGAAAACCCCTAAAAAAGAGATGGATAATATCTCATTTTTATGACGTCACATGTAAAGCTTCATATCTCGGAAATGGTTGAAACAGGTTTTTTTTTTCATCGGATGGGTTCTCGCTAGTTTCAAGTGTTTAAAACATTTTTATGGGGGGGGGGGGGAGCGTTGTTATTGCCCCCCACCAAAAAAGTTTGATCGTCCTTTGTTATATAACGGAAAAAGACTATTTCCTATTTTATCTTGTACAGATTAGAAAATAAAAATAAGACCATTTGTAAGCTGGATGTTATGTTAAAAAGTCCTAAAATAACGAGAACTAGTTTTTATGCCTAATTTAAACAAAAAAAATTGGGGTAATTAGCTTAATTTGTATTAAAAAGTGTGCTTACGTGCTTGCAAGCGCGTGGGATCAGAAATGCGCGATGCGCTTGGATAAATTTGAGCACAATAGACATCCACTAGAGTTTTTGTGCTTTCAAAATATTGAACAGAAAAGTATCCTATTTTTAAAAAGTAGCAAGATTTTTCGCTAACCGCTGAACCCCGAGGTTGTGTTGGTAGTAAGCTTCATTCGGACATACTGTCATCACAACCTCGGGGGCGAAGCCCTTGGAGGCTAGAGGCAAGTAATTTTTAATATATGTAAATATGCTTGAAATAAAAATCCTATATTTAAAGAAATCATGTAAATATACATTAACCAAAAAATCTCAATTAAAGTTTTATTAATAAGAAAAATATTAATAAAAAAACTTATCTAAGCACAACGAATTCTGCCGTATCTACACTTGACTGGTCTATTGGTGAAACAAACTGTGCCAGGGGGGAGTAAAATGGAGTCTTTGTGAGCCAGGGAGCGAGGGAGCATTGGAATGTAAATTACACTGGTACCCAAAGTTTTTAACTTCTTAAAATTTTTATTTCACTCTAAAAGTGTCCATATATTTCAACCAATGCAATGATTGAATCCTACACAAGAATTTTTTTTTATAATCGTACAGGATGTACATAAATGTATCGTCCATTGTCTTATCCCTTTAGATCCCTGGTGTGATTATAACAGTGCAGAGCAGTGGTCAAATGACCGGAAAAAAGAAATTAGAAGAATGTTTAAATTCAGGAAGAGACTTATTCCGGTTCAGAGCTTCCCTGAGAAATACCAGTCTTACTTAGATAGATAGATAGATAGATAGATAGATAGATAGATAGATAGATAGATAGATATATAGATAGATAGATAGATAGATAGATAGATAGATAGATAGATAGATAGATATATATATATATAGATAGATAGATAGATAGATAGATAGATAGATAGATAGATAGATAGATAGATAGATAGATAGATAGATAGATAGATAGATAGATAGATAGATAGATAGATAGATAGATAGATAGATAGATAGATAGATAGATAGATAGATAGATAGATAGATAGATAGATAGATAGATAGATAGATAGATAGATAGATAGATAGATAGATAGATAGATAGATAGATAGATAGATAGATAGATAGATAGATAGATAGATAGATAGATAGATAGATAGATAGATAGATAGATAGATAGATAGATAGATAGATAGATAGATAGATAGATAGATAGATAGATAGATAGATAGATAGATAGATAGATAGATAGATAGATAGATAGATAGATAGATAGATAGATAGATAGATAGATAGATAGATAGATAGATAGATAGATAGATAGATAGATAGATAAATAGATAGATCATACATCGATTTTATACAATGGGATATTTAGTATCGCTCCAAACTCGAATAAATTCAGCTGTATTAAAATCGGTCCTAGGCTATTCTTGAAAATCTATGATTATGTATGAATAGATAGATAGATAGTCTCATTCCGGTTCATAGCCTTGCATTGGTGAGAAATTATGAATGAGTAGACGGACAATTTTAAGTTGGATCCTTAAGTAAAAAAAAGAACATTAAATGCAAACATGTCAACAAATATTTAGGAAACATTCATAATAGGTAGAATTAAAAATAGTGCTGTTTCCCAAATATTGTATGTGAAACACAAACGAAAAAAACCATGTTACATAACTGTGATTCTTATTTAGGTTAGGTTTTGCAATAGTTAGAGGAGTCAAGAAGGGATAATGCCCCATTGGGCTACGGCCACCAGCAGGGTTAGACCCTCCCACAGAGCATAGAAATAAGTTTGTTCATTAAAAAATTTAATATAAGGGGGAGAAGGGTTTGGTGGTCAAGAAACAGGTTTGAGTTAAAGCCTCAAAATATATTAAGTCTTGGCATGATTAAGGTTATTTGTCAGCCTTAAAATTACTTTTTTGAATAAATTGTTTATGTCAACAGAAATATTGTCAATTCTTTTTAAGGCTCCAACTCCAAATAGGAAGGAAGTCATATTAGCATTCTTTTTGTCAACACTATATAATATCAGGGATATAAAGGGATAAGACAATGGCCGATAAATTAATGTACATCCCCATAGATGATTCACAAAATTTACCTTTCTCTAGATTACAATTTGTGGTTTAAACCAATCAATCAAAATTTAATAAAAGTCCCCAAAGTTTTCAAGACAACGAATAAGAAAACGTTATTATAAGATTTTGGGAACTAGTGTAATAAACAGCCCAATGTCCCCTCCCTCCCTGATATAATATCATTAATTTGTGTACATTATTCTTTTAATTTTAACAAATGAAAGTAGATCAGAAAAGAAAGGGGTAGAAAATTTAAAGAGGTAAAAACTCTCATAATCCCCCTCTGTTTAAAAACAAAACTTAAAATTACTTTACATGGGGTTTTTTCGTGTGTTTTATTTAGGTTGGGTTAGGCTATACTGGGTAGGTAGCTCTGCAGGGTTAGGACACCACAGATTAGTAGAAATTTAGGGAAAAAGGACCTCTGCTCGCTAAACATTTATGGGAAAATCTCCTAACATCGCCTGTCGAACTTTTTAGCTTTCTTAAAAATCGTATATCTATAATACAAAGTAGCTTGATGTCTGTCCGTCTGTCCGTCTGACCGTCTATCCGTCTGTCTGTCCGTCTGTCTGTCTGTCCCTTAAGATCTCGGTAACCACTGAACCGATCGGATTCTACTCTTCAGGGAATATACCTACTGGTCCTGTGGTGGTTTTAGGCTATTTTCTTGGGGGGTGGGACACCCCCAACCCCCCAAAAATAAAAAAAAACCAACCCCCCAAATTTTTTTTTTACATTTTTTTGTAAAATCTCAGTAACTGCTGATCAAATTGGGCTCTACCCTTCTGGGAATATACCTACTGGTCCTCTGGTGGTTTTAAGCTATTTTCTTGGGGGGTGGGACACCCCAACCCCCCAAAAAATAAAAAAATCCCCACTTCCAAAATTTTTTTTTTCAATTTTTTTAAAACAAAAACCAGTAATTGGGGGGGGGGGGGGGGACCCCACTGCAACATGGGGCGAAGCCCCTATGAATCCCCCCCCCCCAAAAAAAAAAATCTAAATATTTTTTTTAAATTTTAATTTTTGTGTATGCGAACAACCTAGGTCTGATTTTTACGAATTGAAATTTTTGTGTATACGGCAAACAACCTGGGTTTAATTTGTACAAATTAAAATTTTTGTGCTTAAAGGCACAACCTGGGTTTAATTTTACCACAGAGTAATTAAACAAAGAATAATTTTTTGAATATTTCTATTAAGGAGGGTTGACTTCCCAAAACTATGTAGGGCGAAGCCCATAGAGGCTAGGGGCGAAGCCGCTAGTAAACAATATAATAGTAAACATTTTGTTAAGTTCGTATTTTTCTTGTGTTACTAATGAACATTGCTTTCCTTGTTTTAAAAACTTTCTTTTAACAAGAATGACAACATTAATAAGTAGGGAAACTCATAATAAGAATTTATTTCAAAATCAACTCCAACTGCAAATTGTAACCATTTTGACTTTCACTTTATAGATATAACTCAAAATTAATCCTAAAAATAACGCTGTAATCAAGTTATTATTTGGATTAAAACTTTTATTATGTGGTACGTACGGACTGAGAGATGGACAAACGCACTAAGCCACGCTTCTAAGTATAAAACATCAGAGAAAGAGGAGACAATGGGCTATTTATTACACTAGTACCTAAAGTTTTAAAATAACGTTTTCTTATTCATTGACTTACAAGTTTGGCTTGTTTAAACGTTTCAACCACTAATTTTAATCTACAGATAGGGTAATTTTGTGTATCATCATTGCGGATGTTCATTAATTTATAAGCCTTTGTCTTATCCCTTTAGAAACTTAATAAAACAATGTGCTAACGTCGAACTATACTTACAAGTTACGGATGAACGGACAGACGAACGAATATAGCAAGTTATAGGTAAGCTACGCTTCTGAGCATAAAACAATGTGTTAACGTCGCACTCCATCATGAAAATTGAATTGGTCTAAATTGAAAATTGAATGTTCTAAATAGATTAATCAATAGGCATAAGATGTTTCTGTAATGTAGATTATTATCCTCGCTAACCGCTGAACCAATATGGTTCTCCTTTACAATGAAGCTTTAGAAAGGTACAGGGAATATTTATTAATACTTTTTGGGGGGAGATTACCACCACCCTCCAAAGAGAAATAAACCCTTAGAAAAAAAGACACTCCCCCTTTCTCAATAAAATGTCTCTAGTGGTAGTAGTTTTTTCCCCAAAAAATAAGCCAACTATCAACATCTTATTTTCCAACTTGACATTTTATGATTAACTAGCGTTTGTGCCCCTAGCAATTAGGGGCTCTGTAATTGAAAGGATAGAAAAGAGCAGAAAAATAGCCTAAAACCTTCCAAATAATTAAATAGAAAAATATAAAACTGCCTAAAACTCTACAATGGAGAAACCAATCAGCTGAGTGGTTAATGAGATCTTAAGCTACAGACAAAATGCCATACTATCCTCCTATTATATAAAGTAGTAAGCTTTTTTGTCTGTAGCGTGGGATCTTGCTAACCACAGAAACAATAAGGTCCTCCTTTACAGTATAGCTTCTTATAGGTTCCTGGATGGTATTAGTTTTGTTTCCCTATAATATAAAGTAGTATGCCTATTTTATATATTAGGATATTGTTTATCGTCCATTGTCTTATGCATAGGATGAGAGAATGTTAAAAATAATTTTGAACAACATTGTAGGCACCCCTTGCTATTTTGATGCTAATATATCCTTATCCATCACTATAGTTCATAACATGGTGTTTATACATTTCCGCATATTGTCCCAGTTGCGCAACTTTTTTTTACAATTGCAAAAATATAGGGCTGGTTTAAAATACCCCCCCCCCCCCCGACGAAGCTCAATCTGTACCACTTTTGATTCTTGTGACGTCATAAACTGAGGGAGAAATGGTAAAGAAAACCCCTAAAAAGGAGATGGAGAATCCCACATTTTTATGACGTTACAAGAATCAAAAGAGGTGCAGAATTGGTACCGATTGGGCTTCGTCCCCCCCCCCCCATAAAAAAAGTACGGTTTCCACTTATATTTCATCTGGACAAAAAGTAAACTTATTGGAAAACATATTTTGAATATTAGGTTAGGTAAGCTAGGTTAAAAGTTAGAAAGAGTACCTGAAGGTTTAAGACCAACCGTGGGGGCTGGAAATAAGTTTTGGTCAAGAAATTGATGAGGTCCTATTATATAAGGTAGTAAAGTTTCTTGTCTGAAACTTAGGATCTCACTAACTACTGAACCGTTTGGGTTCTCTATTTGAGGCAAGCTTTAGATAGGTTCTAAGGTCCTGTGATAGTTTTAGGATCTATTATTTTTAAATTTGAGCTATTCTTTTATCTCCCCTCTGCCTCTTCGAATACAGAGCCTCTAGATTCTACGGGCATAGCCGATATATATTATATATATACTGAATTAAAAGCACACCTCATAGCACATGAGTCAAATTGGTATTTAAAGTTATTTAGACCAACTAGATTTATTTCTAAGTGTTGTACATCTTATATGTTGTTAAGTTTATACATCTTCTTCCACTAGCCTCTAAAGAGATGGGTTGAGGGGAAAGGGTTCCCCTTCAAATATGTAGCTGTGTTTAGTGCCCTTAAAAATGGGGATAGATGTCACTGCTTTTGGCCTACCTATTCTATTGACGTCATAGTAGAGGGAATGAGAAAGGGAAGTGGGAAAAGATAAGAGATGGGATACAAAGTATTTCCTGATGTCAATAGAACAGGTAGGCCAAAAGCAGTGACATCTATCACAATTTTGCTAGGGCACTATTTACAGCTACTTCAAATCTTTGATAGACCCAAAAGATAGTTTAAAACCATGCAATAACCAAATAAATATGTTCGTTTTTTTGGCATATATCATATACTAGAGTTGGCTCGATATAATTATCTCCCTATTGGCTAGTTTTCTATATGCATATCTATTTCTCAATAAATCTATTTTCCTCACCCGGCATTACTAACTAAAAGAAAGTAAATATTTAATAATCTAAATGATTTTAAAAAGATTTTTTAAATTATATTTTTTTCTTTACATTACCATCACCAAAGGGTTAATGATGATGATTACAATTTTAGTTTAATATTTGAACACACAAAGTGTCGCCACAATCGAATTCTTTTAAAACAGAGTTTTCTTAAATTTATTATATTATAAATCTAAATTTTCTTTTTTATGATTAGAAATTAAATACATTGATATAAGGTAAATATCAATATGAAATTAAAAAAAGGAATTTATTTTTAATAAAGTAAAATAATGGGTCTTATCGTTCTGGGCAATGAGAGTATATTATGGATTATTGGAGCACTATGAGTTTTAAACAAATATTCCTTGGAAAATTTGAGCTCGTTTATAGACATTTATTTCCTATATAGATCTGACATGGATCTTGAAGCAATTAAGCAGGCCGTTTTGTATATGTTAAAAATTGGAAGATTTCATTAAATAAAAGTAATCGCAAATATACTTAGTAAATGACAAATATGTTTTTATTATGTTATAAGTGCCTCTAGAGACCTCTAGGGGAACTTAAGATGGTGGGGATTTGAAATCGACCCTGTCACATTTTTTATTTTAGTTTGAAAATTATTTTTTTTTGTTGAAAGGGGGGGGGGTATTTTTAGGTCTATGGGGGGGGGGGGGGTAGAAGTCGGTCGACCAAAACCCATGTTTAATTTCTACCATCTCTCAAAAAAAAGTTATAAACCTTCCAAGGACATTTAAGATGCTATATTGCACAGGAAAACCAAATCGGTTCAGCGGTTAGTACAGACATTCCTAGTTCTTTTATGTACAATAATGTACAGGTATTTGAAATTAATTTTGTCGGTCAATTTAGATTTTTGAATTTAAAGTATTTAGACTGAAATTTGTAAAACAAAAGCATCATTTAAAACCAATTAATATTTGTTAATAGGCACGTGTACATGATTTTGTATGGAGGAATAGGGGTGTAAATTTTTTAAGGAGGTAGGACAGTAAAAAATCATCAGAAACCGTCAAAATAAAATAAAACCAGCTTAATATTACGCCAAGAAATCCGTGAAGCTTCTCTGAATTGAATAACTGCATCGGTTTAGTGACACTTAACATTTTTTCTTTTTGAAGGGTGATGGTACCATCCCTCAAAATAGCTATAAAACTTCCCAGAAGAAGCTGCACTGTAAAGAAGAATCGTATCGGTTGAACGGTTAGCGAGATCCTTTGGTAAAGACAGACAGATCTTGTTACTAGCGGCTGAACCCCTATAGATAGAGCTGTAAATAAGCCAAAACCAACCCAAAAAAAATATTTTAAAACCAATTTGAAGATTCCTGAAATAGAGAACTAAATCAGTTGAACAAGATCTAAATGTACAAAAAATGTTATAACTAGAAACTTCGATATGTCATTACTTGGATATAGATTTTCATGTACTCTAATAAAGTGCTACTTGCAGCTGGCTAAAATAACGATACCCCCCATCCACACCCATACCCCTCCCACTATATAAACAAACTGAGCAATAAATAAAGAACATTGTAGCAACCTAAATTTATTACAAATTTCTTTTGGCAGTATTTAAATCTAATTAAAATTTGAACTTAACTGGAATAACAAAATGTCAATGATATGTCAGTTATGAAAACTTTTATTCCACGCCTTATTGTCGATATTAATAATTTAAGTTGTATATCGACACATCAATGCTTCAAAGTTTAACAGGATTAATAAAGTTAGATGGAGACATTTTGGACTTCAACGCAACAAAAAGAAATCGTTTCATCTTTTTGCTTTCCATTTTCATTATTTTCATCTATATTTTATAATTCAAAAACTTTTTTAAAAATATATATATACAAACAGTTGTCCGTGGATACGAAAATATTAATAAAATTGATTTTTACCTTATCTGTTTGTCTGTTTGTGTGTACCAAAGGATCTCGCTAACCGCTAAACCGATCGGGTTCTCCTTAACAGGGTAGCTTCTCATAGGTCCTAGCAAGGTTTATAACTATTTTCGTGGGGGGTGGGACACTTCAATCCCCCCAAAATGAAAAATACCCCCCTAAAAATTTTTTTTTTACTTTTTCTTTTAAAATTCAAAATAAGAAATTGGGTTATCAAATTCGACTCCCCCCTCCTCAAGTGCCCCTAGAGGCCTCTAGGGGCGTAGCCGCTAGTTTTCAATAAACCTGTATAAATAATTTCCTAAGATAAACTTTAAAAAATCACGAAACCTTTCACATAAAAATTGTTTATAATTGTATGGTGATATATTTATGATTTTATTTCTCATGGTTAAATAGACATTCAAAAAGTAATATGATGTTTGTTTTTTACTTAGAAGGCTTAGCCCAATTGATTCTCCTTTACTGTGAAGCTTTTTATAGGTTATTATAGGATTTTTAAAAACTATTCTGAGGGAAGATTAGGTCAGCACACCAAAGAAAAAAAATCTTGAATAAAATCAAACATGCGAGTGGGTAGGGGGGTAAGACCTCCCGTAATCTCTTAATATAGAGCCCCAAGAGACTTTAGTGGCTATTTTACTAATAACTTACAAAATTGTTTTGAAAAATATGAAAAAATTGAAGATTTTTAATTCACTTAACTTTTTTTGTATTCTTTTTGTTTAAATATTTACCTATTTTCTTTTTAACTGTAAACCATTTTTTATCCTATAACCTGATTCTTAACTAATTTCAGCTCGAATATTCCAATAATTTTACAAATAGGACAAAGTAAGATAAATTAAACCTCCCTCTAATCATGATTTTAAACATAACTTCATTAATGGATTGAAAAAATGAGAATAAAAGATAGAAAATTAAATTGTCTCTTCCCACCTCTCCCCCTAAAAATTTAAAGTTACCAAAGCAAGAAATTGTAATATATCTTATTTTAAAATGTTTTTTGGTAAATACTGGTTGATTCGCCCCTTGTCTTCAGGGAATAGCGTTGGGAGCAAAGAAAATAGTCTGTAACTAACCTAATACATCATTCAGAGGCTTATTTAAAAAGGATCCAATTTTTACTAGCATTTTCTAATATCTTTAGCTTCAAACAGTAGAAAAACCTTACTACTTTATATGATTACCAGCGGCTACGCCCCAGGAGGCCTCTAATGGCTCTTGAGGATGGAGGGATGTCAACCCTCACAACTTTTATTTGTAGTTTTAAAAAAATGGGGGGGGGACATTTTTATCCTTCTTGGTGCCCTCCCCCGAAATGGTTATAAACTTTCTCAGGTCCTATGATAAGCTACTCTGTAAAGGAGAACCATATAGGTTCAGCAGTTAGCGAGATCTTTCGGTATAAACACACAGACCCTGTTATTTTATTATAGGGAATAGATTACTATTTTTTTATGTTTAAATAAAAAATCACGAAACCTTTCGTCACTAGCGATGCCGCTTATATCATATTCAGATTCTAGAATTCAAAAGTAAAACCTTATTTGAACATAGTAAACCAATTTATTTATCGTCTATATGTCTCTGTGTCCACTAAGATCTTGCAAACCGAAAAACTGATCTTATTTGATACAGAGGAATTAATTACCAACATTTTTTTAATAGCGTCCTAGAAGCTATATATCATTTTTGATAAAATAACAAATTTATAAAATTCTAAACATTTATTTTTTTCTACTACATATTAATAATACTATACATTAAAGCAATAATTTAATTAAACTGCAACTAATAATAAAATAATGTAAATTTTGACTGGTTTTGTAATAATAATACTTGGAATTAAACCATTTGATTATTCACTGTATAAATATTTTTTTGATGAGATTCCTTGAATGATATGGTGCAAATTGTCGGCCAAAATTTATTTGACGGACAAATCAATAGGTGCGCAGTCTTCGCCGGAGTTCACCGCAGATCTTTCAGGGTTATTAGCGGCAATGGCGGCAGCACAGCTGGCCTCATACAGTGCCCGCCTTTGGGCCAACAGCCGCAGCTGCTCATGGAAGTCATTGGCAGCCGCGGCGTTTTGAATGAGCGGCTGGAGGGCGAAAAGTGGGGACAGGCGGTAAAGGGCCAGGGGGTCAAATAGCGGATGGCTGAAGGGTGTTAGTTGCGGCTGGTTGTTGGACAACGGTGGGCTGTGCGGCAGCGGTGAGGGTGAGTTGGCTGCGGAGGATAGTGGTGAAGGCGGCTGGTTGGCGGCGTGGCTGGAAACAGGTGATACAGAATGGAGACTTGAGCCTGCGGCGGAATGAGCGGCGAAAGCACTGTAGGCAGCACTGTCCATGAACGGCGGGGTTGGTGTTCTGCTGGTTGTAATGCTGATGGGCTGTGTGGCAGCAATGGTTGGCAGTCCTGTTGGCAGAGCTGCCCGTGGCAGCTGCAGCTTAGGATAGCCGACCGACGGCGGTGGAGAAATGTTGCCATAGTCCATGGATTTTCCCATCATTTTGCCGCCGCCGTTTTGCGGCAAATTAGCAGCATTTGCAGCAGAGGCGTTCTTCTGCATGAGACAGTGAATCTTAAACCAATTTGAGCGGCGGCCATATCTGCAGCCGCTTTTTGACATGCCCACCGACAGACACTTACGCAGCCGGCAGGCCTTGCAGCTCGTGCGATTTCTCTTGTCAATAACACATTTGTAATTATTCTTGCAGTCGGGGATGGTGGTCTGGTTGTTGCAGAACCGGCCGAAAAATGATTTGCAGCCCTCGCAGGTGAAGGCGCCGAAATGGAAACCGGCGGCTGGCTCCTCGCAGACACGGCACAGCTGGTTCTCCATTGGGTCCAATTTCTGCAATAAAAAATAATATAAGAAATTTGCAAAAAAAAAGATTAAAAAATAATTTTAATATTTCAATTTAAAAAAAAAATATACAAAAAATGCCACAATACCTGTTCAGTAGTTTGAAAAACTGAATTTTGAAACAATCTTGCATCAGCAATCATTATGTGGATTTTTATTCAACTGTTATATATAAAAATGTTTATGTGTTGTCTTTACAACAACATGTATATGATATTTCACAAATAAAAATACAGCTTTCACTGTTTATTTATTATGTAGATTCTGAGGGCTACACAACCTTTCTCTGCAAGGGTCAAAGTTGTACTGAAGAAGATACTTTAAAGCGCTGAAGATGAACCACTGAACAAAACCATGGAACCTTTGACACCTTCCTTGCCCTCTCCCTTCTCTTTTGCCCCTTGCCTTTTTTTACCCCACCCATCCCTTCCTTTCAACAAATATTTACCCCTTACCCTTTTTGACTGGATGCCCATCCCTCTTTTTCTTAATGTTTAACACCGTTGACCTTCCGTGTTGTGTGTGTGTGTGTGTACATACAGACACACCGCGTAGAGACGCCAGTGGTCAAATACTTAAACCGGGCTTTGCCGTGCAGCCACCGGTCTGCAGCGCGTTAAAGTCTCCGAGTAGGATCATGCTTGTGTGTGTGTGTGTGTGTGTGTGTGTGTGTCAACTTACAACTTGTTGAATGCTTGAAGGAAAGTATTTAAAAATAGCCAAGCCATATATTACATTTCACTAAATATGTACATTGTACATTTTTTCTACACTTGAGAGGAAAAAATTGCTTTATATTTGAAACTTTGATATTAAATAAATTTCTTGAAAAGTTAATTTGTAAATTTAATAATTAACAAATGATCTCTGAATACATGTAAAATTTGCAATTTTTGGAAAAGCTTTTTAGAGGTAATTAGATGGGTTTTGGATATTTTCGAGCGAATTAAAGCTATGGGAGAAGTAGCTACTTTTTAAAATGAATCATTAAAAAAATAGAATAAAAATGCTATTTATTTTCAATTAGATAGTATCAAAAAAAATCATAAATTTAAAAAACAATGATTTAAATGATTTCTGAAATGACTAACTTAAAAAAATTGTTTTAGATTGTTATTAGATGGTTTTAGGCTATTTTCCAAATGATTCAATCCTTTCAAGCTAGAAGCAAATTAGCTTTATTTTGAGAGAGAGAGAGAGAGAGATTTGACAATGGGCTCATTATTACACCACTCCCCAATATTTTATGATAAAGTTTTCTTATTTGTTTTCTTAACAACTTTAGGAACTTAAGTAAATTTTGATTATTCATTAGTTGAGTGTTCAAAGGTTTCAACCACTAATTCTAACATACATAAAGGGTAATTTTGTGAATCATCATTGGGGAATATATAAATTTATTGGCTATTGTCTTATCCTTTCAGATCACTGTCTGTTTTAAAATAAATTGTTGACAAATAATATTAAAATTTTGACATCTAGAATTCTTAAAAAATAACAGGTACATTAAATAAACAAACATATTAAAGTATTTGAATTTTAAATGGAATAAATATAAATTTAACAAGTACACTAATGTTAATATATAGCGAAAGCAAGAACTAACTTACAAGATTTTGATTTTCTATTTGAAAAGACAATTTGCACTATATTAACGTGCCCATTAACGATAAACAAAATTAACCCTTCTCTCGATTAAAATTATTGGTTTGAAATAGTCAATACAAGTACTAAAATTTTTAGAGCCATAGAACAAGATAACATGGTTATTAATCTTTGGGTACCAGTGTAATTTACAGTCCAATTTCCCCTCCCTAACTAATAAATTGTCGACAGAAAACTGCGTATGAAAAGGCAAAATGAGAAGGTAGATGTCAGATAAAAGGGACGGTTGCTGAATAGTTACGACTGACAGACGAACCATTACTATAGAGTAGATGTGATATTTAAATGATAAAATAACAACAAGTTGAAATTGCGTAAACAATCTAAATTTAGAATATCCAAGGAATCATGGATAGGTCAATAGAACAAAGAGAATTATTTATTCTATGGTTGATTACAACATTAGTTAGTACTATGGCATTAACTAATATACCAACTATTGTAGACAACCAACCCTTTGATTGCATGACCTTTGGTCTGAAAGTCCTAATTGTGCTACTATTTAAGGCCTAGTCAGAAGATGATTAAAGTCCCTCAACAGATTATTACGTCATACGATAATTACCATTGATCAATTACAGTGTATTCTGGCCTCTAATTGGCTATTCTATCGTAAGACGTCATAATCTGTTGAGGGACTTTAATCATCTTCGCCTAGTCATTCCCCCTTTTTTTTATTCAATACTTCTTTCGATTTATATGGTTTAATATTTTTGTTTTTTAATAAACCTCTCCCCATCCATGACATGGGTTAACCACCCTAAAAATCAATTTAACCCTTTAAACAAATAGTTTTCTATCTATCAGATTGGTTGATCAATATCTAAACTTAAAACAAACATGTAACATTGTAACAGTTAAAAATATTTCTCCTCTCTTTAAATTTAAGAAGTGAAGCTACTCAATAACCCGCTTTGTCCGTCTGGCTTTCTGATTCTCGGTGATTTACCTTTAAATGACTTTTAAGCACTAAACCCATCCCCCTTATTTTGAAATAATTTGTAAATAAGGGGGCCGGATGTAGCTTTTTTAGCTCGAGGGATGGGCTACCCCGTACACATTATAATCTAACCTAACAAAACAGAACAAATAAATGAAAAACTACCCCTTCCTCTCATATTTTCATTTTATTTCAATTAAGAAAAAAGAGGGGGGGGGTGTTCTGCGCTCGTCGAGGTACTTTGAGGGTAACTACTCATACTCCTCTGACCAATAAGCATATAGCTATGTCTGCCTGTTCCTATGAATCACGTGACAAAAAGATTAAAATTGTGTAGATTTGCTGCACAGGGAGGGAGAGGATATTGGACTAATAATTACACTGGTACCCGAAATTTCATAACCCTATCTTATTCGATAGCTCATAAACTTTGGTCTAGTATTTTGTTAACCAATGATTTTAATTTACAGTAGTGATAACTTTGCTTGGGGAAAGTTATCAATTCATCGTTCATTGTCTTATCCCTTAAGATTCCTGAGATTTTCATGAATGTTATCCAAATAGTTTAATCCCTAAAGTAATAACAACGTCTTACATTCATACGGTGGTTTCCCCCAAAGTGTCCAGTCGAGCACAGAAAACCCCCTTATTTTAAAATTAATTAAGAATAAAGGTCGGTGGTAGTTGTATGTTGTTTATTACTATGTCATATTAGGTTAGGTTATATTTAATACTGGGTAGCCCTGCAGGGTTAAGTAAAGGTGAAATCCAACTCCTTACTTCTTTTTTTTTTTCAAGATTATGGGGGTCAGGCCAGTCCTCGATTTTCACTTTGAAGGAAAGCACTATCTATAATCTTGAGAGTATTTGTAATTCGATATTTAAATTTAACTTCAAACATGAATAATCCTAAATCTTGTAGTGTAGAATATCTATTTTTATTCATGTTTATATGTCACCTTAGATCTCGAAAACCAAATGATTTTACCCCTGATGATGATAAACAATTTTACCCCTTCTATAGTTTAAATTATCAGTTAAATTTTAGGTGCTGCCTGTTCAATACAGTGAAAAAACGGCTTTATAAACTTTTCTTTCAAGTGTTCTCTCCCTTCCTGGTTGAAATGAAAATATAAACAAGAAAACGAATAATATATGTTAATAAAGAAAAAAATATTTATCCTTATTGTCATAGGAATCAATATTTAAAAAATCAAGTATCTAGAAGTGAACTGAGGTGGATTCTTAGTGGGGCAAAATTGTTTTCGTGAAAAATCCACCAAAATCACATTAAAAATCTACAAAAGTTAAACAAAATCATAGAAGGGTTATTAACAAAAGATTTTATTTAATTTTTGTAGATTTTTATGTGATTTTGGAGGATTTTTCACGAAAACAATTTTACCCTAATAAGCGATTAGTGGGGCAAATTTTTTTAAAGAATCCACCTCTGTTCTATTATATAAAACTATTTGACTAAAAGTTTTAATTCATTTTTAGTAGTCGTATAAACGTTAATGTTAATAAAAGTTGTTATGCCACAAAGATTATTCCTTATTGCCACAGAAATTATCAAGTAAGGATGGGCAAGGGCATACACTTTATGTATAAAAGCTTCACTTTGGATAACATGGTGATTCATGTTGACCTAGGTAGGCTAGGTATGCTTGAAAAATTCAGGGGTAAAAGAATAAGTAAATGGTTTAATTTCATACAGCGATTCTAACAACAATTTTATAATTCAAAAATATTTCAATATCTATGTTTAGAGGTAATTAGTAACAGTATTGTTATCGTTATCAAATCACAAAAAAGTACGACGAAAGATTCTCTAAAAATTAATACAATTTTTAATTTTATTTTTTCCCCGTTTATCCAAGTAAAGTGGTATAAATTCACTTCTGCATATGGCCAATTTACAAAGTGTCTAAAAAGTGTGACGTCATTAAAATGAGGGATGAGAGAAGAAATGGGATAGAAAACCCCTAAAAAAGAGATGGATAATCCCTAATTTTTATGACGTCACATGGCTGGTCTTTTCAGACACTTTCCAAAGCTTCGTCAAATATTATACATACTGTTACACATTGAAAAAATTGCAAAATAGCTAATTGATAAAGGACACTTATAAAACTGGACTTACCTGGATTTTGGATGGCTCCCGTGGCCGCCAGGATGGATAAATCCAAATTATTCACAACATTTATATATATATTTGATTTTTGTTAATGAACAAACTAAAAAAGGAAACGATAACCCATGGAGGGAGGGGACATTGGACTGTTTATTACAGCAGTCCTCAAAAATTTATAATAACGTTTTCTTATTCTTTGGCTTTCCAACTTTGGGAAAATTTATTAAATTTTAATTGGCTGGTTCATTCAGTTGATTGACCAATCGTTTCAACCACTAATTGTAATCTATAATGGGGGTAATTTTGTGTATTATCATTTGGGATGTACTTCAATTTAGTGGCCATTGTCTTATCCCTTTAGATGCCAGATAACACCCCCACCGTTACAGGGTCAAATAACGAGTGGAAGGGAACGCACACTAGTAAAAATATCGTATTACAAACCATAGGAATCTTGCAAAGATTTTAGGTTGATCTTCTAGTATTTCAAAGGATAGGGACCAATATGTTAAATAAAATTTACATGCTGAAAAAAATCAGGGATCTTAAGGGATAAGACAATAAACGATAAATCGAGACACATACCCAATAAATAAAATCGTTTCTGTAGATTAAAATAATTTGTTAAAAAGTTTGTACATGTATAATCTGTAGCTTTGCACCAACCAATTAATGAGACATTATTCATTTTGGATACTTTGGACACCAGTAAAATTTATCAACATATATGGTTTAAGAATGATAGAACGATTATAACGCAATCTAATACTTCAAATATCCTGTTATAATTAATAATGTTTTTTAGAAAAGTTTTTCTTTTCCTTCTTCCTACAATATTTATATGTTTAGCCACTAGTTCAAAGAATTTATACCAAAGTAATTTTTAATAGAAGCGCAGCAGCAATACCTAATAAAAATCCTTCCCCCCCCCCCCAAAAAAAAATAATAAAACAAATCGGGTATAGTCTCTTTCGGTACATCGCATCTTGAGGGGCGTTTAGTCGTATTTTCACAGTAGCTTTTGATAGGTTATTTTAGGTTTGGTTAGGTGATTGCCACGCAGGGTTATAGCCACCCGCAGAGGCTAGAAATAGGATAAATGCTAGAGTGAAAATATGAGAGGGACTATACCCAAAAAATCCATCCAATTAGTAATAAAGTATTTTTTAGCTTGAAGCTAAAGATCTCGGAAAGGCCTGTTCTTAATTGTTCGGAATGCTCTTTTCAGAGAAGCTTTTAAATGTCTTGTGGGGTGGTTTTAGGCTTTTTTACTGACCTTCTCATCTTGCTATAAAAACTAGGGGCAATGTAACCAATTATTCTTATTCAATTCTTACATTTGTTTCCATTTTGATTATACTTTAATTTAATAACCTTTGCCTTTAGGTCAGATTAAACATAAGTTACACTTGTAACTTGGCAAGGATCTAAAAAAGATATGACAATGACCGATAAATATATGTACATCCCCAATAATAATAAGAAAAAATAGTGGTTTGAACACTCAATTTAATAAACCAATAAAAAATCGAGGTGCCCAAAGTTGTTAAGCAAAGAAAAAGTTATTATAAAACTTTGGGGACTAATGTTTGAACAGCCTATTGTCCCCTCTCTTTCTCTGGTAACTTGGTCTTCTGTTGCATTCATAGGCGTGCGTGAGAGAGATATAGGGGGGTAGTCAACACCACCCTTGATATTAAGATTTCAGAAATTGAGATGTCTTGGATTATTTTGTAATATAGGGTAGTTAGATTGATATACAGGGTGTCCCTCGTAAACTGTTTTTTTTTAAACGCTTATTACTGAATATTTGAGCTATCTGAGTAAAATAAAAAGTATTTGGCAGCCTACTACTGACCATTTTATGATATAGTGATGAAAAATCCGCAAAGTTAACAGAAAAAAATCTACAAGGTAATACATAACTAGCTGATTTTAGTGAATATACAAAAAATATACAAAGACTTACTCCAGACATTATAAGAACTGGCATTGTAGTCAAATTAAAATTTTAGGTTCTTGTGTGCATTTGAAGCAAGCTCACATGAAAAATTAACAAAGAAGATCAATATTATTATTTTAACATATTATTATATTATTACACTTCAGATTCTTGAATATTGAGAATTTCTGGTATGCCATATCAATCCTGTTCTAGTTTTGTGCTTAGAAAGTCTTAGCGACCAGATAGCTCAAAGATTAAGAGAGTAATACGCGTTAAAAAAAACAGTTTACGAGAGACACCCTGTATGATTGGGATGTGCAAAATAACAATCTTTAAACTTTTATAACAATAATCTTAATTTAAACATGTTATACCATTTGTTAGATTGTAATATTTTTGTGAGGGTGAAGGTTTTAAGGTTTATTTATGATTTGTATGTACAAAATATTTCCAACTTGTCTATCAATAATTCTAAACTACATAAGTGTAATTTTGTTATTAATAATTAGAGGGGTGTGTTTATTTATCCTCTAATGGAATATCCCTGTATGAAAAAAAACACGATTTCGTGATATCGCCTCTTGAGGGGCGTTTCGTCGTATTTTCACAGTAGCTTTTGATTTTTCATTTTAGGTTAGGTTTTTGTGGGCTAAAATAGGAGAAAAGCTACTGTGAAAATACGACAAAACCCCCGTAAAGAGGCGATATCATAAAAATGACAATATCCGAATAATTTCTTCTCGATTGCCCAATCTCTGTATGATTTAGAAATGACTAACCACAATTTGCATTTATATGTAAATTAAACGGTAAAATTTAGTGCTTTATCCATGCCGCTAAACTACCTATTTTTTTTTAATAGCAAAGCTACTCTATATTTTTTCTGAAGCTCAGCTGTTATTTAGAAACTGTTGAATTTTTGTGTCTAGATACTTAGGGATAATGACATCCTTGTTTTAATAAAATTTAATATGTAAATTGTTTTGATTAAAAACTAATATTTATTTCTGCAGCCTAATATCTTTTAAACATTGTTGTTGAGTTGCCACATTAGAAACTTGTTATACTAAAGATATTAAAATGGTATCTATTAGTGCTATGCTAGGTCAATGCCATCAAAGAAGCAGCCTATTGTGCCTAATAAAAATGACGACGTTCACGTCAATACAAATAACCAATTATAGGCGAGTATTCATTTTCTCGTATTTATTCGAATCCGGTGGATAGGAACCGGTTCTCATTCATACGAAAAAACTATGTCTAGCATCGTATTATATCCAGCTTTCTACGAATATAGAAATGTACAATCATAAGATTAAAACCAGTTTTTTTTAGCCGGTGCCTCCGGCACCTCGGGGCTAAAAAAACTAGTTTTAATCTCATATTTGTACATTCTATATCCGCGGAAAACCGTTTATGATACGATACGAGAAATAACTATTATCGTATTCCTTCGAAACCGCTGGATTAGAACCGGTTCTCATCAAGACTAAAAAAGAATACTGGCCTATCAATGGTCTTTGTATTGTATAACGTCATTTTTTATTACTATAAGCAGCTTCCCATCATACGTTAGAGAAATATATTGCTCATAAATAACATTGAGACTTTTGAATGCCATGTTAGAACTTTAAGACAAAAGTCGTGAATAATTAGATTATTTTCGCTGAAGATGTCTTAGAAGATAACATATCAGAAAAAAATTCTAATAAAAAAATTGCGCAATAATTTATTGAAAAATCTATGAAATATACGGAAATGAATAAACACCAAGAATACAATTTTGTAAATAAATTTACATCTCAAAGGTGTTATTTAGAATATTAAGAATTAGAATATAGTTCAGGGGTGGTTTATGCCAGAGAGAGTGAGAGAGAGAGAGAGAGAGAGAGAGAGAGAGAGAGAGAGAGGGGAGAGAGAGAGA
Source organism: Acartia tonsa (assembly GCF_053477335.1). Classification (NCBI taxonomy): domain Eukaryota; kingdom Metazoa; phylum Arthropoda; class Copepoda; order Calanoida; family Acartiidae; genus Acartia; species Acartia tonsa. Next base: position 2,844,352 of record NC_137272.1, read on the forward strand.
AAGAGAGAGAGAGAGAGAGAGAGAGAGAGAGAGAGAGAGAGAGAGAGAGAGAGAGAGAGAGAGAGAGAGAGAGAGAGAGAAGAGAGAGAGAGAGAGAGAGAGAGAGAGAGAGAGAGAGAGAGAGAGAGAGAGAGAGAGAGAGAGAGAGAGAGAGAGAGAGAGAGAGAGAGAGAGAGAGAGAGAGAGAGAGAGAGAGAGAGAGAGAGAGAGAGAGAGAGAGAGAGAGAGAGAGAGAGAGAGAGAGAGAGAGAGAGAGAGAGAGAGAGAGAGAGAGAGAGAGAGAGAGAGAGAGAGAGAGAGAGAGAGAGAGAGAGAGAGAGAGAGAGAGAGAGAGAGAGAGAGAGAGAGAGAGAGAGAGAGAGAGAGAGAGAGAGAGAGAGAGAGAGAGAGAGAGAGAGAGAGAGAGAGAGAGAGGGGACAATGGGCTGTTTATTACACTAGTCCCCAAAGTTTATAATAACGTTTTTTTTGGCTTTACAACTTTAGAGACTTTGGTAAATTTTTATTGGTTGAATTATTAAGTTCAGTGTTCAAACTTTCCAACCAATGATTTTAATCTACAGAAGAGGTAATTTTGCTAATCATCATTGGTGAGCTACAGTAATTTATCGGCCATTGTCATATCCCTTTAGAACCCTAGGTTCATGCAATGCACGTATCTTAAGGGATAAGTAAATGGAAGATAATTTTTATATAAATCCCCAATAATGATAAAATATACCATTTCTGTTGTTAAAATCATTGGCTAAAAAGTTTAGGCACTCAAACAAATCAAAATTAAAAAAAAAATACCCAAAGTTTTTAAGCCAACGAATAAGATAATATGGTTTTAAAACTATGGGTACCAGTTTATTTCACAGTCCTTTATAGATTGTCTATCCCGGGATCAAAAGGGATAAGACAATGGCCGATAAATTTATGTACATCCCCAATTACGATACACAAAATTACCCCTTCTGTATTTTACAATTAGTGGTTGAAACATTTTGACACTAAACTTTATGAACTAATCAATCAAAATTGAATAAAAGTCCTCAAGGTTGTTAAGCCAACGAATAAAAAAAACGTTATTATAAGACTTTTGGTACTAGTTTATATTGCAGTCCATATAGGTTATCTATCAGTGAACTGTGTGAAATAGCGAGGTATAAAATTTAATGTACAATAAATTTTTTCCCCCAATTGCCTAAACTCTTTTTAAAGCAACTCTATAATCGTTACCAGAAAATCCGTCCGTCTATTTAAAACAAGCTGTTTTTTTTACATTTTGACAACATTTTTGTATGATATGGTTATTCTATTCATTTAATTTATAGAATAAAGATTCTTGGGACAACAAGGTAAGGTATCATAAGCAAAGCAACTCTATAATCAAATCCTAAAAATGAAAGCATGTCCTTTTCTTAATCTTATATAATAGCACAATTTTGCAACAAATTTATGTACAATTTTGTTCAATGTTAAAATTAATGTTCTGCTTATTACGTTCTGACACTCTACAAGAGTTATTGTTCGTTTGTCCTTCCTTCTGATTTTAGAGCTTCGCTTTTATGGATGTTGTCATCCTTGTTAATGTTGTTAATTAGAAAGATTAATGAAGACTATTTAATTCAACTTAAAATTTAAGGTAAAAACTATTTTAAGGTATTTAGCCTGTCAAAAATGTTTTTGATATTATTATTTAAAAATGTATAAAAACAAGAAAGACAAAGTCCATGAGTAAGGAAGCATTAGAGAGAGAGAGAGAGAGAGAGAGAGAGAGAGAGAGAGAGAGTGAGAGAGAGAGAGAGAGAGAGAGAGAGAGAGAGAGAGAGAGAGAGAGAGAGAGAGAGAGAGAGAAGAGAGAGAGACAGAGAGGGAAACAGAGAGAGAGAGAGAGAGAAAGAGAGAAAAATCTTAAGAAGGGGTATCATTTTGTGTATCATTATTGGGGATGTACATAAATTTATCGGCCATTCTTTAGATCCATAATGATTAATCAAGAAATAAATAAAATCTGAATTTTATCTCCTATAGCAGCCAAGAAAATAACTTTTTTCAAACAATATTTTATTGATTAAATTAATGCTTGATTTTTATTATAAATATATCTCAAATAGACTCTATAGTTGGCTCCCTTTCTTCTATAGCCATAAGGACATACAGACTGACTTACAGAATAAAAACACAGTGAGTTATTGAGTAGCTTTACCTCTCCGAACCAGCCATTTAAACCATTTCTCTTCACATAAATGTTTCACATAATATAGTAAGAAAAATGACCTCTTGTTTTCAAGGTGGGGTAAAAAAGCTTTAGAAATGCTTTTGGTTCATTCATGGGGAGCAAAGCTCTTAGCAAGCCTAATGTTACGTTTGATTGTCTCCATGGCGCGCATGCTTTAAAGACTTTAAAAATAGTAAAATTAATTGGGTTACCTATAACCAGTGGATTGCCACATTGGAATGAAAATTGTAAATGATTGCAGGGATCTAAAGGGATAAGTTATTGGCCAATAAATAGATGTACATACCCAATGGTGAAACACAAAATTACCCCTTCTGTAAAATCAATAAAAGTCCCCAAAGTTGTTAAGCCAACGAATAAGAAAACGTTATTGTAAAACGTATTGGGGGCTAGTGTAATAAACTGCCCATTGTCCCCTCTCTCTCTCTCTCTCTCTCTCTCTCTCTGTTTTAATTGAGTTTTTATAACTTTGCATAATGGTGATTCCTGTTATGTTGAAATGTTATGAAAATATTTAAAATTCCTGTTGCAGCGCCCAGGGATCTACAGGGATAAGACAATGGCTGAAAAATGTATGTACATTGTACAACCCCAATAATGATACACAAAATTACTCCTTCTGTTGATTACAATTAGTGGTTAAAACGTTAAGACACTCAAGTTAAAAATTTAATACAATTCCCTAATATTGTTACGCAAACGAATAAGAAAACGTTGTTATAAAACTTTGGGGACTAGTGTAATAAACAGCCCAATGTCCCCCTCCTCCCTGACCACCGCCCCGCAGGGGTTACAGTGTAAGTAATGGCATTCGTTCACAAATTTAAATATTTCATCAATTTAGGTTGTAAGTAACAGGTTAGGGCAGGGATAGGTTTCCTCAAAATGATCTGAGATATGTGAATTGTCATACTGATTCCTGTAAAATAAGGTATACTCTTGAAAGCGTAGCAACTCTATAATCGTTTAATATTAAAGATTTTATTAATTACTTTATGAACTTGATTTATGAATGGTGATTCCTATGATTGTAAGGCAAAAGTATTCTGCATAATATGCATTTTTCCATCTGATTTATATAGCATTTTTTTCGTTGCTCTGCTAATTATTTTTATGAATGAATATTCCTTTCCCTATTTCACTTGAAGAAAGGGGCGTGGAATGAATCAGGAATAAGGAAACACGATTAATTGCTTCCTTATGGAAGGCGTTTTTTTTTCATAACAGACAGCTTTAAGACTTTGCATTTTGTGGGGTGAGGGTGTGATTAAGGGAGCTATATACCCCTTCTTACAAATTCCTATGTACGCCACTGTTTAGGAACCAATGTAAAGCTCCCGTTGGAACTTATTCCGGTCAGTAAAAACCATTTTAGAAATGCGTTTTTACGTCTTTCAATGGCTTTAATCTTACAAAGTATCCCAAAAGTATCAAGAAAAAAATCATAATTATTCAGCAAATAACAAAGTAATAAAAACATAAAAAACTGGCAGATTTTTACATATAATTTGAATTTCATTTTCCCTATTCCCTGAACCAAAAGCCTCTGAAGAACATTATTAAAGAATGTGCATTAGTTTCCGAACATGTAAAACATTATTAAATTGTCGAAATTATTAATACAGCACAAACTGTCACTTACCCATGCTTCACCCAAAAATAAACATATTCTCTTGTTAATTTTCCAGGGGCGATTTCTCTTGGGAGGGTGGAGATATTCTCCCAAAATATTCATAAACCATCACTTAACCTATCATAAGAAGCTTCTTTGTAAAGAAGAACCTAATCGGTTTAGAGGTTAGAGACTTTCTAAAATCTAAATACAAATAACCAAAAATAAACATTTAAACTTCTTTAGAATGGACAATTCAATCATTTCAGTAGTTATCCTAGGCTACAGACTAAAAACCTTACTACTTTGTAATATCTTTTTAAAATATAACAGAGTGTTTTATCTTTCTGTATGTCTGCTCTACGCCTCTAGGGGCGTAGTCGCTAGTAGGAAGGATAAAGCAGTTGTTAAAAGCGTAGTTTTTCTATAATTGGGGTCGGTCCGTTCGTCCGTCCGTCCTTCAGTCGGTCTGGCCATAAAGGTTAGCTCTTTTCGTTGATTTATACATGTTAGAATTGTCCCATCAATTTCAAACTTTGCATGATGATTCTGATACGATTTAGAAAGCGTAGCTACTCTGTAATCGATACCAGAATGTCCGTGCGTCCATTTCAAACATGTTTATTTTTATACATTTATATTATGCTTATTCGGTTCTGACACATTACAAGTGTTAATTTTAGGGTTTCCTATCGTTTCAGAGCTTCTTTTTTATGGATGTTGTCATCCTTGTTATAATATGCGTAAGTGAATGGACACTTTACTATTAAAGAGCTTGCGTGTGACTGGAATACTTAACACTTCAAACATCAATTTCATAAGTCATTACCTACGCTCAAAAATAAAATTCAAATCATAAGCTCTTTAAACTTATAAGAAATGACGTCAAACAATACAAATGACCAATGATCGGGCAATACGCAGACTAAATTAACAATGGCAGGCCAGTATACATTTTTATTGACCAATATAAGACCAATTTACATTTTTATTGACCAATGGTAGGCCAATATGCATTTAAATGAACCAATGGTAGACCAGAATACGTTTTAATTGACTAATGGTAGGCCAGTATGAAGTTACTTTTTCAAGGAACTATAAAAAGCTTCTTAAAATCATAATCTTTAAAATAAAACAAAACACTCCAGCCAAGGAAATAAAATAATTATAGCCCCGATTCAAGTTTTGACATCCATGATTTACAGACGGACAGACACACCAAATTCATTACATATGAGATCTTCCATTATTGTCCATTTAAACATCCCCTCTTAATTATTTTTCACTTTTCAAGATAGCTTCATTATATCTAAAATATTTTAAGCTAAACCTAACACTAAATAAGATATACTCGAAGAGAAAATACTGACCCTATTAATTTTTAGAGTAGGATCACATTAATTTCAATTGGACCCCCTCCCAACTGTCCATTAGAAAATACTTAGGTTTCTTGCATGAAGTCTTTGTAAAATATTTGATAATGTTCACCTTTAACCCTTTTGGGCATCCCTGTACATTGCCTAACCCTATTTTAACCCTAATTATTATTTTTGATATTTTTAAGAAGCGTTTATACGTATTTTCACAGAAGATTTTCACCTATTTCTAGCCAATTACCTAACTCTAACCTAAAATAACATATCAAAAGGTACTATGAATATACGACGAAACGCCCCTTAAGAGGCGTAGTCATGAAAGGGACTATACCCAAACTTTTTAACCAACTAGATGTCAAACAAGCAATTTATGTTTGTTAATTGTTGTAAGATTATAATTAGTCTGAAAAAGTATCAATGATAAAGAAAATGAAAATTTTCTCTAGCCACGCGTTCTAACCCGTTGACCGCAAACTTGTAGTCTAAACTTTATGGAGACAAAATAACTTTCCACATATTTTATAATAATACTTATCCTTAAACTTAAAAATTGAAGGGTGGTCCAGATGTGATAAAAGGGACGCTGCGAGTCAATTTTTCTTGTGTAGACTTGCGCGTAATAAAAAGTGTTATGAAACCAATCAAAAAAGATTTGATCTTATATCGATGATAAGACTTTCAAATGAAAAAGTCGAGTTTTTTAGGCATTCAAATAGTTTCACGAACTGATCTTAAACTTATCCCTTCAATGCAATACCTTTGTCTATAAGTCATGTCATTCTGGCTGTAATTGTATTTTTTGCCTGTTTTTCTGCCAAGGCTTAATCCCAATCCTTCTAAAGGAGCGGTTAGTGAGATCATTTATTACATACACACAAACATAATACATAGTTTATTTATATATTTATGACATGCATCTTACATAGCAGTAGGAAATATAATATAAAGCACATTTGGCCTGGATTCGAACCTAAAACCATCTTGAAAATATAATTGTCGCGTTAGATAGCTTATCAAGTACGGTATACATCTACATATATATATTATTTTTGAGTATATCTCAACCAAATATTGTTTAATGATTATATTGTCAAACGTTCTTTAGACAACCAACACTTTGATTGCACGTCTTTTGTTTGAAAATCCTCTGTATCAGGCCAAGGCATTCTCTCCTACTCTAACTATTTAGGTTGCATCCCTGGCGGTGTTTGGGCCAAGATTCGAACCTATCACCTATCACAACTTATCACAAAAAGCGGATTCTCTACGTTATCTATTACGCCACTGGCGCGTTCCACTTCAAACTAAATCTTAATGAATCTCTCAATACTTATTGATTGATGTTATATATAAGGATCATAGAGTTAGAAATTAGATGGATAAAAACAGACATAGATAGATAATCATCAAAACAAAATTTTCTATAAAATTAAACATACTAATACCGTGTTAATATTGAGATTTTTAAGACAAAAGAAGGGGGGGGGGTGAATTTAAATGTAAATTACACTGGTACCCAAAGTTTTATCTAATTCGTTGGCTGAAAACCTTTGGTTACTCTTATTAAATCATGATTGGTTGGTTGCAATAAGCAGTGTCTGGGCTCTTTAATCAATAATTTTATCTACAGAAGGGGTTTGTTTTGTTTATCATCACTGGGAGTGTATTTCATCTAATCGTCCAGTGTCTTATATATTAACTAGCGGCTACGCCCCTAGAAGCCTCTAGGGGCACTCATCGCTCGACCTCATCCCATTTTAAATATGAGTTTGAAAAGCGAAAAAAATATGTTTTGGGGAGGAGGGGATGAAGACACCCTCCCTAAAAATAGTTTAAAACCTTCCCAGGACCTATCAGAAACTTCACTGTAAAGGATCGGTTCAGCGGTTACCGAGATCCTTCGGGACATACAAAAATGATTACTACTTTATATAATAGGATATCCTTAACAATATCTGATTAGTTTTGAGATTTAGGGCTATAGTCTCGAATTTGAATTTTATTTTTTTTTTTGGAGGGAAAATTGTTTATTTTCTTAGTCTGAGTTTAATTTTTGATACACACATAAGATAAACAATTATTGTGTTACTTTTTCAAGAATATTCGTTGGTCAGGAATAAATGTACGTGTCCGTGGAAGTGAATTGAGATAGTTTTTATCAAAGCTGTAGCTTGTCATGTCCATAATTGAACCATTTGTCTACCAAATAATCTAGGTGAGTGTCAGAATATCATAGATTAACAATATAAAGAGTAGATATTGTTAGATTTTGCTTAAACTTTCACAGAGTAGATAGAGCAAGAGGTAAATTTTTGTCTATGGAGTAATCTAGGAGAATATCATAGATTAACAATATAAAGAGTAGATATTGCTAGATTTTAAAATCACAGAGTAATCGATTAAAGAGGTGTATTGGATTAATTTCAGAATATCATAAGTTAACAATATAAAGAGTATATAAAGCTAGACGTTTATGAGTAAATAAAGTAAGAGATGTGTTTTTGTCAATGAAATAATGTAGTTTAGTGTCAGAATTTCATAGATTAACAATATAAAGAGTATTTTTTATGATCGTCAGAGAGTAAATAAAGAAAGAGTGTGTATACTTACGGTACCCTAACCTAACCTAACCAAGGTTAAAATAAACTACACTCTCCACTATATTTTCAATCTATTGTTCTAGGAACTTTGTGTGAAACTTGAAAAGAACTCTTCAAAAAAGCTTCAAGTATTTTTGAAGAAACACTTTTTAGCCTGAATAAAAATATGTACAGGCTCGCACCCCTAGCTGTGAGCCTGTCAAACCTGATAAATTAACAAATATAGATGTTAATTAATAATATCACCACTTACATATATGTATACTTTCTTTTAGAGAGAGAGAGGGGACAATGGGCTGTTTATTACACTAGTCCCTAAAGTTTTATAATAACGTTTTCTTTTGCGTTGGCTCAACAACTCTTGTTAATTTTTCTGAATTAAGATTGGTTGGTTTTTTAAGTTGAGTGTTTAAATGTTTCAACCACTATTTTTAATCTACAGAAGGGGTAATTTTGTGTGTCATCATTGGGTATGTACATAAATTAAATGGTCATTGTCTTATCCCTTTAGATCCCTGATTTTCTTTACCTTATCATAGGCCAATAAATATATAGATGTATAAATTAATTTTTAAGGACAGATATACAGACAGACGGACGGGCGGACGGACTGACAGATAGAGACCAAGCTCCTTTGTATTATAGACTAGCATCTAGGGGCTCCGTATTATAATTGGTGGAAAAGGGCAGAAAATAGCATAAAACCATACCAAGACCTAAAATATGAAAACAAAATAGCCTAAAACCATCCTGGGATCTATGTAAGATTTACTCAAATGGAGAAATCAATCGATTCAGTAGTTTTTAAAACCTTAAGCTACAAAAAACCTCACCACTTTTATACAATAGGAAAGGTTCAAATAAAAATAAGTTTCTACAGAAGGAGATATTTATCGTTCATTGTCTTATCTCTGGAGATTTTATGGCTGTTTGATTAAATTATTCAGAAGCCTATATACATTACATATCTTACAAGAAGGAATGGTTTACACACATTTCCATAACAAAATTAAGACATTTTGTCAAAATTACCAATAATGGTGGCCATTTCTAAATGAATTCCAAAAAAATTTTTAAATATTGCAATAATGGGCCAAATCCTACAAAATTTTCTATTATATCCTAAGAAATCTAGGAATCTTTAAGGATAAGACAATGGGCAATTATTTAATTTACATCCCCATTGTGAAAAAAATATCCCTTAGGTTACCAGCACTGAAAAAGCATGTATGGCATCGTATTACATACTATTTTTTACGAAATTAAAAAGAAAAATCATAAAATTAATACTATTTTGTTAGCCCGGGCAGTCTTCTCTTCAGGTTAACAAAAGTGTTGTTAGTCTTTTATTTTATGATTTTCATATCTGTGAAAAGCTGTCTATATACGATACGATAAATAACTAATGACATTGGTTATATGATCACTAAATTTGATTAAATTTTTTCTAACCAACAAAAATTGGATCTATAACTGAAGTATTTTTAAAAAGTTGTTGTCTAATAACTTAGTTTTTGGTGTGATTTAAAAAATGTTTTGTTTGTTTTAAAGTACACCGTGTTTTATATTATATTTTGAAAATATTTGAAAAATTGATCTGATTGCTTATTAAGTAGCTACAGCTGAGAACTAGAACCATAGACAAATAAATGGATCTATAGAATACGTGGGTAATGCTATTGTGACAGGGGATTTTTGTCGTCATTTTTGGTTACTGATTAAGTCCTCTGATATTGGTCAATACGTTCCTCCATATTCATTGGGAGCAGCGTTTTGGAGCCGGAAGCCGTGAAGCCGCCATATTTTGCTGGAGCCGGAGCCGTAACTTTCATTAAAAAACGGCTCCGGCTCCGGACTAGATAAATAAAGATATTTTTTATAAATTATAATTTGGTAACTATGTTTTTTCATGTCCATTTTTATCAAAAATTGAACTTTTAAAACCTTCAAAAGTAAAAAATTTAAAATATTTTTTATGAAGAAAAAAAATATGTCGAGTTTTTCTTGATTTTAGGTCGGAGCCGGAGCTGAAGCCGGAGCTGGAGCTGGAGCCGAACCAAAATCAAACGGCTCCGAAACGCTGATTGGGAGGGTAACGTTATATTAGCCAGCTAGGATAATTATTTTATCAGGGTATGCGAGAATCTCTCACAATATCCACGTATTTTATATCCATTTATAAATCACTCTAGATGAAAAATGTTAATAAAAATCCATAAGAAACTTACAATAAAAAAAACTATACCAGATTCTATTTTGTAATAATGGGAATCTTTACACTCTACTGTATTTCAATATTCTCAACTAAAAAGTTTATTTATCTATGGAGCTACTCTGTAGGTGGCTGATAGGAGCCTATAGAAACAACAGTATTTAATAATTCAACTACATAACAAACTATGATTCTTAGGGTGATTTAAAAAATACAAAATTACCCCTTATGTATGTAGATAAGAATTATTGGGGTAAAAGTTTGGACACTGCTAACTTATACAAACCAATCCTGATTCAATTAAAAGAGAGAATGTGTTGGCTTTAAGTTACTGTCCAAAGTAACTCATTTATTGGATGGGAGGGGGTGTGGTAAAGGGGGTGGAAGGGAGAAATCGTTACTTTAGCACACTGCGGGTATCACTTTATTAGAGAACATGAAAATCTGGTGTAAGATCCATGTACTAATATATCCATTAAGACAGATAGACAAACAACCATTCTGCTTTATATACTTTCTAAAATAAATTTTTAAAACACCTTATATGTAAGTGTGATCTTATTCCAATGGAATTAAGGCCAACACCAAAATTCTATGGAAATTTTTGATTTATTATTTGTTCTGTTACACTTTGGTTTATAAAAGCGAAAATTTTCTATAATTGAGTCTGATATAAAAGACGTAAGTATTTTTTTTAAGTTTTCGTAATTTTGAATTTAAAATCTCTTTCTTCAGTTAAGCTGACTTTTAACATAATCCTTGCTTTAATCCAATGCATAGTTACTTAGAAATTGATAAAATAAGCAATATTTTTTTATTGAAAACCAAATACAATAACAAAGCCAGAAACAGGTTTTTTATTAGTATCCAATTAACTTTAAATGGCCCATCTCTCGCCCACCTTTAATTACAAATTTGTAAATAATAAAGACGCAATATTTCTTTATAAACAGTAAGAGATATAAGTTTTCCGAAATTTTAATGTAGGGAGTAGATTTGAAATCTGCATCAAATTTTAAGGATTTTTTATAAAATTCGTTTTTTGTATAATTCTTTATCTAAAAGCGGAAATACAAATTAAGTTAATTAATTTTGGCATCCGTGATTGGTGGATTTAAAAAATCTGCGCTCTGATTGGATGTCGTACATCATTCAACCAATTAGAGCGCAGGTAGTTTAAAATCCACCTATCCTATTGGTCAAAATTAATTAACTTAAAATGTATTTCCGCTTTTAGATAAAGAATTTTACAAAAAACGAATTTTATAAAAAATCCTTAAAATTTGATGCAGATTTCAAATCTACTCCCTAAATTAAAATTCCGGAAAACTTATATCTCTTAATAAACAGTCTGATAAAAGTGTAAACTAATTCTCCAAAGTGGGTTATTTATTGTTCAACACAATGAAAAAGGATATTATTATTTTATATAACTTATGAGATTCAACCCTTTGTAGACAGTGAGGTATTTTTTTTTGTCAATAATACGAATTTAAAATATGTCTTTATTACCTAATTACTACGTTATAAAAAAACGAATTGGCAATTTTATAGCATAAAATAAATCCTTAACAGTAAGTAAATTGTTTCAACTATATATGACAAGTTAAATATCCCTACAAACATTATAAGAAACAAAAACATTCAGATTTTCCCTGTTTTTTCCTTTTTCCCTCTCAAAATACCACAAAATCAAGGCATTATTTCTGGATATTTTTGTGAATAGGACATTTTTGGTTGATCAGTGTAGTGAAATGTACTTATAGATGTTAAGATTTGATAATCAGATGAGAAATTTTTACGTTCACACTCCCTTTAATGAGAACTTGCTATTATACTAATAACGAACAAAAACTAAAAAAATAAACTGTATTTGAAAGATTTTTTCAAGTTGCACATCTCTGTCTCAAGACACTTTTTGCTTTATAATAAATTCAGGGAGGGAGGGAACATTGGACTGTGAATTTTTACGGGTACCCAAAGTTATATAACTATGTTATCTTGTTCGTTGGGTTAAAAAATTTAAGTACTTTTATTGAATCTTAGGATCAAGTCAAGCTGAGTGTGCCACTGGCAACAAGTCAAACAGAGCGTGCCAATATTCCCCCTAGTCAAGTAGAGTATGCCAATATTCCCCCAAGTAAAACATAGTATGCCAATATTTCATCAAGTAAAGCATAGTATGCCAATAGTTTATCAAACAAAGCAGCATGACAAAAAAAATTAAAAAAGATGAGTTTAACATATTTTCCGATTTATATTATAATAATTCAACCTATGTACGTAAAATATATAAACTAGCAGTTGCGTCCCTAGCATCTAGGAGCTCTTTATTCCAAGTAGTAGAAAAGTTACGAAAATTAGCCTAAAACCATTTAAATTTTAAAATAAAAGATCTCACTAATCGATGGACGGTTATGGTTCTTCTTTCAATGAAGCTTCTTATTGGACCTTTAAAATACCATGGTTTTGTTACAATAGTTTTTCTTTTTAAAATATATATAATAAAATATATATTAAAATTTTCAGCTCTCTCTTTCCCTTTAATGCCCCTAGAGACATCGAGGGGGGGGGGGCGGTGGTGGAGCCGCTAGTATCTACACATAAATTATTTCAAAATTTTAGAAAAAGCCTATCTTGACAAGTAAAGCAGAGTATGCCAATATTACGTCAAGTAAAGCAGAGTGTGCCAATATTCCCCCTAGTCAAGTAGAGTATGCCAATATTCCCCCAAGTCAAGTAGCGTGTGCCAAAACAGGCTATTGGCATACTCAGCTTGACTTGATCCGAATCTTATTTGGTTGGTTCAAAACTAATACAGCCCAATTTTTTAAAGGGAAAAACAGTTATTTCTCGCATCGTATTATAAACAGCTTTCCGCGGATATAGAATGTACAATTATAAGATTAAACCCGTTTTTTTTAGCCCCGAGATGCCGAAGGCGCGGGCTAAAAAACTGGTTTTATGATTGTATATTTTTTTATTCGTAGAAAGCTGGATATAATACGATGCTAGACATAGTTTTTTCGTATGGATGAGAACCGGTTCCTATCCACCGGATTCGAATGAATACGAGAAATTTAATAATATTTTATTGTCGATTTTCATTTTTTTCAAAAATGAAATAGTTAAATTAGATGTTAAAACACGTTTACCACTATGGTTTCGTTTAGAAACGATTTTGAGCCAGATTTAAAAATTATGTATAGTATTGTATATCAGACAATTTTTTACATCAAAACAAAAATTTAAATTAGTACCAGTACCGGGCCTAAGGACTGTCGGCGATAACAAAACTAGAATTAATGTTATAACTTTTACATTTACTGATCACAGAAAGCTGTCAATAACATCTTAGTATTTTCTTTGATTATATGCAATCTCTTTCAGGAAGAAATCTATAGTAAAAATTGTAACTTACTAGTAATCGCCCTATATTATATGCACCTTAGAGGAAATAAATTCTATTCTATTCTATCAATAATTATTTTTAATTTTAATTGTTTCTGTATTCCTTTCTCTCTGGTCGAAAGAAAACACTTTTTATTTGATTATGTTACGTTGGTCAAAAAATTTAATTCACCCAGATTTGCTAATGACTATAATTATGTTCCAAAAAAAACAATTTACCCCATAACTTGATTAATGTTTGTATCTTTTTTTGAGAGGGGGGGGGGGGGGGAAGGTAAAAATATATGATAGTTCTAAAAAAATTGGATTTTTATAACTTTTATTGTTAATTTTTTAAGTGGGAGAATAATACCTTCCTTCCAAGTTTTTGTAGGGACATCTCCTATTGGGGTTATTTGTTTTATGATTTTGTTGGGGTGGGGGGGGGGGGGGGGGGGGGAATATAAACCCTAACATATCTCGATCCTTTTCTTGTTTTTATCTATCCATCTCTTTTCTATTAATTCTCTCAATTTCTCCATTTTTTTCTCACTTTTTTACTCTTCCATTACCCTCTCCCTCCCTCGCAGAGACCCATAATTATTTTCATTAACTCAATTCACTGGGCCCCTAGCCAGTAGCGGTGTACGTACACGTCCGATAAAATATTTAATATTGAAAAAGGGGGAGGGGTCGACCCTCCCCTCCTACAATAGCGGCTATAGAGGCGTAGCCGAGAAGCTAGTAAAAGTGGCTGACTCTGACGTCAAAAAAATTAACCAATGAGAGGCCACTATAAATTTTACCACTGCACTGGTCAATTACAGTGTATACTGGCCTCTCAATGGTTATTTTTTTTGGCGTCATAATCTGATTCAGCCACTTTTACTAGCTTCGTAGCCGATTGTCCTTATAAAAGTAACAGGATGTCCGTCGGTGTGTAGAGAAGGCTTTCTCAAACACTTGAACAGATATGCTTCTCCTTCACAGTACAGCTTCTTCTAGGTAAAGTGAATGTTTGTAACTATTTTGGGGAAGGGTACCTTAAACTTCCCAAGAGAAATCGAGACCCCTGGGGGCGTAGCCGCTAGTTACAAAAAAATAATGTGAACCCCGCGCCATACATATCAAGTCACTATGCAATTAGGAAACTAAATATGAAAGACAATACATGATAAATTGATATACAACCCAAATTTACCACTTCCATATGTTAAAATTATTGCTATAAAAGTTTTGGGCTAATGAATGAAAGAAAGATCAAAGCCAACTATTGTAGAAAACGAATCATTTGATTGCACAACCCTATCCTTTAAAGTCGAAATGGCAGGGATCTAAAGGGATAAGACATTGGCTGATACATCGATCTACAAACCCAATTATCATATAAAAAAATACCCCTCCTGTAGATTAAAACTATTGACTTAAATTAAAGAACAATCAGACTATTCATAGTGTACATTAGCGGCCATGATAAAACACTTATACAGAAGGATAAAAAATATAGAATAACCATTTCAAAGTTGAAAATTACTAGGTGTTCTTCTAATGAGACCAAAAATAATAAAGTATAGCAACATATACAATCTCAGTAGACAATCAATGCTCAATCATATATTTTTGAAAAGCTTTTTTTTATTTCTTACAAAATAAATTGAAGTTTGAGCTATAATTTAATCTTAAAGTATTAGCTGTTTATTTTAGTGATAAAAATGTTATTCTAAAGGCACACTAAAATTACTATACTATAGAGAGAAGGCAAAAACAACTATAGAATTTATATAATTCACTACTTGTTAGTTTGTTAGTTATGGCGTAGTTGTTATATAACTTACTTTTCATTGGGTAAAGTATAAATTCTTAAATATTAACAAGAAAGAATAAGTCCAATTTTAGTAAATATTTTAAAGAAGCATAAGAAGAAATGAGAGAATTAGAGAAAGATAGTTAGCTAAAGATAGAGGGATAGAAAGAAGGAGAAAGATAGAGAAAGAGAGAAAATAGAAATTGACAGAAAGGCAGACAGACTAAAGCACGTACCAGACAGACAGAAGGACATAATGAAAGAAAGACATGACATCAATAGTAAGATTAGGTAGAATACTTTGGCCCGTAAACAGGCAAATTCTAAGAAAAAATTATTTACTAACTACATTTTTGTTGCGCAAATGGCTTGACTTCATTCTTGTAGGTTGGTCCAAAATTTTGAAATGTCATCAAGCAAAAAAATTCAAACTGTATATCCCACACTTTAAACCCTATGTTTAACTTTTTCTAGATTTACTTTTAGGCTACTATTGGCTCCGCCCCTAGCTTATAATGGATTTGTCTAAAGAGGGATAGTGAATTAAATTTATTTAGGTTTTAATTTATAATATTATATTTTAAGATATGTACAATTGTCTAAATAAGTACCATATTACCAAATAATACCCATATAAAAATAATATGGTTATTCTTTACAGTGAAGAATCTTACAGGTTCAGGGAACGTTTATCATTTGATTTCAAATAAATATTATCATAAATGATAAATATTATCCGGATTGGATAATACTTTCCTAATCCTTTTTTTTTAACTACATAATAGTCGGTTTAAAACATGCTGTTTTTCAGTTTTTTTTCAACCTTTCAATTGTATGATATTATCCTTTTTATCACATTTTTGAAAAAAATATTTCTTAAAGTCCTTATACAGAATCCTGTATTTAACTAATTTTGCAAAAAATATAAATACAATTTTGCATAGACTTATTAATTACTGATTTACTTTTTAAATTCTGAGACTCAACACGTTTTAATGTTCGTGATTTTAGAGCTTCACTATCATGGATGTTGTCATCCTTGTTTTACTATTTGTAATAAATATAAGAAACTTATGTGTTTTAGTTCATTATTAATCTCTGCATGAAAAATTAGAATAAAAACAACGATAAAGCATTCTTAAAAAACAACCAAATTAATTCATTATTTTTTTCTTGCTTTATGAAAGTAACATGAAGTGTGTCTGCCTCTATGTTTGTCTTTTATAGTATTTGTTCCGAAAGATCTCGCTAACAACTGGATCGAAAAGAACCTCCTTTAAGTGAAGCTTTTTAAAGGTCCAGTTTTTTTCGGTGGGGGGAAGTTGGTATCTTACCATCCCAAGAAAAATAAATAGTTAGTAAGCAGTGTATTTTATAAACGAACAAATTGAATGAACAGACAGACTTACGGACATATTATATTTACAGAAAAGTTTCGTTAGAAAAAAGGTTTAAATGTAAACTAGGTAGCTGTGTTTAGTGCCCTAGGAAAATGGGGATAAAATTCATCGCTTTTGGCCCACCTATTCTATTGACGTCATAGTAGAGGGAAATATAAAGGGGAGAGGGAAAGAAACCTCCTAGAAAAGAGATGGGGTATAGGATATTTCCTGACGTCAATAGAATAAATGGGCCAAGCAGTAACAACTATCCACATTTCGCTAGTGCACTATAGACAACTATGCTTAACAGTAAAAACACCATTAAGATTTAAAAATCTTACTGGTAAAAAATTGACGATTTAATTACAAGCCATATTAACACTAAATTAATTTCTTCTAGTAATCATCATTTTTTTATTTAAACTTATTATTGTTTATTTTTTTTTACATTATTCCTCTTCTAAATGTTATTTTTTAAAATATAGAGATAGGAAGAAAGATGACAACCATTGCATTGTAAAAAAATGAAAAAAAGACAGAGGGACATACAGATATATGGCCACTTGAGAATTTATATAATTTACTTGAAAACAAGATTAATACAGACATTGGGCATTGGGCATTGGGCTGTTTATTACACTAGTCCCCAAAGTTTTATAATCATGTTTTCTTATTTGTGGCTCATCAACTTTGGGGACTTTTATGAATTTTAATTGGTTAGTTTATGAAGCTAATTGACCAAACGTTTTTAACTAATAATTGTAATCTACTGAAGCGATGATTTTTGCAAACCAATGGGGATGTACATCAATTTATCGGCCATTGTCTTATCCCTTTAGATCCCTACTTCATCATAAGGACGGATGACTATAACTATAGAAAAGCTTAGCGTTCTAAAACAATGAAAACAAAATTGTACAGTTAAAAGTAAAAATTTGCTGAGAACTAAGTTAAAAGTGATTGTTAAGATAAAATTGTGTGTCCAAAAAAGGGGTTACCCCCATTTTTAGAGCTTCTGATTAAAATCTTCTTTTTTTGACGTTTTTACATTTCAAGTTAAATTATATTGCTTAATAAATGGAATAAAACCTCTTAAAATATTTTGTTAAACAGACACTATATGACTAGATTATGATCTTACATACGTCCGTCCGTCTGTACGAAAGAAATTAAAAAATATATATTTTCATCTTTATCTCTCTCCCTCTCTCTCTCTCTCTCTCTCTCTCTCTCTCTATCTCTCTCTCTCTCTCTCTCTTTCTCTCTCTCTCACTCTCTCTCTTTCTCTCTCTCTCTATCTCTCTCTCTCTCTCTCTCTCTCTCTCTCTTTCTCTCTTTCTCTCTTTCTCTCCTTCTCTCTCTCTCTCTCTCTCTCTCTCTATATATATATATATGATGGATTGGCGGTTTTATCAGCTTCTGGACCACAAATGGATAGAATAAGAAAGGAAGTAATTAAAATCTGTTCAAATGAGAGCTTGAAAATAACAGTTAATATGAACATCAAAACTACAAACTTTTTAGACATTAACTTAAACCTAGAAACTGAAGAATACAAACCTTTCAGAAAAGACAACAACAAACCAAATTATATCAACATTAGATCGTGCCATCCACCTAACATTAAAAGAGAACTTCCCTGTATGGTAGAGAAGAGACTTAGTAACCTGTCAAGTAACAATCATCTGTTTGATTCTGAAAAACATATCTACCAAGAAGCCCTAGAAACATCAGGTTATAAACACAAGTTGATTTTTCAAAATGATAGGCAACAAAATAGTCAACAAAACCGCACCAGAACAAGAAAAGTTATATGGTGTAATATTCCTTACAATACAGCTGTGTCAACAAATATTGGAAAGGAGTTCTTACGTCTGGTAGACAAACACTTTTCAAACAACAGAGTCTTTAAAAAATATTACAACCGAAACACCATCAAAATCTCCTACAGTTGTATGCCTAATATGGCCAGCATAATCACAAGCCATAATAAGAAAGTTCTTGGACAGACAAAGCATACAACCGAAGCTGGTTGTAACTGTAGGAGAGGCACAACTTGTCCACTTGACGGAAAATGCTTAACTGATTCTTTAGTCTACCAAGCTGATGTCCAAACAGACCAATCTACCAAAAAGTATATTGGAATGGCCTCAACAACATTTAAATTAAGATACAACAACCACAATTCTACCTTCAATAATCTACACCTTCAAAATTCTACAAAACTATCTGGTTATATTTGGCAATTAAAAAATGACGACTTACAATATAACATCAAGTGGAGTATCCTTTCTATGCAGCCACCCTTTGATCCTGGTTCTAATAAATGTCAACTTTGTCTTATGGAAAAAGTTGCAATCTTATATTCAGACAAAGAATCTATTCTCAATAAACGGCATGAAATCTTCTCTAAGTGTATCCACAGAAAATACCACCTTCTTAAGAAACTAAAGAATGTAGCTGTTCAAAATTAGTATTTTTTTTCATGTAAAATTAAATATGTTGAAAAATCTCCTAAAATTTATTGAAAAATCATCCAATTATGTTATAAAAATCATTAGTATCTTTCTGAAGATTGCGAAAGCATGAAACTTTAAGTTAAAGATAAATAAAATTGAAGTAAAAAACGTTGTTTTACTATAAAATATATATATCTATATATATATATAGATATATAAGAGGTTAACTCACAAACAAAATATGAATTTTACATATTTATTCAGACATTACAAATTGTTTCGTGCATGTTTGCACTCTTCAGATGTCAATGTAAAACAAAAGTTTGAAACAAATTTAAATTTAAAGGATTTTAACAAATATTTTAGAAGATATATATCTCCTTCTCTCGCTATCTGTCTCTGTTTCTCTCTCTCTCTCTCTGTCTCTTTCTCTCTCTCTATCTATCTATATATCTATCTATCTATCTCTCTATCTCTCTCTCTCTCTGTCTCTTTCTCTCTCTCTATCTATCTATATATCTATCTATCTATCTCTCTATCTCTCTCTCTCTCTCTTTCTCTCTCTCTCTTTGTAGGTTTTAAGCTATTTTTCATTCTCGTGGATAGTTTATTGTTAATAACTGACCAAACCCCAAAAAATCATCCGCTGAAAATTGCTGAAATTAATATATTTACAATTACAGTTTTATAAAAACAACCCCAGTTCCAAATTCCATAGGTAGAGTAAGTAAATCACTCCTTGGACTATCCTTGACGGAGGGAAGGGACAATGGCTGATAAATAAATATAAATCCTTCCTTCCCTTAGTAATTACAACCTACCAAAAGACAGAATTAGTATAATCTCTGGGAGGAATATTGATTTAATGTCCATTGCCCCATTCCTGTATCCTTTCTCTACTTAAATGCTCTCATATCAATCTATGTTAAACTAATTTCATAGATAACAAATTTGAGAGATTTTCAACTATAATCAATTTTGTTCAGTGGTGTGCACATCATCAGTGGCGTGCGAACCGAAGGGGGCGTTTGGGGCAATCGCCCCCCCCTAGCGATCAAAACGCCCCCCCCTGCCCCCCCCTAGCCATCGCCCCCCCTGCCCCCCCCTAAATGTTGAAAAATGCCCCATTTTGCCCCCCCCTGGTCAACAAAAATGCCCCTTTTTGCCCCCTACCCTACAAAAAGCAAAACTATCCCAGTTTCCAAAAAAAGATCAAGAAATACCCCAAAAAAAAATTTTGGAGCTTCGCGCCAATCAGACAGTTACTTTTCATTTAACCTTACCAAATTTTCTAATTAGTGTAGAAATTAGGTTATAATCTTTTTTCACTGAACATAACAAGCCAGGTAATAGGAAGTATTTTATTTTGTATAATATAAACTTTTTACCAAAGAAATTTTGTACATCCCCAATGATGATACACAAAATTACCCCTTATATAGATTACAATTAGTTGATGAAATGTATGGAAACTCGACTTAATTAACCAACCAATCAAAATTCCATAAAAAAACATGTTTTTTTGTAAGGGTATGTACACAAGTCCCCAAAGTTGTTGAGCCAACGAATAAGAAAATTTTATATGAAATATTGGGGACTAGTGTAATAAATAGCCCAAAAACCCCTCCCTCCCTGCATATTTGAAGAAAAAAATTTGCGCTTCGCGCCCTTCCAAATGGTTTCTGCTTTTTATCATATTGTATATTTTGTTTTTATTTCTATAAAAACATGTGTAAACAACAAATATTTAATCAAAAAGTTATTTTATATAAAAAAGAAATAGCATTGATATTTATCTAAGCCTTTTTCTCAACACTGTATGTCTGTCTGTATAACTATATATATGATGTCATATTATTTTCAGGATAAGTTTATCATTTTTTTTGTGTACATACCCTTACAAAAAACATGTTTTTTTTTTATGTAAATTTTGAATTTTCATTAAAAACCCTTAAAACTAACTAAACTCTATATTCCTAACTTGATAAAATACGCCACTCTTGTTGTCTTTAATTGATTTTAGTTCAAAGGGGGAGTAAATATTTTTAGGTGCGCTTCACACACCGCCCTTATAAATCCTTGGAAACACCACTTAATCAAAAATTAACAGAGTTTTAAAGTGCCATTTAAAGAGGGTAGGATATGTTGATATAACTTTTTAGCTTCTCTATAATCCACTATGGCTGTCAGTACGTAATGCTAAAGGGGAAATGTGATTTTTTCAACTGCAATTAAAGATAGAAGGCTAAAACTTAATGTTAACATTCTCATCATTATGGAGTATAATTAACTATTAAAAATTCATGGAGGTCGGATGTTTTTTTGTGCTTTGCTACTTAAAGATGTTGTCATCCTTGTTGTCATACAATAAAGAAATATTTAAAATCAGTTTTACATATTAGGTTAATTTTTGGTAAATTATTTCCAAAATGAGTGTTTTTATCTCCACCCCCCTCAAAAATTTTTTTAATGGGGTTTTTCATCCTTCCTGCTGAGATTTTATAACATCCCCTTCCACCTATAAAAAATGTATCGTGGTGGGGGGGGGGGGGAAAGGTTAAATTATCTTCTGTATTTTTTTTTCGAAGATGCTTTCTAGCTCCCTTCCCTTCGGTCATTGCAGGGTGGGGAGAAGGGATGGGGGAGAAGAGATGGTGGGGGGAAGAGATGGGGGATATAAATGGGAAATAGGGATGGGGAAGAAGGGATAAGGACTAGAAGGCCCATAATCAAATAATCCCACCCCTTAAAACGCCCTTATTTAAAATTTGTATATATAATCAAAATGCCCCCCCTAAAGCAAAGTGCCCCCCCGGGGCACTTTGATTTAGGGGGGGGCAAAATTTTACAAAATCTTCAAAATGCCCCCCCCTAGACAAAGTGCTTCGCACGCCACTGCACATCATTTTACCAGAGGGGGGAAAATTTTGACATTCTTTTTATGATTTTTAACATCCCTTTAAAACCAAAATCAAGGGGGTGTTTCAACAAAAAGGTTTTTGTAAAGAAGTATGGAAAATCATGAAAATTGACAAGAAGTTTTCCACTACCTTTTTTAAAAATGGCATAAATCCACAAAAAATTAATATCTTTTAAAAATTTCTTTTCTAGCTGTCTACTTACAGCCATTATTAATTCCTAGGATAGATAAAAGTCGATTATAAATTTCTTGGATGTCCCGATTTTTGTCAAAAGATCGCACTGTGACCCTCCCCCAATATAATTATAATCCTTCCAATGATCTATGGGAAGCTACAACGTAAAGAGAACCATATCTGTTCAGTGGTTAGCAAGATCCTTCTGTACACACAGACACACCGACACTTCTGTTACTTTTATTTTAGGATTTCCAATCCATGAAATGATTTACAAAGATATTTATTTACTGTTCCAATTGCAAGGACATTATTTTTTGGTTTCTTTGTTTAAATTTAGATTTATACCACCTGCAGTACAACAGTAAGGTTGCCTGGTGTCTTAGTTTTCGACATTTAGGGCATGTTAGAATCATCCTATCAATTTTAAACTACTTAAGCATTCAATATTATAAGCGAAGCGTCTCTATAATCAAGTCCTGTATTTTAGAACCTTTGTTACAA
This sequence comes from Acartia tonsa, assembly GCF_053477335.1. Lineage (NCBI taxonomy): Eukaryota > Metazoa > Arthropoda > Copepoda > Calanoida > Acartiidae > Acartia > Acartia tonsa. The sequence continues at coordinate 2,867,010 of NC_137272.1, forward strand.
ATACATTTTTGTTGAACTCTTTAATTAATATTCGCATGGTTTCGAAATCGTTTGATAACCGGTTCATAGGCGTCCAAGGGGGGGGGGGGTAATGGGCCATTTGGCACCCCCAAACGATTTTGGGGGTAGGCACCCCCAAATTTTTTTGAACAATACCCCCCCCAAAAAAAAATTACCCCTACCTTGGGGGTGCCGTAGGCACCCCCAACGATTTTGGGGGGGGTATTTACCCCCCCCAAACCATTTAGGGGGGGGTAATTACCCCCCCCCCCAAAATAAATGTTCTGTAAAAAAAATTTTTTGGGGGGTTATTTACCACCCCCAAATTGAATGTTCTTAAAAAAAAAATTTTACTGAAAATTTTTTTTTTGGGGGGGGGGATCTATGATGTAATTGTAAAGCACTGAAGATTCCATAAAATAGATACCTAACTAAATTAAATATTTCATTAAATAATGAAAAAGAATTTCTATAGGCGATTTCTTTTGGGAGGATGTCAGGGTGTCTCAAAACTAGTTATAAAACTTACCAGGACCTATAAGACGCTTCACTTTAAAATATAATCATATTGGTTCATTGGTTAGTGAGTTAATTATTGTATTTTTATGTTCTAAAGAATGAGATACTACTATGTATTTGAATAGTAGTGGCGCCCTTAGCATCTAAGAACTCGTGTTTTCTAAAGGGTAAAAAGGGAGGAGAAAAATAGCCTAAAACCACTCAAAGAATTGACCTATAATAGTGTGGAACCATCATGGGATCGGATCAGTAATATTTGACATAAAATCAATTCACATAAATTCATTTCACATAAAACATTTGACATAAAGTATCCTTTGACATAAACTCATTTCACATAAAGGTACACTTTACATAAAAACGTTTCACATAAACTCATTTCACATAAAGGTACATTTGACATAAAGGTACATTTGGCATAAAGGTACATTTGGCATAAAGGTACATTTGGCATAAAGGTACATTTGACATAAAGGTACATTTGGCATAAAGGTACACTTGGCATAAAGGTACACTTCACATAAAGGTACATTTCACATAAAAGTACGTTTGACATAAAGGTACATTTCACATAAAGGTACATTTCACATAAAGGTACATTTCACATAAAGGTACATATGATATAAAGGTACACTTTACATAAAGTTACATTTCACATAAAGGTACACTTCACATAAAGATACATTTCACATAAGATACATTTCACATAAAACCATTTCACATAAAGGTACACTTCACATAGAAAAATGTATATTTTACTTATGGGTAAACTACACAAAAAAAAACGTTTCACACAAAGGTACATTTCACATAAAGGTATACTTGACATAAAGGTACATTTCTCATAAAGGTACATTTGACATAAAGGCACATTTCCCATAAAAGTACATTTGACATAAAGGTACATTTCTCATATAAACATTTGACTTATATTTTACAAAAAAACGTTTCATATAAAGTTATATTTAACATAAAGGTACATTTCACATAAAGGTACATTTCCCATAAAAACATTTCACATAAAGGTATATTTAACATAAAGGTACATTTAAAATAAAGGTACACTTGACATAAAGATACATTTAACATAAAAGTACTCTTCAAATGAAAATAAAATTGACATAAAGGTACATTTCATATAAAACTACACTTCGCATAAAATCAGGGTTGTCATTTTGGGCGGGCGGTTTTGGGCGGGCAGTTTTGCGCAGGCAGTTTTGGGCGGGCGGTTTTAGGCCGCCCAATATAAGGTCCTTTTGGGCAGTTTTGGGCATCCCCCTTTTAGGGGGGGGAGAAAAAGAGGAGGGGGTTAAAAAGAGGGGGGGACGGGCCTATTTTTTGGGTGATATCCTTATACTAAAGTAACAGGATGTGTGTCTGTGTGTTTGTACCGAAGGATCTCGCTAACCGCTGAATCGATCAGGTTCTCCTTAACAGGGTAGCTTCTCATAGGTTCTGGGAAGGTTTATAACTATTTTGGAAGGGTACCACCACCTTCCTAAGAGAAATCGCCCCTAGAAAAAAATTACGCTCCCCAAAAAACTTTTAAAAAAATTTTTTAAACTAAAAATAAAAATGGGGGGAGGAACCCCCCCCCCGCCCCCCCCCCCCTAATAGAAAAAAAATTATCCCCCCCCCCAATTTTTTTTTACTTTTTCTTTTCAAATTTGACTCTCCCCTCCTCAAGTGCCCCTAGAGGCCTCTAGGGCCGTAGCCGCTAGTTAACTATATAAATTAGTAAGCTTTTTTGTATCTAGAGAAAGATTTCGCTAACTGCTGAACCGATATGGTTCTCCTTTCCAGTGGAGCTTTTATAGGTCCTGAGATGGTTTAAGGCTATTTTATTTCTAATGATAAGTCTAGGTATGGTTTTAGGCTATTTTTATCCTTTTTATATGCTTTTTTATACCCAAAGTTTTTACTGGTACTCAAAGTTTTATACTGGTACCCATGACAAATGTTTTCATGACAAATTTATTTGAAATGTATATTTATGTGAAACGTTTTTATGTGAAAAATTCTTTAATGAGAAATTTTTTTTTGTGAAATGTATCTTTATGTGAAATGTACCTTTATGTGAAGTATACCTTTATGTGAAATGTACCTTTATGTGAAATGTACCTTTATGCCAAGTGTACCTTTATGTCAAATGTACCTTTATGTCAAGTGTACCTTTATGTCAAATGTACCTTTATGTCAAACGTACCTTTATGTCAAATGTACCTTTATATCATATGTACCTTTATGTCAAATGTACCTTTATGTAAAACGTTTTTATGTGAAGTGTACCTTTATGGCAAATGTACCTTTATGTCAATTGTTTTTATGTCAAATGTACCTTTATGTAAAGTGATTTTATGTCAAATGTTTTATGTGAAATGAATTTATGGCAAATGATATTATGTCAAATATTACTGATCCCATGGGATCTATGTGAAGCTTTCCTAAAAAGGAGAACTCAGTATTAAAAGTAATGAAATCTGAAGCTATAGTCAAATAAACCTTACTTACTACTTTATGTTATAGGATAGTACTTATTAACTTAATAGATTAGGTAGGTGCTTTTTTTACATAATTAAATTACCCCCCCCAAAAATTTTACCCCCGGGGTAAATTAGTTTGGGGGGGGTAATTACCCCCCCCAACAGATTTGGGGGGAGTATTTACCCCCCCCCCCCAACAGACTTTAGGGGGGGTAATTACCCCCCCCAATCAAATTTTACCCCCGGGATAAAAATTTTGGGGGGGTAAAAAAAAATTTCGGCGCGCTTCGCGCGCCATTTTACCCCCACCAAAAAAAATAGCTTGAACGCCCCTGAACCGGTTCTCAGCCATACTAAAAAATAATGCAATTTTACAGACAATTTTCCAACGAATGTTAATATAAAAATCAAGTCTAGTTTTTTTATCTCGGGCCTTTTGTCCCTCGGGGCTAAAAAAACTGGTTAAATTATATAATTTTTATTTTAATTTCAGCGGAAAGCAGCCTATATATAACTATTCGCTTGTCCTACCGATTTTAGAGCTTTTATAAATATTGTATCAAATTAATGAAATAATTTTTTTAGGAAAAGAGAATTGGATCATGGAAAAAAAACAAGGTATTGGATTTCGTCGTATTTTCACAGTAGCTTTTCTCCTATTTCTAAATACTGTGGTGGCCTCTAACCTTCCAAGCCAATTTCCTGACCCATCGGGGAAATCATTAACATTTTCATAATCTAACCTAACCAAAATAACCTATCAAAAGCTACTGTGAAAATACGATCAAACCTGCTACTTATTTTTCTTTTCATGATCCAAAGAATGAAATTAATTTATGTGTAAGTGAGGTTTGAAGAATGTTGAAATAAATCTTGTAGAATTAAAGATTGCATAGTTAAACTGCTTACACTGCTTAAATTAACAATCTAACAACTACCCCCCCCCCCCCCCCCATTGTTTCAGGGATATAGACAAAATAATACAAATTATCAGATAGAGAGAGGGGACAATGGGCTGTTTATTACACTTGTCCGAAAAGTGTATGATAACGTTTTCTTATTCGTTGGCTTAAGTACTTTGGAGTGAGTTTGAACTCACAAAGTTGAGTGTTTAAAAGTTTCAACCAAAAATTGTAAACTAGAGAAGGGGTAATTTTGTGTATTGTCATTGAAGTTTTCATCAATTTATCGGCTTTTGTCTCAACTCTTTAGATCCCTGTCAAATCATAGTATAAGACAACATACAAAGGACTGCATTGCATACCCCCCCCCCCCCTCCCCTAAAGAGGAATTTGTGGTGCTCTCTGAATCCTGACCTATCCAAACCTAACCCAAAATAATCAGAATTAAAACGCATTTATTTTCTAGTTGTCCATGAAATTTTATTTATCCATGGCTTTGACTTAATATTATAAAAATCTATTTGCTTTGATCTTAAGAATTATAGTCTAAAACCCCATCTTTATACATTTGCAAATTCTTTTGAAAGTTAATTTGTTTAGTTGTTTAAGATATATAAATAAACATGTAAAAAATAGGTAAAATTTGACAACTCTACGCAACTCTAATTGTTTCACATTTTCTTAAACCCCTTCAAAATTACTCGTAACTGTTTCGGATCTCCCGAAAATTATGTTTTTCAAAAACACCTTAAAATCTAAAATTTACGTTTTTACTAAATAATTAGTTTTATATTTTCTTTATAATTACGCCAGTGACTTATAAAAATCTTGGCAATAAGGGATCTAAAGGGATAAGACAATGTCCGATACATTGATGTATATCCCCAATAATGATATTCAAAATCACCCCTTTTGTAGATTAAAATTATAGGTTTAAAAGTTTGAATAAGGAACTTAATTAATTAACCAATCAAAATTCAACAAAGTTACCAAATTTGTTTAGCCAACAAATAAGATAACGTTATTAAAAGACTTTGGGGACTAGTGTAATAAACAGCCCATTGTCCCCCTCTCTCTCTTGTAATAAGCAGTGAATGAATTTTTTTTGTTGCAAAAATGCGGGAACGCTTTCCCGAAAATTGCTGATACCCACCTCTGTGAAAGAATTTGCTGATTTGATGAATGAGATCAATCTGCAATAACTCCGGTTACCATAGTAGGGAGCTTCTTTACAGGGCTCGAACCTTAAACATTGTGTTATGGAACCAAAACAGAGTTCGAACCTTAACATCATGGTTTAATCTTGTTTAGAGCTGGAAATTTTCATTGTTCGAATCTAAAACATTATAGTACAATATTTTAAAGGGTTCAAACCTTAAACATTGTGGTAAAACCTTGTCATGGTTCGAACCTTAAGCGTTATGATAGACATTTTTACAGTCAGAAAGTTAAATGACAATAACTAGAGTTCAGACCTTAAGCAATAAATATCAATGTACGGCAATTTGACAACAAGAGTTTAATCCTTAAACAAATACATTGTCACAATTCTGCAATACATATAGAGGAAGCTTCTATGAAATTAAGGATCTGATGATGGTCCAGTCATTTTTAGGGATCTAACCAATATAGATGAACATGCAAACATCCAACTACTTTGATGTATTTAAACAACCTGTGTGTGCTAGATCTAATAAAAATTTGAAATTCAAGTTATCGTCAGTTGAAAAATTTAATTTAGCTACCCGTGAGATATTTTAAGTGAGTCAGAAAAATTTTAATTTTTTATATCATAATTTTTCGATCAAGATTTTGTTTTGCTATATAGCTATTATCATTATCATATTATAATCATTCTATACATATAAGCTTGCAAGATATGAATGATGTCATCCTTTTTTTTGTGATTTTATCGAACTCACCCATATTGAAAAGCTGTAGTAAGAAGTTTCCTATTGTTTTTATTAATTTTGTGTAAATATTTTCTAATTACTAAGATGGTTATCTGGGCCAACTAATACATAATTTCAAAGTATTCCTCCAATTTAGCAAATTGGCTGTTTTCTAAAATTAAATGAAGATAAAACATAATATTTTTTTTTTCTTTTCAAGGGGTGATTTTATGGGGGAGTGTAGAGGTACCCTCACCTTAATGTTACCATCCAGGAAACTATAAGAAGCTTCATTGTAAAGGAAAACCAAATCGGTTCAGTGGTTAGCAAGATTCTTAAGTAGAGACAGGCGGACATTCTGTTACTTTTTCATAAGAATAGTGGCTTCTAAGGGCTTCACTCCAAATCAACGTTTTTAAAATAAAATTGTATATTTTTTCTGTTTTGAATAAACATTAAAATCATTATTAATTCTGAAATTCCTTCTCAATACTTGGAATTTATCTTAACTTAGTTTCAAGTAAAAATTATTAATTAGATGACAATAATTTTCATTTTAATATTCGCGGAAAATTGTCTATGATATGATTCTATATATGATTTTTTAGTATGGCTGAGAACCAGTTCTAATCCACTGGGTATTAAGCGGTTTTGAAGCGATACGGGAATAGTTATTTCTTCGTATTATAAACAGCTTTCCGCGGATATAAAAGGTACTATTATAAGATTAACGCCAGTTGTTTTAGCCACGAGATGCAGTAATTTTGTTTATCATCATTGGGGATGCACATTAATTTATCGTTTATTGTCTTGGATAGAATAACATAACAAAGTTTACTTGCACAGTCTCTATTCCTTTTTAAAATATCTAAATTAGGGATGTGCTGAAAATGGATTGCCTACTTTTTCCCTCATTTCCAAAGTTGTACAGCAGATAACCCAATTATTGCAAACGCTATTTTTAGCTACTCCAGACAAAGGTAAAAGCGATATAATGTATAAACGATTTATACATTATACATTCAAAATTTAAATTTTTCAAATTTTGATTTTTTTTGGAAGTTTGAAGCTTTTTTAGCTAGTAGTAAATATTGAGATAGGACGCGGAAGCTAGGTACACTTTCGGAAACTTAAATTCAGTACATCTTTATGTAGGTTATGTTGGGTGTACATTCAATGCCTCAAAGTGTTTTATTTTCGCAAAAAAAGACACAAAGTTATGAGTTTTCTTTCTATAGTAAAAGTAAAACAAAGCTGATTTAATGTATAATAAAAAGAAGCTTGATGTCTGACTCTAACAATCTATCTGTCCGTCCGTCTGCTGAAGCTTAAGATCTCGGTAACCACCGAACCTATTGGATTCTACTCTTCGAATCTCCCCATTTTTTTAAAAAGTAGGTACTAAATTGTTTTCCCTCTTGGGGCAAAGCCCCTAGAGGCAACGGGTGAATCCGTTAATTATAAGAAAATACAATTCATATGCGGAAGTGAATACACACCAAAATTGTGAGATAAAAAGATATAGAATTCAAGCAAGAGGGAGGGAGAGGACATTGGACTGGAAATTATACTGGTACCAAAATTGTCATAAACACGTTCTTTTTCGCTGTCTAAAATTTTGGGTATTTTTATAGAACTTTGATTAGTTGGTTCCAAAAATTTAGTGTCAAAAGTTTTTAACTAAATTTTTCTCAGGGAGTTACATTTCAGTGGGAGGTTAAAAAGGGGGAAGGTATGCTTGTCCAATTTTAATTTTATGGAGGGTTTTAACATTCCTCTACATCCCCCTTTTGCATCTTTGGGGATGTATATGTTTTTTGTCCATTGTCTTATCCCTTAAGATCCCTGGCATTAAGCAAGAGTGAAAAATAGTTTTCTTGGTAATAAATCTAGCCTATTAATTCTTTTTCTGACATCAGACACTTTTCGAAAATAATTTCTGGGTGTCCTTAAATTTTTTCAAGAATGGTTTCGAAAACGATTATTATTCCCTGGATTAGAACTAGTTCTCAGCCATACTAAATAATCATGTATAGCATCGTATTACAGACAATATTCCACGAATATTAACATACAAATCACAAGCTTAATACCGAATGTCCGGGCAAACAAAATTTATTAACTAATAAACTGATATGGTTCTTCTTACAGTGAAGCTTCTTATAGGTCTATGGAGGGTTTATAACTAAATATTTTGGATGAGAGAAAAAATCGTCCAATCCATAGAAAAAAATCCTTCTATAATACTAAAAAATAAATGTTTTTAGAGGCGTAGTCGCTTGTACACAATAATTAACTGCAAATGATTCTAAAGCAATTTCCTTAGTGAACTAATTTTGGTTAAGAAAGATGTCAAAGTTTAATTGTATATTCTATCCCTGTTATTTTTAAAGGAATGGACGAAATGTAATATTTTAGCCCTGTATATGTTTAAATCCAGATTCCCATCCATAATCATTAATATTTAAGGCCTTTCGCTATAATAAATAGGTTCTATAATTTGTTGGCTTCAAAACTATAGATACTTTTGTTAACTAGACTTGATTGGTTGGTTTATTCATAGTGTCTAATAATTTCAACCAATAATTTAAATCTGTAGAATCAATCTATAGTATTATAGATCAATTTATTTAAATTGTCTTATCTCTTATACGATGTAAGAGTATTGGAAAGCCTTGGCCAAAAACAAACGCTACTCATTACCTTGTACGTAGGACTTCTAGACATATGTTATACAATTATAGAGTTGGTTGTCGACCAATTGTTAGGATGTTAGTGTCTTAAATGTCTGGTCCTACGTCCCCTGAGTTAACAATATGGCATCGTATTATAAACAGCTTTCCGCGGATATAAAAAAAGTAGTATTACAAGAACAAAACCAGTTTTTTTAGCCCCGTGATGCCAAAGGCACGGGCTATAAACTGGTTTTATTCTTATTATTATACATATTTATGTTCGTAGAAAATAATACGATGTTATACATAATTTTTAAGTATGGCTGAGAACTGGTTCTAATCCAGTGGATATTAATCGGTTTCGAAGCAATACTGGAAAAAAAATCTAAACGGACGGCGGATAAAATCCAGTGCTTCATATAGGGATATAATACTGGATGCAGGAACAGAAAAAATTAAAGATTCACACAAGATAGATAGATAGCCAGGAAAGATAGCAAGAAAGATAGCAAGACAGATAGATGGATAGATATAAGTCAAAGTGTAAAATTTATGAGCCCACTTTTCAGCTCATCTTTTTCCGTTTTCCTGTTTTATTAATATACACACAGTGGCAAAAACTGTTGCAAAAGTGGAAGGCCAAATTATTCAACATAACTTAATGATAGTCTACAGAGAGGACGGGATACACTACGAGTTCTTACTATGGTGCAACTCTGAACTAAATTTTGTTTTGAATGATATGCATAATTACATTGACTAATGACCTTCAACCAACCCTTTGCTTGCTCGACCTTTGTCAACTGTATATATATGGTAAGAGGTTGCAACTATTTTTGGCCAAGGAAATCCTCCTACTCTAACTCTACAATTTTGTTTAATACTAATAACATGAGCGACATAATTTTTGGATATTTCTTAATCCCAAGTATTTCAATTATATGACTTATGCCATTTATTAACAAACATGTTCTAACCAAATATATGGCCGGATTATAATATGATTAGTCCAATTTAACGATTTTTTGTTGTAGATCTACTAAATTTATCAATATATCCAATATCATGCTAAACCTAAAAAATTTAAAACTCTAAAATATTTGCACAGTGCGCTAACCACAAATGTTAAACTAAATTTTCTCGCACCGCCCACCGTGAAAAAAACCAATTACGCCGTGACCTTAATATCTATGAAAATGTTAGCACAAAATTACAGGGAGGGAGGGGACATTGGACTGTAAATTACATTGGTTCCCATAGTTTTATAAAGTCCTTATCTTATTTAATTTTGATTGTTTGGTTCCAAACAATTATTGTCCAAAATTATCAACTAATGATTTTAATTTACAGAAGTGGTAATTATGTTTATCAGTATCAGAAAAATAGCCAAAACTAAACAGAAAAAGATTCAAATATTCTAATAATATATATTTTTTTCAAATAGCACTTATCTCGACAAAGACCAAATTGTGTCAAATGATCCATGTGACGTCATAAATTGAGGGAGATGAGAGAAGTGGAAAAGAAACCACACACAGTGCCTTCGAAGGTGCTTTGACTTTAGTGTCAGAACCTAAATTGGGACATAGTGCATTTCATTACCCTAGGTTAGGTAACTTCATTTCACTTTTCAATAAAATCTAAAATGCAGCGGTTTTTGAGAAAATTAGATTTAAAAATTTCAAGTTAAATTTTCACCCACTAGGAGTTACTGCATAATCATGACAAGAAAAGCAAAGATTATTTATTTAAAATTTTGAACAACTTTGCTTTTATAAAGTCAGTCATAAAACCTCTCTAAATATGATTTATTTAAGCCTGAATTTCCGTGACCTTAGCAAAGCAATTGATAAAAATGGCCATTAATTAACTCACTTCAGGAGTGGTTTTATGACTGACTTTATAAAAGCAAAGTTGTTAAAAATTTTAAATAAATAATCTTTGCTTTTCTTGTCATGATTATGCGGTAACTCCTAGTGGGTGAAAATTGAACTTGAAATTTTCAAATCTAATTTTCTGAAAAACCGCTGCATTTTAGATTTTATTGAAAAGTGAAATGAAGTTACCTAACCTAGGGTAATGAAATGCACAATGTCCCAATTTAGGTTCTGCCACAAAAGTCAAAGCACCTTCAAACGAACTGTGCACATAAAAAAGAGATTGTTAATCCCTCATTTTAATGACGTCACATGGATCAATTTTGACACAATTTGGTCTTTGTCCTTATCTCTTTAAATTTGCACATTTGGCTTGAAATGTGATGTCATATTTAGTGATTTACTGACAACTTTAAAATAAATTAACTTAAAAAAGTCTATTGAAAAAATATTCAGGAAAAAATAAAAATTTTAAAAATAGCGATATTTTCTCCATAAAGTTGCTATTAAGTGTAATAAGTTATCCTAGGGGATACATTTAATTTAACTTGAGCCAAATACATACCTTTTAATATTTTAATTGGTATGAAATGACCAGGCTAAAATTAGGAATGTGATAATTGTTTAATCAGGTGTAAAGTTTTTTTTAAAGATCATGGTTGCCAAAAAAGAAGTAAATCTCTGCACTTTCATTATGTGTTTGAAGGGGAGGGTATAACCCCCCTTTCCCTACATATTTGTATTGGAAATACAAGAAAAAAAGTTGATCATGGAAAGAAAATGAAGTAGCGGGTTTCAGTGTATTTTCACATTTGCTTTTGACAGGTTATTTTAGGTTAGGTTAGGTAAATAATAATGATTGCCACGGAGGGCTAGGAAATAGGCCCTGCAGGGTTAGAGCTCCCCACATGGGCTTGAAATAGGAGAAAAACTATTATGAAAATACGACGATACCCGCTACCTCGTTGTTTTTCCATGATTTTGAAAAACTTTTTAAAATTCAGGCTTATTTTATTGCAGAGCCATTGTCTCTTATTGGGGATTACTTATACCTCCCCTTCCCTCCAAATGGCAGAACCCTGCCAAAAAACAAAAGACAATAGCCAGTAAATTGATGTACATCCCCAATGATAAAACACAAGATTACCCCTTCTTTAGATTACAATCAATGGCTGAAACGTTCAGAAACTCAACTTAATTAACCAACCAATCAAAATTCAATTAAAGTCTCCAAAGTTTTTTAGCAAATGAATAAAAAAATGTTATTATAAAACTTTGGGGACTAGTGTAATGAACAGCCCAATGTCCAATCCCTCCGTGGAATATACTAGAGCAATCTTTCAAGCTGTTTAGAAGATCTTACTGACACAAATAAATTCTGGTACTTTAGTTTAATAGAATTTAGTAACCATGCTTTCTAAAGCTAATTAGGTATGTAGCTATGGGCCGATAAAACAATTCATGTTATCAATTTTAATTCAATAAAACTCTTTTAATGATTAAGATTAAATCTTTATATTGGAAGGAAGAGGCATTTAGTTTAAACACTTTGGATACGTTTATTGCATTGCGATTGGTTGGTTGCAAACTTTCCAGTCAATAATATTAATCTTCAGGAGGGGTTATTATGTTTATCAATATTGGGGATGCACAAGCGTCCATTGTCTTATCACGTAAGATCCCTGTATTTATTTTATACAGCGCAAAATGGCACCAAAAAATGACGTCATACAATAAAGTTGTCCAATGAGAGGCCAGTATACATTGTAATTGACCAATGGTAAAACTTATATTCGCCTCTCATTGGTTATTTTATCGTATGACGTAATTTTTTGGTGCCTTTTTGCGCTGTCTCCAATATTTTTTTAAGCTTTTAAAAATAAAACTTATTTTTACGATCACATATGTTATTTTATCAATTTATCTTATTCTATTATAATTTTACATATCATGCAATTCATTTTCGCCCTACATACAATGATCTAAAATATACACTTTTTGGGTATAAAACAGTTTGATTTTTTTGGCCTATTAGAAGTAAAGTAAAAGTTTTAGAATGCCTTGGCCTTTAAACAGACGCAATGAAGTAGAGGAACAAAGTGACTAAAAAATCAGCCATGTGACGTCATCAAAATAAGGGATTATCCATATATTTTTATAGGGGTTTTCTTTCCCACTTCTCCTCCCATCTCCCTCAGTTTTATGACGTCACATGGCTGATTTTTGAGTCACTTTGTTCCTCTGCCCCAATAAAGTACCGTGTAACATAGTAAGGACTTGCAGATAAGGACGTGCAATCAAAGAGTTGGTCATCTTACAGATTTTCCTTAATATAATAATTGTCCAAATATTTTTTACCCATATCTAAGCTATAGTGTGTAAAAAATGAAGATTTGAAAAGAGAGAGAGATATCAATCTTATTCATCTATTTATCAATTTTGTCCATCTATTCATCTATTTTATTTAGTGTTTTAACATTACTGTTAATAGTTTTAGATAGCCTAGATAATATTTCAAAAGTATTTTTAAGACATCCTACATTCTATCCGTATGAACAAGGATCACAACGTCCATAAAAGCGAATCTCTAAAACGGTAGGACATTAACACTTTTAGAGTGCCAGAACTGAACAACCAGAGTATATATAAATATATAAAAATCGAAATAAAATTGTAAGTACATTTGTTGAAAAACATATTACATTCAGGATATTGCTTTTAAAAAGTAACAATATGTATAAGTGTGTCGGTGTTTGTGTCTATTTTAGCAAAGGATCTCGCTAACCGCTGAACCAATATGGTTCTTCTTTACAGTAAAGAATTTGGTAAAGGAAAGTTGAAAGTTGAGTTTCGATTCGTAATAAAATTTTAAAAATGCCCCACAGAACTAAATAGCAATAAAACACAGCAATTGGATACTCTAAGACAATTTATCGATTGCAATTTTGAAGAAACGACTTTTTGGTTCGTCCATCTATTGATGTATTTGAATTGATTTGTCATAGTAATTTGCAATACCTAGCCCTACATTTCATAAAACATGTTATACAAGAGTGGCTTACAAAAAGCTAGATGATTTTTTCATTTTCTTATTTTGTAATTTCCGATCTCATACTCTTTTTGGCCTTTTGGAGTCGGGGGGGGGGGGGGGGGGGGGGGAGGGATACATCTAGCTTTGTAAGAACTTATACTTCCCCAGAACAAATATATTTTCATTTTTTTAGAATTTAAGCAAACTTTTAAATTATGTTGACTATGTATACATATGTCATGAAATATAAATGGTATGTCAAAATTATCATTGACACCAATTAAATGAAATTATTATGTTGCTTTATTAACAGCACAAATATTTGAGAGTTATGCCTAACAAAAAGCGAATAAAACAATTTTAATCGTGCTATTTTTAAGCAACACTATCAATTTTAGCTTACATATTTCTTAAAAGAAAATACATAGAAATATAAAATCATCATAATTTTAGAAAATTTCGTGTAACGTGGGATCTATCCAGGGATCTAAAGGGATAAGACAATGGCCGATAAATTGTTGTGCATCCCCAATGATGATACACAAAATTATCCCTTCTGAAGAATAAAATTAGTTGTTGAAACGTTTGAATAACTTAAAGTTATTACGCTAACGAATAAGAAAATGTTATTGTAAAACTTTGGGTACTAGTGTAATAAACAGCCCATTGTCCCCTCTCTCTCTGGATTAATAGTCGTTCAATACAGAGACAGTAATCCTCATATAAAAGTAACAGGATGTCTCTCTATGTGTTTATAGCTTAAGATCTCGGTAACCAGACTGACATGGTTTCCATACCTTACCTCCCCATAAGAATTGTCTTTTTTCTTTCTAAAATTTAATTTAAATTGAAAATAGTTATAAACCTTGCAAGGACCTATGCAAAGCTACCCTGTAGAGGAGAAACCATAACGGTTCAGCGGTTAGCGAGATCCTTCGGTACAAACAGACAGAGGACATTCTGTTACTTAATTATAAGGATTTAATTTAGCGAATATGCCACACTATTGTAAAGTGGTACCATGCGGTAATGAACACACACCTATAAATAAAAATTCTGACAGATATATCATTGAGATCATTTTATTCACTTATTGAAAAGATTCTCACCAAAATGATTTGTTAATTCATGGTGGGCTAAATCTAGAATCAGGGATATTACACCTATAGAATAATATTTTATTGGTTTCTTTTTATTATTTTTGATTTTTTTACTTTTTTAATAACAAATTTTTATGTGATCTTATCATCCGATTGATCTGATTTTTGGTAAATTGATTCCTGGGACAACAAAGTATAATGTTATAAGCGAAGCAACTCTATAACCAAGTCTTAAAAATGTAAGTATGTCCATAAACATTATCCTATTTCAAGCAGTTTTCAAAAAAATTTTTTTACAATTTTGCTTCGTCTCTTATACATTTATATTCTTATTATTTAGTTCTGACACTATACAAGTGTAAATGTCCGTTTTTCCTACGGTTTCAATGCTTTGCTTTTATGAATGTTTGTCATCCTTGTTTTGTTAGTTATTATGTTTTATTTAAACTCCTTTGAACTCCTTTTTGTTCCTTAAATAAATATTTGTATTTATACGAGATTCTGCTTCAGTACTAAGAATATTGCCATCCTTGTTTTCATATGTAGATAATCTTTGACCATGGCATAATTATATTAAATGCACAGTGACCTTGGAAAACAGTAACCCTGCGAGCATTACAATTTCCACTTATTGTCCATGTGAACCACTTTTTTCATGTTTTCTCTTCCATTTTTTACTTTCCTTTTTTTATATTTCACTCTTATTTTATCCCCTTCTTTCTATTTACTAGTTTTTTTTTTTTTTTTTTCTCTATTATTTCTATTTATATTCTCTTTTTCTAATTTTCTTTCTCTTCTTTATCTTTTTTTTGTGGGGGGTGGGAGGTTGAGTATCTTTTTAGGGGCAATTTATCAAAAATAGTCACACACCTGTACTGTAAAAGAGCGAGTTGTTAAGCTACAGAAAGAGAGAGAGACAGACATAAAGACATTCTGTTACTCTAAAGAGATAAGACGATAAATTGATGCACATTCCTAATGATAACACACAAAATTATCTCTTATTTAGATTAAAATAAATGGTTGAAACGTTTAAACCAACCAATAAAAATTCAGTAAAAGTCCCCAAAGTTGTTAAGTTAAAGAATAATAAATCGTTACTGTAAAACTTTGGGGACTAGTGTAATAAAAAGCCCAATGTCCCCAACCTCCCTGAATAATTTACCTGGGGAGGGGGGGGGGGGAGCATAATGGTGGAAATGAAACAAAAAGGATTTAATGTTCCTGCTTTCTTATCTTTCCAGTGTCTGAGTATTTTGAGACATTGTTGCTTGGATTGTTTGCAGCAATGCTATTCTATACCTAGGTTATGTCTACACGTCCGTACGACCGTCCGTATTTCCTTTAATTGAATAGAATTTTAAAAACGCTATCAATAACAATAATAAACCTACATATTCTGTAATTAACAAAAAATGAGGGGGCATTTAAAACAAGTACCCAAAGTTTAAAAATCACGTTTTCTTATTCGTTGGCTCAAAAACTTTGGGTACTTTTATTACATTTGGTCTGTAAATTAGCAATACTTATGCTAATGTCGCTCTTTATGGAAATAACTTGTCCTAGTGAAAAAGTATGAGAAGTGGTCTCAATAAGTTTTAATCATTGTTCCTAATCTAAATAAGGCATTTCCTAGTTAGATAATAAGAGTAGCAGTTCTTAAGAAAAATAAAAAAAGAATAAAGAAAAAAAAGGTAAAAATATAGAGAATGAGAAAAAAGATAAAAAAAAAAGCAAAGAGAGAAAAAGAAAGAGAGAGAGAGAGAGAGAG